>NC_074717.1:7491483-7817733 GCF_947242115.1 Biomphalaria glabrata | reverse complement strand
CAATCGTCTGACAAACAACTAGAGGTGATAAGTGGATTGCAATTAGATGTGAAAGAAGTTGGCGCGTATAAGAAAGGCGCCAGCAAGTATAGCTTTACATCTTGTTCGCCTCCGTTAATTTCCCCCTCCAAACGAACAACCAAAGAACCACAAATGACTCTTGTCATGCCTAACATGCCATTGGCACTTCTTTCCAAGGGGAAAAACCCAAGTGCCCTGGACTCGAGCATGTCGTTGTTCCCTTTGTCATCCACCTCTAGCGTCACGGATGACCAGCCACTTGACCTGTCAACAAAGCCAGATAAGTTGGCCTCCCCTTCATCCCGAAACAAATCTTCCAAGGGCAGTGACTCGCTCCTTACTTCCCCCACGTCAATACATAACGGCTTTTCCAGTCTTCAAAGCCTGCAGCAGAGGTTCGGCGGTGACTTTCCTTTAGAGATGAAACAGAAATCCTCAGCATCTGTGATTCCCCTCCAGCCCAGTATAAACCATAAATCATCTCTTTTGTCCACTGCCCAGCCTACGCACAGTGAATCCATTGTAAGACCATCATCCTCTGCAAAAGTAAAGCCGACTGTTCACCCTGACTGGATAGAAAGACAGGAGATGATGAATTCAAAAGCTATGACGTCATCTCCGTTGCCGAAAGGGGAAAACTCGCGACAGGCCTCTCCTTCCCTGTCGGATGAATCCGGCATAGAGTTAGGAAGCAAGCACACAATCCACCGCTGCTCTTGTCAGAAATCATTCTCCACACTCTACGCTCTGAGCTTTCACTTGCAGGAAACTGGACACACACCTGGCTCCAGCAAAGCTGCTTCACTGATGGATTACCCAAAGCTTGTGCGAGGCCAGGACATGTGGCTGAACCAAGAGTCCGAACAAACCAGACGAATCCTTCGGTGTATGCAGTGCGGTGAGTCTTTCAAATCGTTGCCCTTACTCACTGTCCACATGATGCAGACTCAGCACTACACAAAGATTGTAAGCTCTGACCACGGTCGACGCTCGCACAAGTGCTCCACATACTGTGACCGCGAACTGGACAAAGAGTGCATCTTCAAATGTAAAGTGTGCCATGAAGCATTCACTGACATGGAAGGGCTGGCCAATCACATGATAGTGTCTGGCCACCACAAGAAGCAGTCTTCCCGTACCAATTCTTTAACAAACCAATCCACATTCTCAGAAAGTGCTACCAACTTGAACTCTGCTGCCAGGCAGGGGCGACGGAAACGATTTCTTCCAGAAGACACAAATCCATCAACTGTAGCCTCTTTGTTGGAGTACAGAAGGAAACAGTCATGTGACAATGGCAAAATCAATGGATTCCACTCTGACCTCAAAAGTAATTCCCACCTTAACGTGAATAATGACAGTCAGTCTCCAGATCCAAGGATTCTCAAACTGGTTCTGTGTGACAGTTGTGGTAAACGGGTGGATGTTCTCGACTTCAACAGCCACATTCGAGCCTGCCTCAAACAAAGGGAAGAGGTTATAAATGCTCTCAAAAACAAACTTGCCGCAGAGGAAGCTATTCTGTCGAGGTCAGAGAGCAAGCTCTTACGCTCTGGTTTCAGTTTAGCTTCTATGTCGAGGTTCCATAATGATAGTATTTTTTCCAGGCCAGGGACAGAGTCTCCTCCTGCACCTACAGATCACAGACTCTTTGAAGAGAAAATACATTCTCAGGAATTGGAGAGAAAGTCAGAGCCTTCATCCCCAAGAGATTCGGAGCCAACAACAGATATTAAGCCGATCACCAAACAGGAGGAAACAAATGCGGTTGAGATCCCTCTTAAAAAATGGCACAGTTCCAATGGTGATGGTTGTTGGCCAGTCAGCACGGATGGTGCTAGTCCATCTCCTGGCTCAAAAAACTGCAACACACCAGTGAAGCTTTCCTTTCTGTCCAAACAGGACAGGTTCAAAAGAGATGAATCTGAGGCAGACTTAGGGGCCATGTCAAGTCTACATTCTGGGAAGAAGAGAAAATTATCTGAAATAGAAGACAACATTCTTGACAAAGCAAGAGAGCTTGCCCAGAGGTCATCTAATTTGATGCTGTATGACAAGTCAGTTGATTTCACATCATCAGCCTTACATCAGCTGGATATGTTTTCTAGAGGTCTTAAGTTCTCTCCTCCGAGGCAGAACTTGTCCCCCGATCACAAAACAAATCACCAAAAGCTCAACAAAAGAAAGGAAATGTCTAGTCAAAGTCTAAGCTCCAAGAAGGAGCTACCAAAGTCTCCAGCCCCTGTGGCATCTCCAGCCTTGTCGACTCATCACAAAAGTGCATCTCCTGACCAAGCAAAGAAAGAGGTCACATTTGACATTATTGATCCCAACACCTTAGAAGACCAAGGTGAAGCGAAATCTTCTGCACTGGAAGCCATGGAAACGTTCATCCAGAAAAGTTTTAGCTCCAAGTCAGACATGCGCACATCTAATTTAGCAACAATGTTCAGCCCATTTAGAAACTGCTTTCCCCTACCTGCACAAGGTGGTGTGTTGCCAGCTCTATCAGATCCAACAATGTCCCAGTTTGCCAAATTCTCCAAGTTCTTTAGAATGGTTCCAGGCATGCCATCATTTACTGATATTGGCAGTGCTTCAGATGCTACAAACAGAAACGTTATGACTGAATCAAGAACATCTTCTAACCAGGAAAAAGCAGCAAGTTTGGGGAAAAAAACTGCCAACAAACCTTACTCAGTGAATTCTGCCACCAAAAATTCCTCGGGAGTCAAGATTCCAATGGATAATCTTTTAGGAAATGTTAATCAAGACACATACTCAAGTTCCAAGAAAGGTATAGAAGTTCAAAGTTCAAAGAAATACAAATACAGCAGCATCAGTTCCTTAGACTTATCTCAAATAAATACAAAGTTAAACTCCTTTCTCACTTCCACTGCAAGTTACAGTGCTTCCCCAACCAATGCACTCAATGATCAACCATCCTCAAAAGTATCACAAGAGTGGGACTCACCGAATGAAGACTTGAGGAAAAAAAGAAAGAAGGAGGTCCAGATGGACGGAGCTAGTGACTCCAACAAGACTTACATTAAGTGTGAAAACACTTCTGAAAGCGGCCAGTTGGAGGGAGTGAACATCAAGGTTGAAAGAATGTCTGATGACGAGGAGGAGACGCGGAAGCCTGAAAGAAGTGACATGCAGTTAGACCCTAGTTTTTTGTATAAGCCATCACCACAAGAAGTTAGTGATAAAAGTTCCAGTCCTCCGGTGTCCGAACCAAGAGAAATCCAGAGCAACAAACCTGCACTGAAAGTCCACGTGGAGCAGGAAATGACATCAAGTTGCCTTGGTAACAATAAACCGACAATGAAAATGCCCAATGTGGTGAATGCGTCTAAAGAGACTGACATTCCTAGTGCAGAACACAGTCCCGCGATAGAGCCAGAAGATGGCAAGCTGAAAGTTGACTCTACCAGGCTCAGAAATGCCGACGAAGAGCTAGATTCAGAATCGAGTTCCTCTAACCTGAATTTTACCGGTGACATATGCAAAATAGACAATCGAGCTGAAAAGCAATTATGTGAAAGCAATACTCATGGTGATGAAACATTGACGAAAGACGTGGCAAAGCCAAAGCGAGGCCTGGAACCTACGGACCACATCCTAGACTCTAGAGCAGCTTGTAAAAAGAAGAAAGCTGTGACGGGAGAGATACAAATTAAAACAGAGGTCGATACATGCGCAGACACCAACGAGAGTGATGGCGATGAAGCCTCCGAGAGCTCTCCTAAGCTATGCGTGGACACTTGTGCTATCAAAGTTGAAAACAATGATCGCAGTGACTCTGATTACGACAAGGAATGCGACACTGCAGTAGCGCAGGCGAGGCTGAATGAGATGTCACGGCCATCAAGTTGCGAAAGCAGTCGAGCACAGCCTTCTCCTTCTCTGCACGAGAGTAGCCGCGATGTCTCTCCGGCCAGCAGCGGGCATTCCGAGTCCAGGAAGAAGAGCACAAAAAGCAGCAATAAGAAATCGGCGTTGGACTCGCTAAGCTCCTTCGTGTACAGCCAACCACTGACCAGTGAGCACCCTTTGGACAGCCTGCAGCGGCTTTTGTCCACCAATGATTTGATCCATGCTGCCCAGGAAAAGCACATAGCCACGAGCTCCCACAAAAGCTTGACCCCTGACCTGACAACTCCCCTTAACCTGACCGCAAGGATTTCTACAAATGGTGTTGGAAGCGGGGGTTGCAGCAGCGATGATAACGATGAAGCTGACGCTGCTCTTGCCGAAGGAGGGGCCAGTGAAGGGGAGATAAGTGAATATAAATGCGCTGCCTGTAACCGCCGGTTTGCCTCCAAAGGTTCCTACCGCTACCACCTCAGCCGGTGCCATCTTTCCAGTGTAAAAAAGTATGGAATTAAGGAGGCCTTTAACATGAGCCCCTATGTTTACCTGCCTCTGGACCATACAGCCAAATTTTCAAAGTATTATCAATTGGCCCGTGAATTAGCCAATAAAGGAAAATGACCTTCAATTTATCAGTATACTTAAAACTATGTAAAAAAAAAATATCCACACTGCCATAAAATCTTTTTCTTATATATAATTGCTTCCATCTTAGCCAATATTTGTTTTGGATTTTGTGTTCATATTTCCTGGAATGGATTTAACCACATAGGTCAAGTTGACCAAGTCCCATACATTTGGTTTCCCACCTTCCTTTCTTTCAGATCTACAAATCAATAACTACAGGAGTTTTTTTGTTTTATATGTACTGAAGTGAGTGATATTTCATTATTGGATTACTTCAAATGATCATAGATCTGGATTACTTCAAATAATCATGTGCAAAGATCTGGATTATTTCAGTTTGCTATCAAGCTATGTTGAACCCAAGTACATACAGGCCTAAACAGACTTGAACTTGGGAGTCCAATGAATGGATTCCCTTTTACTCTTATATTTCTTGTCACTTCTCTTTATAAATGTTTAGGATTATAAGATAATTAGCGCTACTAGATGATGTAGGTCACATGCCAAACTTTTTTGGTTTAAGTTTCATTTCCGTGTGTAAGTTGCTTTTCATTTCTCACTCAACTATTTGCAGAACTGGGATAGGGACAACAAAAAGGATGAAAATCTCTTGAACAGGTTGAAAGAATCTTCATCTAATTGACAGGAGACCCGGGAGTCTACATAGACATTTGATAGTCACAAATAGAAATTATATTTTCTAAGTTTGTATTGACACGTTAAGATAATTCAAAATGTAACCATATTAAATATAAATTGTATTAGATAAATTGTATAAGTAAGCGACGATTTCAGTTAAGTCGCATATTAGATGAACTTTAATTTATTGGATTGTTCACTCTATACTCAGTAGGTATCCATATTGGAGAATTGGGTCACAGAAGACGTGACTCAAATTGTTATGATACTTTTAATTGGTTCTTACTTAAACTTTATTCCGGCCTAATTACTATTCATTGTCTGGCAGCTGAATTCATAGTTAAGGTCATTTTGTGGCAAAAAATGTAGGTCAAAGCTGGGTCTTTAAAACCATCCAAAATACTGCACTCTTCCTAAATCAGGGACACAAAGCATCAATGAAAACATGTTCAACTTTAGTTGAGTCAAACTAATTCTAAGGTTTAATAAATCTGATGCTTGTCAAAAGTTCATTTTGGTCAATTTTGATAAGGTATTTCTAGATGCTAGTTAATTAGTATTAAAATTACAAAGCCTATATAAACTCACTTTTGTCTGTCTGTATGGTAAAAAGTTTCTACACATTATTTCTCCCACACCCATTCTTGAATCAAGTTGAAACTGTGCACAATTATTCATTGGCGTAGACAATACACGAATCAATTAAAACGAATAACCCACAAGTCATTTAGTTATTGGTAATTAATTATTTTGTTTGATATCGAATAAAGGAAATAACGTCTACATTTTAGAAATGTAGTTATAAGTGCTAAGTTCTTCCTCTTTAAATCCCTTCCTTTGTCCACCCAGCGCGCTTTCCTTGTATGAACTAGGTGTAAAAAAGGCAGTTTTTTTATATTTTGCTTGTTTCACATATTAGCTTGCAAACTCTTGGTGGGTGGGTAGATATTTCGAAAACGGCTTTACCGATTTTTAAAAGAAATATGAGAGTTAATGTTTATATTTGGAGAAAAAACAATTACTTAGACCGTTGAATGTTTCAGCATCTTAAAATTAAGTATGGCCTACGTCTTTTTATTTTGCACACGGCTTCAGTGGGAATTCCCGCACTCGACTCAAATGTTTGTATTCTGTAAGGAACTCAATAAATGATCATTTTACGCTTATGCAGAAATTAAAAACCACACACCTTTATAAGATCATTGTCTGGACTGTTAATAGAAGGCTATTTTTGCAAAGCTCACTGAAAGACTTCTCGCATTTGTGAAGCATTACAAGATTATATAGAGAGAATAATAAATTATAGACCGCCATTTTAAAAAATACTTTTTATTTTTATTTTTACAAATAGCCAAGACAAATCATGTAGATTTATTTCTAGTATTATTATAAATGTCTTAAAACACTGTAATTTTATAAACATATTTTAATTATGTAATAGACATTGTTTTGTTTTTTTATTTTAGATTTTTTTTTCGTATAAATGATTTCATGCACACACACACACACACACACACACACAAAAACTTTTAAGAATCCAATTCTGCTGCCTACAGCCCTCTCGCGATGAGTGGTGGTACAACGTAGGAGTAGAAAAGGAATCACTCGCCGGGTGGAGAGAGTCGTGACCTGACAATTAACGTCTGTAATAATAGGATCATCTACTTTTCGTCGGGCCTCCAGTCAGGCTAATGTCCTATCCATTGACCAAGAGTCATAATAGAACTTAAGCTAAGCTTTAAATAGACACTCGTAATAAAAAATGTCGATGTGGAGGCACATTGCACTTTTACTACTTGCTCCATGTTGGCCTAAATTAGCACCCCCCCACACACACACACACACAGTGATGTCGATACACCAAGTCTGATAGCCTTCTCCTCCTGCTTGATTTTTCCTGGGAAAACAAAAAAATGTTAGTGTTTCTAATATAGGCCTAATGTTAACGTGAGAACGTCTCCAGCCCCCTCATTAGTTTACTTCTTATGATTAACCTGTTTTAATCCCCTCAGATTTCCTGTCTAGTTATTTCTCGTCTCTTTTCAATTGACACCTCCTTAAAGCATGACATTTCTCGTATTAAATGCGAAGGACATCGAAATGTGCAGCTTTATGGCGGGAAATATGTACAATTTTAGAAGCGACTTTTGGTCACGTTAAAAACGTTCGTGTCTGGAGCTACTTCTGGTGGCTCTGTATCCCTCGGCGATTAGCGAAATTAAATGTTTTTTCATCATAATGTCAGGCTTCTGTCCTGGGGGTCTCAAAGTGGGCGCTAGAGACCCCACTCTCCTCGACGACGTGGCTCTGTAATGATTCAAGGGGGACCGTAAACATCTTGCAGGAGTGGCTGCAGAAGTGGGAGTGCGGAGCACATCTCAAGGGAAAGGCGCTAAATTAAGTACACTTTTTGAATTTTATTTTATTCAAAAACATTTTGAAATGATTAGGGCTAAAAATACATATTTTTTAACAAATTTTTTTGCTTCATAGAAACAACAGACGTAGACGTCATTGTTCTGTATCTAATATAGGCCTACATGCGTATTGTCATGCATCGCTCTAGAAATAGTTTAGTCTGAATACACTGCTGACTAAAAGGGCCTAAGTCTTGTAGTGGTGAACACTGCTGACTATAAGGGCCTAAGTCTTGTAGAGGTGAACCCTGCTGCCTATAAGGGCCTAAGTCTTGTAGAGGTGAACACTTCTGACTATGTGGGCCTAAGTCTTGTAGAGGTGAACACTGCTGCCTATAAGGGCCTAAGTCTTGTAGAGGTGAACACTGCTGACTAAAAGGGCCTAAGTCTTGTAGAGTTGAACACTGCTGACTATAAGGACCTAAGTCTTGTAGAGGTGAACACTGCTGCCTATAAGGGCCTAAGTCTTGTAGATGTGAACACTGCTGACTAAAAGGGCCTAAGTCTTGTAGAGGTGAACCCTGCTGACTATAAGGGCCTAAGTCTTGTAGAAGTGAACCCTGCTGACTATAAGGGCCTAAGTCTTGTAGAGGTGAACTTTACATTTCTTCTTTGTTCGAAGTGTCAGTGTGCTCGTTGAATGCACGTTTATTAAAGTTAGGGTGCGCGGTGGCAAAGTGGTTAAGCACTTGGCTTCCAAACCTTGGGCCCTGGGTTCAGATCTCGGTGAATACTGGGTTTTCGTACCACATGAATTTTTAGGGCGCTCCTGAGTCCAGCCAACTCTAATGGGTACCTGACTTAAGTTGGAGAAATCAATTTTCGTGGTTCTTACAGCTGATCGCCATGATGTTCCGTCCTTCGACTGTGTCTCATAAGAGGCCGATTCCATGTTTAAAACTAGCAAGGGAACATTGTCCTTGAATCTCTTCCTTTATCCACCCTGCACGCTTTCCTCCTTTAACGTAAAGGAGTTGATATTCCTTCATTCTGAAGACGTCATCCGCTCACCAAAATTAAGACTGCTTTTGGGTTGTGTGTATACTTTCCAGGCAGGCTCTTTGTATGATTTCTGCGTCAGGTATCTTGTCTTGCAACCTAACCTTCAAGATTTCTCTGACACGTAGAGGATTCAGGGGGGCATGAAGTAACGTCGGGAGGATTACATCCTTATAGACCCCTAGTTTCGTTCATGTGGCGATGCCTGGTCTGTCCCAGATATTTCTGGACAGTCTACCATGGCATGCTCTGGCCTTGACGATTCGCGAGTCTATTTCATCATCCATGTTTTCGTTTTCAAGAGTTCTGCCAAGGATGTTGAAGTTGTCCACTGCATTTATTTCATGTCCATTTATTTTGATGTTTGTGTCCCAAACTCCCGAGTAGACTTTTTCTGAACCTAACATATACCAGACTTCAGTCTTTGTAGTAATTATAGAGAGATCGAGATCTGTGCATGCATTGAGACTGTATTGATGATGCTTTGCAGAGTGGGAAAAGTTTTTTTAAAAAGATAGTTCATCCTTTAGTTCTTTTAATACATACATTTGTCTTCATTCTGGAAAGCTGTTGTAGAAACTTTGGTGTTCAGGCTAGTTGAAAGATCGAGTGGTTATTTTATCAGCTCGGTTGTCTTGCAAACGTGCATCCCAGGGGCGGACTGGGTGTTGAAATCGGCCCAGGCATTTTTATACATTCGGCCCACAAATCGTCATATGATGGACATCCATTTCTAGGTTTACCTGGCCTAAAAAAAATCATTCTGTCAAGTTTGATAATGTATTGATAACTGAACGCATGATACAATGATATTTTTTAAAGAAATATAGTAAGCCTTATGTTGCTTTTTAATCACTTAAAGTGTGGGTCCTAAAAGGATGAAGCCTACTAGTAGCACTGTCTACGGATGTAGACTATTAAATTATTTCGGAAAATGTGTTAGATTAAATTAGCGTTACACTGTAGAGTCTGTAAAAGGTTTCTTGTTTAAACACGACGCTCAGGAGGCTTTTTATAACAGAATATTATACAACTTTTTACAATTTAATGCATTATATAGTGGCATTCATGAGACCCTGTAGGTGACCCTAACGGCCCATTAGGGTACCGGCCCACCGGACATTTGCCCGAATGCCCATATTGCCAGTCCGCCCCTAGTGCATCCTAGAGAAGTGAGGAACAAATATGTCGCTCATCTGTTATCTCTTCGTGTAGTACCCTAAGAATCTTGATGTTTAACTTTTTTGTTTTTTTGACATAGCGCATCGTTCAAGCTACAGTATGTCCAGTGCTCTCTGGTCTAGTGTGGACCTTGAAACAGTCGTGCATTCCATATACCATCCAGTTGTTATGGACGTATCTAGTTTTTTATTTTTTAAAATGTGTTTTGGACACTAAAGAAAGAGTGCGGTATTTCACATGGCTTTACCTAGACTCATTGGTTACCTAGGCCTACGGTATGCCATGTATTAGAGATTTTCATCTTTGGCAGAAAAAAAAAACAACTACATATAGCTTTTTCGTGTATGCGGTGAAATAAAAATGTTTATTAGCTTTTTTTTTTTTTTTTTTTTTTTTGGTTAAGGTATATAAGCCTAACAATAACAATTTTTAGCACTTTTTAGGATTGCAGAATCAAATTTATAGCTCATTTTTTGTTTTAAATTTATGCAATGTGTTTTTAAATTTAATTGCAATATTGAAATTTAGCGCCCATGACATGATTTAGTTTATCCTTAAAATCCCCACTAGTCTGCTACTGCTACTGCTATGCCTACTTATTATTTTTCTTTTCGTGACAGTTTAGAAAATCTATAGTTTGGCAGCAGTTTGTGTTGTAATGGAAAATTAAGCTATAAGTTGAGAAGCATTGTGGGTCTAATATTTTATTGTACACAAAGCTAAATAAAGTGTGAACAATGCAATTCGACTAGATTACTCCTGACTCTATTTAAAGAGCGACTCTAGATCTATTAGCCGCCTCGAGACGAATTGTCACGAATCAAAATAGCAACGAAAATGTTGCCAACTAATGACAGAAACATGCCAAGGAAAAAAACGGAATCATTTCATTAGTTAATTATAAATGTTGTTTACAAGTCATATGGTTGAGTGAAGTAAGCAAGTAGTTTGAACTAAGAGACGGTTTCGTTGTCTGCTACTCGATTCTCCAGACATATCTCTGGTCTATCTAGTCTCTAGTCTATCTAGTCTCAAGTCTATCGAGTCTATCTGGTCTATCTTGTCTATCTGGTCTATCTTGTCTATCTCGTCTCTAGTCTGTCTTGTCTCTAGTCTATCTTGTCTCTAGTCTATCTTGTCTCTAGTCTATTTTGTCTCTAGTCTATCTAGTCTCTATATAGTCTATCTTGTCTCTACACTCTAGTATATCTAGTCTCTAGTCTATCTAGTCTCTATATAGTCTATCTTGTCTCTACACTCTAGTATATCTAGTCTCTAGTCTATCTAGTCTCTATACAGTCTATCTTGTCTCTAGTAGGTATCTAGTCTATTTAGTCTCTATATAGTCTATCTTGTCTCTAGTATATCTGGTCTATCTAGTCTCTATCTACTCTATCTAGTCTCTGGTCTATCTAGTCTCTATATAGTCTATCTTGTCTCTAGTATATCTAGTCTCTGTATAGTCTATCTTGTCTCTAGTAGGTATCTAGTCTATTTAGTCTCTATATAGTCTATCTTGTCTCTAGTAGGTATCTAGTCTATTTAGTCTCTATATAGTCTATCTTGTCTCTAGTATATCTGGTCTATCTAGTCTCTATCTACTCTATCTAGTCTCTGGTCTATCTAGTCTCTATATAGTCTATCTTGTCTCTAGTATATCTGGTCTATCTAGTCTCTATCTACTCTATCTAGTCTCTGGTCTATCTAGTCTCTATATAGTCTACCTTGTCTCTAGTATATCTAGTCTCTATATAGTCTATCTTGTCTCTAGTATATCTGGTCTATCTAGTCTCTATCTACTCTATCTAGTCTCTGGTCTATCTAGTCTCTATATAGTCTACCTTGTCTCTAGTATATCTAGTCTCTATATAGTCTATCTAGTCTCTATATAGTCTATCTTGTCTCTAGTAGGGCCTATATCTAGTCTACCTAGTCTCTATATAGTCTATCTTGTCTAATTGATTTTGGAGGGAGAGGGGATCGAGGTGGCAAAAAAAATGGGGTCACGTGTCACCCTAGCTGACATTAATGTCAATAAAGTTCATTTGCTGTGACAGAACACTTAGCTCTGTGTATTTAATGACAATAAATATGCGAGTTTGTGGGCGCGTTTCTCTCGTTTGATACAAAATTAGATTTAGAATTGTAGTGCAGAAAAAACAACAAGGCTCGTGCTTGCATGTAGAGCTACCCCTTCGTTACAGTTACAATATTAATCAATCCTTTAGTTCTAAGACCATCTTCAAACAGATAAAAATAGAGCGGAGTTGTTTTTTTTTTTTTAATGTGATAGAAGTGCTTTTAGCAAACTTTCCCTAGATGGCTGAAGTTAGTCAATATTTGATATTTTGGATTTTTGGCACATCGGCACAATTTAGGCCATGTCGTGCCGAAGTTAGTCAAAATAAACTAGATCTAATCATTTGGACCATAAGAAGTAGGTTATCTAGGATAGGGTAATAGACCTAATAGGATATCAGTGACTGTTTTAAAGGCCAGCCATGTTTGTGAATCAGCTGCCAGACTTGAGGATTTGATGACTAAAATTCTTTGAAATTTGTTCACCAGAAATGCTTTTTTTTCTCAACTATATTTTGAAATAATTTGGTTCAAACCTCATTTAGGTTTTTTTGTGTGTTAGCGCGCATGTGGGTGTATTTATATAAAGCGATTGCATAAGTTCACAGTTCAGTGTGTAATTAAATTGTACAGAAGTTGTGCCACATTGTCATGTCATTTGTAGGAATACACTTGATACATTTGATGGCACTAAGTCCCACTGCTAAATATCAGCCAAAAACCAAGAATAAACCTGAGTGCCAAGTAGTCAGCAAGTGTAGCAAAAAGAAATACAAAAAAAAAAAAAATAGAAGCGTATCTGCATTAGTAAAATTTTCATGAAGAGAACCAACCGTGAACCTTGCAGCACAAGCTATGTTGATTATAGTTCTATTGTCTCTTGATTATAACTTTTATAATCTTTTGATTATAACTTTATAGTCTGATGATTATAACTTTATAGTCTGATGATTATAACTTTATAGTCTGTTGATTATAAGTTTTATATCAGTTGATGATAAACATTATAATCTGTTGATTATAACTTGATAACTCTAAGCATGTTTAATGTCCAGTGTTTGTTGGTAACCTGCATTTAAAACTGTGATTTTTTTCTTGTGGTTCTATTGCCTGTCTGACAATCTCTACCATGTAAATATAATTTAACTGGATCTGCTTCATAACTACAACAAACATTATAATGTGGCCTACAGTTTTCTGTTTCTTCTAAGTACATATGTATAAAGATGAATTTTTTGTTCTGTGTGATCTACAATTGTGCATACTTTTTTTTTTTCAGTCTGTGCTTTTATCAAATATTTAACCATTATGTGCTACCGTAGTATTTTTTTTTTCTGTTGTTTTTTTTTTCTCCTTAAATCCATGGTGTAATGCAAATTGTAGAACCAAAGTCTTGTCCATGCTTTTTTTTTCCCTAGATTTTATTTTCCAGATCTAAATCCAAGGCTTTTTCATATGGCTGGGTTGAATGTTGCTATTGTTGCTTGGTGGGACATTTGAGTATTCTGTGACATTTGTCACAATTATTGATGTCAAAGTTGGTGCTTGATGGACCAGGTGCTCTTATAGTTTTTTGCCCCTACTCACCAGTGGCTCTGAGGTGAAGGTGAGGTGTGTCCACATTCCATAACTATCTCACTAAACACTTCTACACAAATGAAGAAGACCCTACCCAATTCCACATTAAACTGTAATGTTAAAAATACAGAAATGTCTGTTCTAAAAAAAAATAAATTCAATTTTTTTTAAGCATTCTCAGCTGAACTAGGACTCACCAGCATAGGCAAATACCTAGAGATAGCCATTTGTGTGTGGTCCTTATTGAAAAGATGGGAATAATGACATTAAAAATACATAAAGGTGAGAGGGTTTTATTTTAATTTCATTAGTACTGAAGACAAGATTACAATTGTACCCACAAGAACCAATTAGTTTATATTTCAAAACCCAAAAATGTTCCACTGGTGTAGTTCTAGTGGTCTAGTATTACAACTTTTACCTTTATTAAAGCCACTATGTGTTTTGTTACCAGACGCTGTAATATACATTTGAAATCCTTATGTTATGTTTTGGTTGCAAAGTCCCAAAGTAACTCTCCAATGTTGATGCCCATTCATTAGTTTTAATGCTGATTTCTTTATGTATCCTATAAAATTATAATTTAAAATTATCTTATACCCAGTATTGTTTTTTTCACAGTTCTAAAATATTTTTTTTATTTTTAACCAAACAGCTTTTAGCTTTTTAATCATCCACTTTGTTGACATTGTAAAAGTTAGATATATTTTTTAATATGTTAATATTTTATTTATAATTTTTTTTATTTTTCTGTCTAGGATAAACAAGTAAAATTAAAGCCTAAAACAAATTGTTTGTAATAATTAGACATTTTATAGAAAAATGTACTTAGAACCAAACAGGAGTCCCAATAGCGTTTCTAAAGCTGCAATATTTTGACATTTTTTGTGTCTGTATTTCCATAGCACTGAACAGTTGAAATGATCTTGTCATAAAATTTACAGTAGAGTGTTTTGTTCACACTAATATCAGTCCCACATTGATCAAATGACCACATTGTATACCAAAGACAGAAAGTAACCACATTTTTTAAACCACAGCAAGTTTCAAAATATTTAAGGTTTGTTTAGAATGCATGAAGAGCAATAGACTTTATATTTTCTTTAAACTGTTCAAGTCAGTTTATTGTCATAAAATCTCCAGAAATTTTATCATTTGATCTTTTTTGCCTCTTACAACATAAAATAAAATTATGTTTTTTTTTTAAATTGATTTTTCATTGAAAGAAAATATTGAACAAACAGAATAGATATTTATTAACTAGTGAACTCTATGGGGAGTAAGATCTTTAGTGTTTCAGCATAGAAGGTGCATCTTGTAGCTAATGTGACTCACATCCTTTGCACAACTGCCAGCTTTTGTAAATACTTTTGAGGTATATTGTTGCTAGTGAAAGTACACTGATTTGAGTGAGATCTGTTCCAGCTCTTCAGTATGAGAGATAGACATGGACACCATTGTTCCTTACATTGCTAAGTGTTTACATTTGTATCCATAGTTTTCATCAACTGACCTATGTCCAAACATGTCCCATCAAAATGAGATATATTACATATTTTAAGTTATTCTGTTGTTTTTTTTAAAGAAAAGCTTGAAGTTGACAGGATCAGAGTGTAACCCTTTCATTAGCTCAGAAATGATTAGTTTGCATCAGCTCCACTGCCCATATAACTAGGTCATCAAGTGCGCCACTGCCCATATAACTAGGTCATCAAGAGCTCCACTGCCCATATAACTAGGTCATCAAGAGCTCCACTGCCCATATAACTAGGTCATCAAGAGCTCCACTGCCCATATAACTAGGTCATCAAGAGCTCTGCTGTCCATGATCCATACCCTTCACACTTACAGAAATATTTAGCTAAAACTACCCAATGAAAGGCTCATGATTCAATGTGCTGGAAATATGTTTCCACAATCTTTGCAATTCATGTTTTGATTTTGTGCCTGTCTTCATGCCATTTCTTTCTAAATTTCTATTTTATCAACATAATTTAACAACTTATACAATTTATATTCTCAATTAGCATTGTTTCATATTTATATATATATATCTACATACTATTCTACATTTATGTCATTTTTCAACCCACATTTTCTTTCCAATTTCTTTGACAATATTTGAACAAATTGTATGAAATAAAAATGTATGCCCTGCAAGCTTCATTGCATCTTAATGTTTGGAGTCTTGTGTTCCTGTTGTACAGTCTTTTATTTAGAAGGAATTGAGAAGGGCAATATAGGCTTTCTGGGGGAGGGGGGGTATCAATATGATGATGCACATTTCTTTCAAGAAGGTGAACAAACAAATGGTGATGTGTTAGGACCCTTAAGGGCCAAAGGATTAAATATTTATGGCTTGAATTCTGCTGACATTTGGATTTGGTATTGTTATTTGGGGGCAATTGCACTTTAAGTTAGTAAAATTTAGCTGATTGCCAGGTATGTAACTATCAAAGCAACTAGCCTATGGGAATTGTCAGTCACAAAAAATAAGAACCGAAAAATTCTTTTTAAGTCACATGCTCAAAGCAATAAACTGAACAGTCTGATTATATGACTTACCCGTAGGCATACATTTCTTATCTAGAAGGTATGTATTAAAATATGTTTAATAGAAAAACATTAACTAAACTGATTGATGGAGATATTAAGTTTATTATCTTGATTGATACATAATTGCAAAAGTTTTTGGCTCACAACAGTCTCCCAAACACTTTATGTCCTGCTCACATAAATATTTGTACATTTGATAATATTGTTCACATTTGTTCACATGCGCACAATTTGATTAACAAAATTTTTAGTTTTATTTACATGAGACGTGGGCAATCTTGGCAGCATGTTGCATACACATTGTGTACAGTCATCCCACTGCCATCTTGTGGTGTTAGTCTAGTGAAGAGATCACCAACTTATAACACTGAGACATATAAGAGCACAGTTTGCTGAGGTATCACATATTTGCTTGTCCATGTACATTGTACACATTTAAAATAACAATATTTACACATGTACACACTGATAGAATGTTCATTAAGTATATATAAACCATATACACATGATAGAACAGTATAGTAACAAAATATCTTATAAATACAATGTTACGTAATAATATGATAATGAATACTGATATAAGCCCAACAAGACCAGTCTTTATTTCACTGCAACATGTTCCTAGTCCATTTAGTGTTACCGTTGGACGTCTATTTAGCATCATCATACAAATATAGTTGTATGGTATGCAGACATGCCCCTAGCAGAGCTTGGAGAATGTGACGAACTCTGGAATATTCTCTGTCAACTGGGGCTGCACTCAACCCATTTGCTGCACAAATAAATCTACATCTTCCCCAAGGTCCATACCGTCCACTACACTCCCAACATCATCTCCCTCCATGCCCCCCCTCTGCTCCTCCCCCAGCCCTGTCCCAATGTGGCTCTTGGCGAGGTCCTGCCTGGACTCCACTTCTGTCTTTGAGATATTCATGGAGCTGACCATGTCTGCGTGGTGAGCTCTTTTGATGTGTGTCTTTAGGTTCCCACTTTGCACAAAGGAAGCGTCGCAGTATGGGCAGATGTGAGGCTTCTCCCCACTGTGCTTACGGAGGTGAACTTGCAGAGCATTTTTCTGGTTGAAAGCTTTGTCACAGATTTCACATCTATAGGGCCTCTCACCTGAACAAAATGAAAACAATTTTTTACTGGATTTATTTTTTCTTTTTGTAAGCTCTACATAAGAAGTAAGACTGCCATCAAGACACTTAGTGAAAGACAGAGACCTTAAGGATGTCAATAAAAAGACAAAGCAGAAATTTGGTATCCAAAAATATTTGTAACATCTCAATTTAACTGTGATGGGAAAACTACTCTCTGCAGGCCAACTCTGGGCCCACAGTGTTTAATCGGATCCACCATGTTTTGTATTGATAATTAAAAATAATTTCACTCATAATGTAAAATTCAATTTTTTAAATACAAGCTGAAACAATGGACTAATAATGCAAATTATTTTTAGCCTTCACTGCTAGTTGTGTCAATAGTTGATTTGAAATTAGCAAGAGGGTAGTTAACAAAATTTTGTTTTACTTGGAGTTTGATATCATTACATCTAATAGTAAATTTCTGTAACTTTTTTTTTAGTAACAAAAATGAGTAAGGCTTGCCCAAATTTTTCTTTCAAGTTTTTAGCCTATTCATAAAACAGTTTGCCAATCACTGCAATAGGATCAATGGGATGTACAAGGTTTTCATGCAATGATAATAAAAGCAGACAACTATTGATCAATCAGTGCTTAAGAATTGAAATATTTAATTCTAACTTATTTTTGGTCTATTTTTTTCAATAGTCAGTTACGTAAGACCAGTGTGTTTTGATGAGATTGTAAAAACCTTCAAAGCTCAGTGCCATGTACAGTAAAAAATATTTTGCAAACAAAGAAAAGAAAGATAATGTAATCCAATTAATTTAATTCCACATCATGTTAACCTTTTCTAAGTTTCTCAGCCACCAACCTAAGAATTTTCTCATGCTTGCATTAATGACACACACAACACTGTTAGAAATAATTTAAAAAAAAACAAACAGCAATAAAAGATTCATTCAATAAAGCCAATGTAAATAATGTATCTCAAGTGTGTGTATTGGCAAGAGATCAACTTTTACAGCATTAACTAATGCAAGCCCTAAACATGGTTGGAATATCTTCTATAGAGAAAATCTCACCTGTATGGATGCGCATGTGACGCTCCACCTGGCTGGGCTTCTGGAATGCCTTGAGGCAGACATTACACTTGTGTGGGGTGGCCTTGGGCTTCTTGGGCACAGGGCCAGTTCCATGTGTGTGAAGGTGTTCCTTGAGGTGAGCTGCTCGTTTGAAGCCCTTCAGACAGGTCTGAGGACCACATAACATTTTATAGAAGCAATTATACAAAACACCATCACTTCTCACTAAACACATAAAATGCGGTCCCAAAGAGAGCTGAAGTTTAATTCTTCAAAACAGAAGTTTCCATTCGATGGGCTATGTAGCAAGGGATGTTTATTTTCTGTTGTGACCACTGCTTAACAAGAGTCTTATAAGGCTAGCACATATAACAATAACAAATAACAGACACTTACAAAAAAAAAAAAAAAAAAAAACAAAGTTGGACTCAATGACTTCTCAAAACATGAATTCAATTAAAAACAATGTTCCCATAAAAGTTGAGCCCCTTTTTTAGCAGCCAAGAAAAAGTCAAAATTGTAAAGTTAGTAGTTAAAGAACAAGAAACCATCTTATCTTATCTTATATAATGACATGATTATGCATCATGTCATGCATTCAGTCATAAATATTAACCAATGACTTAAATTCTGCCAAGTCACTGGTTTTCCTGGCTAGCTCAGCCAACCCATTCCATGCTCTAATAGCATTAGGGAAGAAAGAGCATTTGTTCAAATTTGTCTTAGCATATGGAACGAGGAATGTGCCTTTATCTTTGTGTCTTTCTGAGTATTTTATTAGATTTTGTATTTGCATTTGAAGATTATAGTTCAGTGTTTTATGTATAATTGCTACTTTACTTTTGACTCTGAAGGCTTTCTAAATTTAGTGATTTTACAAAGGTGTTACTCTAGTCAAGTGAAAATATTCCTTTGTTATGAATCTCACTGTTCTATTTTATGTCTGTTCCAGTATCTTAATGTTTTCTTGAGTTGAGGGGTCCCAAACAGAGGATGCATATTCAATTATTGGCCTAACCAAGGTTAAATAACATTTTAGTTTTATGTTCTTATTTGATTTTTAGAAATTTCTTTTAATAAATCCTAATGCTTTGTTTTATTTTTTTTATATAGTTTCATCAATATGTTAATTCCTATTTCCTTTATTATAACAACTAGGTATTTTGCGTTTTTAGACTATGTTACTGGTTGGCTTAATTAGGCCAAGTTAAGATGAGCTTGATTCCATAGCAAAGGCCTTGCAGAATTTGTGTTTAACATTTATTTCAGTCAATTCAAACACAAGTTGTAACTCTTATACACTCAAAGCACTTGATAACTTAAGGTTTATAATGAGGATCAGCTTTATAACTTAAGACAGAACATGGTCTAGCGGTCTATAGGTCAGATGATGCAAAGGTCATATGTTTCTGTGGCCAACAGTTACCAAGGGTGTCATATGGCCAGCACAATGACCAAACACCTTTACTTTTCCCTAATTAATGTCAGGTACCCATTAGAGCTGGGTGGACTTAGAGGTGCCCAAAGATCCCAAAATTAAAAAATCCCAATCTTCACCAGGATTAAAACCCAGGACCCCTGGTTGAAAATAAGTTAACAAAAAATATCGTGAATGTAATGACTTAACAAATTCATCAATCCTACCTTCTCCACTTCCTGTGTACAATATAAACCAGAACAAAAAAAAGTGCAGAATGATGACCTACTTGTAACCAAACCACATTGAAAGCCTAATATAAGGAGCCTCTTGCCCGACACAGACTTACCGTACATATGTGTTGCCTGTCAGTGCCTTCAACGGGCCTGTCCACTCCTTCAGGCTGGTGACTGACCTCAGACTTGCCCATCAGGGCTTGGGCATCTACATCCTCATTGTCCTCCTCATCTTCCTCCTCCTCTTCATCCTCATCATCCATGCCGTCTCCTTGGTGACCCATGCTTGGGTTCTGGTCCTGATAAGGTTAACACAAGGAAATTTTAACATTGATCAACTTACAAGGTCTACACTACATACGAATGACACACCTAAAAGGCCAACACCCACAAAGATTTACCTGGATCCAGCTGAATACATCACAGGGCAATGACCTCAAATTTGAAAACTCACCATTAAGAAAGTCAATCTTAATTTCTTTACTTAAACTTTACCACAATATGTGTGATCTTTTATGAGTGTAGACAGTTTTTTATCCTTGCGATAAAGATCATTTTTTTATAAAACAAGATTACAAAGAGAATTTGTGTTACCACACAAACTAAGAGGCGGCCCCCGTCGGAGTCAGATCCTTGTCGGATTCGCCTATTCTGAAGGAATATTTAAGACGTGATTTTTGTTTTCATTGTCAAAAGTAATATTGTTTCAAAGATTCATTTGGCTTTGTAAAAAATGTTTTTTTCTGTAAAATGTCTTACATGTTTCGGATGTTCCTTTAAAGTTATAGATAATTTACTTCCTTATCTGAACCTCCCACTGGACGACGGGGGATGGCAGCGAGCAGGGTATGAACCCGGGACCGTTGAGATTATCAGTCCAGCACGCTTATAGCCTATTATTGATGAGGAGATTTATTACACATTATGGCATGACAACTACCAGATATGTACAATATGTCACGCGAGCGATTTTAGATAATCTTTTGGTATTGATTTGTAATTGAAAAAAAAAAAAAAAAAAGAACAGGTACTTCAGTAACGTCTGCTTGATGTCCCAGCAAAGTTACCAACAGTTACCATTTAAATGGAACTAGAATGAGGGTTAGGGTTCTTATGATTTAGCACTCTTAAGTTCTATATCTACTAAATCTAGATCTAAAATATAACTTTTAAATAATGTAGATGTAATTTAGATAAGATTTTTGTAAAAATAAAAGCCTAGATAATCTATCAATAGATTGAATGCAATATTAAATTTTAAAATAGTAGATTAGTTTTAGTAATTTATAACATTGCAATACTGATCTAGACATTTGGAAATAAAAATCTACACTTTAAGTCTAGAAATTAAAATTATAGATGTTGGTCTAGTCTATATCGTTCTAAACTAGACCTAGAAATTCTAAATCTAGAATCAACAATGATTTTAATTAGACTATAAATCTAAATCTAGTTTTAAAAATCTAGATCTAGTGTAAAAAATCTATATACAGTTTAAAAAATCTAGATTAGATCTAAATCTAGCTAGTATGTCTTTTTTTAATATGAGAATATGACGAGGTTTAATAAACATTAATGCACAGAGCTCTTTTGACATTTCATTTGAAGAATTCATTTCATTTGACCACAAAGGAAAAAAATCCACTATGTCACGCGACCTACTTAGACTAAAAAATGTCTTTAACAATATGAGCAAGAGAGGGTCCATAGACATTGGTGCACCGGGTTATCTTAGCATTTCATTTAAAGAATTAACTTCATATGATCTCAAAGGAAAAAAATGCACTACGCCACACGGCTAGTGTAACTAAGAAATGTCAATACAAGCAAGTTGTCGAGGGTTCATAGACATTGGTGCACCAAGTTATTTTAACATTTCATTTAAAGAATTATCTCCATATGATGTCAAAGGAAAAAAATTCCATTGGAAAAAAAAAAAAGACTAAAAGCTATTAAAAATCTGATTAACCTTTAATTTCCCTTCCGAAACATTGCAATAATTTTAAGTTTATGTAATAGATTGTTCCGGATGTTTATATATATAGTGAGAGAAAAAGAGAATTCCAGATAAATCTAATACTGATAATTAAATTATTGGGATTGGGATCGTTTGAAAATTAGATGTCCCATAGCCTTGTGGAGACATTTTCAATCCATACTTTAGTGTTAGGAAGTTGTTTTCCATCAAAATCTGAACATAATATCAACAATAATTCGATTTTGTAACATTTTAGCTAGAAATGTAAATATAGTGTAAGAGAGAAGTGCGATTTTACATAAATAGAGTTAAAATGTTTTTCATAAAAGATCTGGAACAACCGACTTTCGTAAATGAGAAGAAGATTATTTGTTTTATTTATTAGAAGAGGGATTTCAAACAGTTATTTGGCGTTAGTAGATTTTTCATATAAAATTCAGAACAATTTTGGCGATAATTTGTAAGAAAATTAAAGTAATGTAGGCCAATTTCTTTTTCAAAACAAAATCCGGAACATTCTTTACTAAAAAAACAAACTTTTGTTATGTGTCAGCTAGATAATTAAATGTAAAATAATTCTAAAAAGTGATTTTCAATAATTGTTTCTAGTAAATTACTTTCTTATTTTAAAATCCTGAACCTATTGTAAATATTTTTGAAAAAAAAAAAAATTGACATGAATCTGTTCTAAGTTGAAAATACAGAAGAATTTGATATCGATAATTAAACTATAGTGGCATATTGTCCAAGAATATAAGTGTAATGTTGGTCAATTAAGCGATTTTGAATAATCATTTGACATAATTTATTTCTTATAAAACAACTTTATAGTTAATGAAACATAAGTCAGTATAGAGACTTTCATTTAGAATTTATATGCTATTTACATTAAAAAAACTGTAACAACATATGATTGATCATGTGTTTTTGCAATTTTTTTTTATCTAAAAGTGACAGACAGACCGACCAACAGACAAAACGCACAAAAATAAGCGGCTTCTATCCAGACAGGGGGCACTATACAAAAAATAAATAAAATATGATGATTAAAAAATTTTGAGGGAACTAGTTTAGTACCATGTCTTGGCACAGCCATCACGCTACTGCATGAAATTTGCTGCATAAAAAGTTTATTTTTAAAAATGTGCTTGATATTTACATACAAAGTAAATTCTTAGCCTTTATAAACAAACATAAATGTTTTCTTTTAATTTTATCGGCTAGTTAACCAGAAAAGACACTGTTCACTAATATTTATATTTGTTGTGAACTTTTCTTGTACATTTTATAAATATATTTGACTTTGTGATACTGAAAATACTAAACTAATTGTCTTTCTTTGGTAACATATTGTAACATTATCTCCTTTACATTTATCTATTGTTTTAGAATTGGTGTGTAGTTTTATGAAAAAATCGCTTGCATAATTAATTTTATAAACTAAACTGTTTGCTTTTAGGAAACAAAAAGTAGACATTGCACCTAAACTTTGCAAGCCGCATGGCAAGGTGAAATAATACTTTTAATTTCTCATCTAGTTTTTGAGATCTGAGTGTGACAGACGGCCATTTTGCACAAACTTAATACCAGCTTTTCCCCTTATGGGGGCCGCTAAAATAACAAGATAATTTCATAACATCTTATCTCTGTGTATGCATAGCTTGTTCCAGCACTACATTCCATTCCCAAATTATTGTTCTTATATGTATATCCACTCATAAAACAAGATATATAATTTTGATATTTGTACTTCTAAGTACTTTGTCATAGTTTTTGCATAAAGTTATGGTTTAAATTCAGTAGGTTGATTTTGGAATGTGGCGTTGAGAATGTTGCAAAATAATTGCCCACCACCAGTAAGCTCTTTGAAACAAGCCTGACAGTCTATTCAATATTCTTTGATGAAACAAATGTGTAGCCAATCCATGTACTCACCAGCTGACCCATGCTGACCATTCTCCCATCCTCTACAGGTATTGTATACTTCTGTTCATCCTCATCCAGACCCAAGACCTGGGCTGAGCTCCCGTGGACATTCACAGCTTGCAGGGTCACTCTCTACAACACCAAATGAGAACAAATAATTAGCAAGGGAAATCAGAAAATATTTAAAAGTAATTAGAATTTTTGTTTAAATAAGCATGGTTTTGAATTTGTTCTTTCTTAAAAGCTAGGCAATACAGCAAATATTTCATTTGACTACATTCTCTCTATCAAGATTAAGTACTCAAAAAAGGATCCACCTCACACACTAGAGAGGTAAGATAAAATCCTCTGATGATCAAAGTGTGATCATGGCATGTGTTTAATAAGAGATGATCAGATCAAAGTGTGATCATGGCATGTGTTTAATAAGAGATGATCAGATCAAAGTGTGATCATGGCATGTGTTTAATAAGAGATGATCAGATCAAAGTGTGATCATGGCATGTGTTTAATAAGAGATGATCAGATCAAAATATGCTCATGTCATGTGTTTAATAAGAGATGATCAGATCAAAATATGATCATGTCATGTGTTTAATAAGAGATGATCAGATCAAAGTGTGATCATGTCATGTGTTTAATAAGATAATCAGATCAAAATATGCTCATGTCATGTGTTTAATAAGAGATGATCAGATCAAAGTGTGTTTAATAAGAGATCATTTATACTTTGTTTTATGCAGAGTTTAAAAAAAAAAAAAAAGGTTAGTCTGAAAGATGGGCCATGTTATGCAGGTATCTCTACATGTCACTGATTGCCTAGTATCTACCTGTCCATCAGGCGTGACAAATGTTGCATTGCGTAAGCTTAGTCCCTGAGACTTGGCTTGATCCTGGAGCGCAGACACTGACTGGACCAGGACACTTTGGTGGACAGAGTCATTTAATGAATTAGGCTGTGGTGGACAAAGACAAAAAAAATGTGTTAAATTTGTTTGTTGCAAGCATGATAACAAATCATTGTGGAGATTACTGATACTATTTTTAGTAAAATCTGGAAGATTTTTATTAATTAAATAATTTTTCAAACGAACAGGCCCATAGCCCCAGTGTATAAGCCCTCACGTGGTAAAATTAGTATTTTGAAGCTTTTTTTTATTTTAAAGTTATTAAAAGTATATATTTTTGGAAACTAAACATTTTTTTTTAAAAAGTTGTTTGTTGTATTAAGTCATAAATTTTATTATTTTTTCAAAATATTTATTTTTAAAAAATTTTTTAATTCAGGACATGCTATAGTTTTTCCTAACCGGATATAGGAGCTATTGGGTTAATGTTCTTCTGAAATATAGTGAAGGGAGAGGCTTGTATGAGTATCTGTGGGGATCTAGCTCCATAGCTTTGAACTGTCTGCTGAAACTGCTCTTTGATCTACGTGTATTCACCTCAACACAAAACATATCTCTTAAAGTCCAGTACCTGTAACTGAAGGCCCTGCATGAGCCCATGATCCACTCCTGATCCAATCATGCTATCACTGTAAGAGACCTGACACCCGTCTGACAAGCCAGAGTTCATCAGTCTGTCCTGGCCAATCATAGGGTCTGACACATGCACGGCACCTTGAGGTAGAAAGCTGTCCTGGGATGGGTGAACTGACTGACAGATCAGAGAATCTGTGACACCTGAGGACACATGCAGTCTGCTGGATGGCTGACTCAAGAGTGCATCTGATAGACCATGAGATACCAGACCCTGTATCAATTATAAATTTCATTTATTACTCAAGGTAAATATTTGTTTATAACTAAGACAATGGAATATTAATTAGACAAATTAATTCAAATTGTTTGGATTTTGGGAATCCTTTCTATGTAAAATATTTGTTTATAACTAAGACAATGGAATATTAATTAGACAAATTAATTCAAATTGTTTGGATTTTGGGAATCTTTTCTATGCTACTCCCTAAAATTAATTCTCAAGTCAACATTCAAAACTTTTCTTTAATGACTCAACAGTGTAACAAGAAATAACCTTGATGTAAAAGAAATCCCCACAAAACAGAGCAAAATAAAAAATGCATCCATTGTTAATCAAGGCTCAAAACTAACTAGACAAAGTAAAGACAACCAAATATAGATAAAGTGTAACTTTTTCAAATCAATTTGGTCAAAATAAGCAGATCTAATGAAATGAAGTCATTCTCATGATCTTTCTCTTATTTAGCACAGTTGATATGTTTATTTTGCCAAAGTCATAACCCAACTATACTGAGTCTGCTAATTTACCTTATTATTAGGGTGAATATGGAATGGTTTGATGTCCACCTGTTGGTTGGCGGTGGAATTTCTTGCTTGGACTCCATGCACCATCAAAGCCTCAGAGTTTCTGATCTGGGCCATAAGAGCCTCAGACACGACAATGGTCTGTCCCATAAGTTCAGCTGCCTGGTTCACTGTACAACAAATAGAATGTGATCTTCAAGTTAGCCAAAGGTGGAAGCTGCTGGTTCTAAATTTGACTTATTTCACTTAATTATTAAGTAATAAAATGAATTATCTTTCTAGTAATCATTGAAACTGAGCCAATCTTTAAATAATATTGAATAGTTAACACCTCTCTTTCTGAAAGGAATATTTCCCATTATATTTTCAACCATTAGCAGACATGCCTACCCCCAAGACCCAGAATGTGGAACACTCAGGTTGAAAATGTGGAATTTTGGGCCCCAATGTGGATGTTTGTCAGCCATATTGTTTGCAATATAAATTAAACTTCAATGATATTACTTTAATAACAATACTAGTTTGCTTCTTATAAATTAGATGTAAATAGTATAATATAATTAAAAGTAAGAAAACCTTTAATTCATAATTATGTCCTTTGTTTGAAATCAATAGTTCTAACTCCTATGTGATTATTCTAGATCTACTTGATTATCTATCCTTTTCTAGGGCTCTACTCTAGTCACTCTAGAAGTTGTCTCTAGTGCTAGATCTAAAATAATTTAAGAGTCTGTCTACTAGTAGTACTAGTCTAGGACTAGACCTACATGTAATAAGTCCTTTAAGTCTAAGAACACAGATTATAATAATTATATTAATTATAGATCTAATCTAAATATTTATGTCTAGATCTATGGACTTATTGAGAACTAAATTTATTACATATGATAATGATACATAGAAATCTAGAGATCTATCACCTTCTAATTCTATTTCTCTAGATACTAAGTAAGATAGATCTAGATTTATTATCATCTAGACTCTAGTTAAAATAGTTAAATCTAGTTTCTAGTAATCTAGTGCTAGATCTAGACTCTCTAGATTATATACTAATTTAGACTATGTAATAAGTAGAGACTATAATTGACACTATTACTATAGCCTTATTTATTTAGATCTAGCTAGGCCTTAGCCTTACTGTGTCTAAGTTAATTAATTACATTTAGGTCTAGATCTAGATCTCTAATAACCTATTTGAAAAAAAATCCTTTTCTTAGATTACTTAGAAACCTAAACTTAATAAGGCTAAGAAGTTAAGAACTTAGACTTAGAAACCAGTTGAATTAGTCATGTTTATCATAGTTTATGATGTTAGTCACGTTAGTGTTAGAATAGCGCCTTTGTCGGGAAAAGAAAGGGATTTGAATGGAAAATTAGGCTTATTAGCACTTACTAGATTCTAAGAATAAATCTAGTATCTGGACCTAGAGTACTAGATCTAGGTCTAGATCTAGTTAATCTAGTTCAACCATATCTTCGTACATTTAGGACACACCGGGTCCGGGAGGAGATGAAATGTAAACAATAAACACAGACCTAGATATATTTTATTTTGCATTCAGTATTTTCATTTCGCATTATTAATAAATAATGAAAAATCGGCGATTTTTTTTTGTGTCGGAATTCAGACTTGGCGGAACAAAAAATCGTGAATGCGGAACGGCGGAACATGTGAGCTTTTTTGATGCTTTTGCGGGACGGTTCCGCATAATGCGGGACTGTAGGCATGTCTGCATTAGAATGTCAGTTAGAATAAAAGTAAAGTTTGACAAGTGTTTGATGCTATGACACTTTAAATAAAAGAAGTTGACAATAGCTTTTAAGTCTTCATATGTTAGTGAAACATACACTCACTGATAGTATACTGAAATATAACAATTACATGGGAGAGAAATCTATTGAACTTTACCCTCTGACTCCTGCATGCCATGTTGGCCAATCATTGTCTCTGCAGATAAGCCCTGACCAATCAGAGTGTCTTGAACCCCCAAGGAGGATGGGACCACCACACCATGAGTCATTTCTGAGCCCACTTGCTGGGAGAGGTCAGCCGTCAATGTGGGCTGGATGCCTGCTGGGTTGATAGTGATGAAGCCTCCTTGCTGGAGCTGTTGTAGGACTGACGAGTCAATGTGAACCTGAAGACATTTGAAAGACACATGAAGTTTTGAAACATTCAATTCTTTATTCATTCCTTAAACTAAAGATCCTTGAACTGGGATGTTTGACAGTGTCTCTCTTTACTGAAGACAACCAGTCGTCAGAAAACATTCACTGAGGTCATCAACACAAATAGTGTTTGCTCCTTGATGCCAAATACAAAAACAAGCCGCCTTCATTGATTAGTACAAACACATTTAATGTGTCCTAGTCTTTATGTTTGACTTGAAAATTTGAAACAGGAACTCATTAAGACCCAGGCCTTTTAAATAGGAAGAGGTTATGAGTTACTATCATTTGAATTATTTGTTAACCGTAGTTACTGAACAAATTTTTCAAAACCCACACACACAAAAGTTTGAGAAACAAAAGTCAATCAGAAAACTATCAGGTTGTAACAAAGAAATGTTGAAAGAAAAACATTTCAAGTTGCAAGAAAGTCTACAACTAAATAATATACATGAACAAAATCATGCAAAGTTCTAATTACTTCTTATACACCAAGGACTGGCACACAAGGTGAAAGGGTAACTTGAATAGAACCCAGATCTTTACTTGATTTCAGACAAAGGAAAAACATTGGAGTCTGTTAAGCTACATAATAATGAATCTTTTTATATGACTTATCACAGAAAAAAACAATTACTTATAATTTTAATTCCAAATCAAGTGCTCAATATGAAGTTTTCTTTCATGCAAGTCTAAATGTTATGCCAGTCTAAATGTTAATCCAGTCTAAATGTTAATCCAGTATAAACGTTATACAAGTTTAAATGTTATGCCACTCTAAATGTTATACCAGTCTAAATGTTATACCAGTCTAAATGTTATACCAGTCTAAATGTTATACCAGTCTAAATGTTACTCCAGTCTAAATGTTATACCAGTCTAAATGTTATACCAGTCTAAATGTTATACCAGTCTAAATGTTACTCCAGTCTAAACGTTATACCAGTCTAAATGTTATACCAGTCTAAATGTTATACCAGTCTAAATGTTATACCAGTCTAAATGTTAATCCAGTATAAACGTTATACAAGTTTAAATGTTATGCCAGTCTAAATGTTACTCCAGTCTAAATGTTATACCAGTCTAAATGTTATATCAGTCTAAATGTTATACCAGTCTAAATGTTATACCAGTCTAAATGTTACTCCAGTCTAAACGTTATACCAGTCTAAATGTTATACAAGTCTAAATGTTATACAAGTCTAAATGTTATACCAGTCTAAATGTTATACCAGTCTAAACGTTATACCAGTCTAAATGTTATACCAGTCTAAATGTTATACCAGTCTAAATGTTAATCCAGTATAAACGTTATACAAGTTTAAATGTTATGCCAGTCTAAATGTTATACCAGTCTAAATGTTATACCAGTCTAAATGTTATACCAGTCTAAATGTTATACCAGTCTAAATGTTAATCCAGTATAAACGTTATACAAGTTTAAATGTTATACCAGTCTAAATGTTACTCCAGTCTAAATGTTATACCAGTCTAAATGTTATACCAGTCTAAATGTTATACCAGTCTAAATGTTAATCCAGTATAAACGTTATACAAGTTTAGATGTTATGCCAGTCTAAATGTTATACCAGTCTAAATGTTATACCAGTCTAAATGTTATACCAGTCTAAATGTTATACCAGTCTAAATGTTATACCAGTCTAAATGTTATACCAGTCTAAATGTTATACCAGTCTAAATGTTACTCCAGTCTAAACGTTATACCAGTCTAAATGTTATACCAGTCTAAATGTTATACCAGTCTAAATGTTATACCAGTCTAAATGTTATACCAGTCTAAATGTTATACCAGTCTAAATGTTATACCAGTCTAAATGTTACTCCAGTCTAAACGTTATACCAGTCTAAACGTTATACCAGTCTAAATGTTATACCAGTCTAAATGTTATACAAGTCTAAATGTTATACCAGTCTAAATGTTATACAAGTCTAAATGTTATACCAGTCTAAATGTTATACAAGTCTAAATGTTATACAAGTCTAAATGTTATACCAGTCTAAATGTTACTCCAGTCTAAATGTTATGCCAGTCTAAACGTTATGCCAGTCTAAACGTTATACCAGTCTAAATGTTATACCAGTCTAAATGTTATACCAGTCTAAATGTTATACCAGTCTAAATGTTATACCAGTCTAAATGTTATACAAGTCTAAATGTTATACCAGTCTAAATGTTATACCAGTCTAAATGTTATACCAGTCTAAATGTTACTCCAGTCTAAATGTTATACCAGTCTAAATGTTACTCCAGTCTAAATGTTATACCAGTCTAAATGTTATACCAGTCTAAATGTTATACAAGTCTAAATGTTATACAAGTCTAAATGTTATACCAGTCTAAATGTTATACCAGTCTAAATGTTATACCAGTCTAAATGTTATACCAGTCTAAATGTTATACCAGTCTAAATGTTATACCAGTCTAAATGTTATACCAGTCTAAATGTTATACCAGTCTAAATGTTATACCAGTCTAAATGTTATACCAGTCTAAATGTTACTCCAGTCTAAATGTTACTCCAGTCTAAATGTTATACCAGTCTAAATGTTATACAAGTCTAAATGTTATACAAGTCTAAATGTTATACCAGTCTAAACGTTATACCAGTCTAAACGTTATACAAGTCTAAATGTTATACAAGTCTAAACGTTATACCAGTCTAAACGTTATACAAGTCTAAACGTTATACAAGTCTAAATGTTATACCAGTCTAAACGTTATACCAGTCTAAATGTTATACAAGTCTAAATGTTATACCAGTCTAAACGTTATACCAGTCTAAATGTTATACAAGTCTAAACGTTATACCAGTCTAAACGTTATACAAGTCTAAATGTTATACAAGTCTAAATGTTATACAAGTCTAAATGTTATACAAGTCTAAATGTTATACAAGTCTAAATGTTATACAAGTCTAAATGTTATACAAGTCTAAATGTTATACAAGTCTAAATGTTATACAAGTCTAAACGTTATACAAGTCTAAATGTTATACAAGTCTAAATGTTATACAAGTCTAAATGTTATACCAGTCTAAATGTTATACCAGTCTAAATGTTATACCAGTCTAAATGTTATACCAGTCTAAATGTTATACCAGTCTAAATGTTATACCAGTCTAAACGTTATACCAGTCTAAATGTTATACCAGTCTAAATGTTATACCAGTCTAAATGTTATACCAGTCTAAATGTTATACAAGTCTAAATGTTATACCAGTCTAAATGTTATACCAGTCTAAATGTTATACCAGTCTAAATGTTATACCAGTCTAAATGTTACTCCAGTCTAAATGTTATACAAGTCTAAATGTTATACCAGTCTAAACGTTATACCAGTCTAAATGTTATACAAGTCTAAATGTTATACAAGTCTAAATGTTATACCAGTCTAAACGTTATACCAGTCTAAATGTTATACAAGTCTAAATGTTATACCAGTCTAAACGTTATACCAGTCTAAATGTTATACAAGTCTAAATGTTATACAAGTCTAAATGTTATACCAGTCTAAACGTTATACCAGTCTAAATGTTATACAAGTCTAAATGTTATACCAGTCTAAACGTTATACCAGTCTAAATGTTATACAAGTCTAAATGTTATACCAGTCTAAACGTTATACAAGTCTAAATGTTATACAAGTCTAAACGTTATACAAGTCTAAATGTTATACAAGTCTAAATGTTATACAAGTCTAAATGTTATACAAGTCTAAATGTTATACAAGTCTAAATGTTATACAAGTCTAAATGTTATACAAGTCTAAATGTTATACAAGTCTAAATGTTATACAAGTCTAAATGTTATACAAGTCTAAATGTTATACAAGTCTAAACGTTATACAAGTCTAAATGTTATACAAGTCTAAATGTTATACCAGTCTAAATGTTATACCAGTCTAAATGTTATACCAGTCTAAATGTTATACCAGTCTAAATGTTATACCAGTCTAAATGTTATACCAGTCTAAATGTTATACCAGTCTAAATGTTATACCAGTCTAAATGTTATACCAGTCTAAATGTTATACCAGTCTAAATGTTATACCAGTCTAAACGTTATACCAGTCTAAATGTTATACCAGTCTAAATGTTATACCAGTCTAAATGTTATACCAGTCTAAACGTTATACAAGTCTAAATGTTATACCAGTCTAAATGTTATACCAGTCTAAATGTTATACCAGTCTAAATGTTATACCAGTCTAAATGTTACTCCAGTCTAAATGTGTTCTTCACCATAAGCACAAAATGGTCAAAGCTCACAACCATCAATGTATTCACCTGTTGCAATAATGTAGGGTCCAGGCTGGTCAACTGGAAGCCTTGGGTCAACTGACCCAGTGGTGCTGTGATGTGAAGCTGGATGGCACCGTCCAGCCCTTGTAGAACCTGTACAAGACAAACAAGCCAAAGAAGTCAATGTAAAGAAGTGACCAATGGAGATGTAATGAGATCATTGCAGTAGAGGACTCTCATCATCATTCAAACTTCATTAAATTGAGGGCCTGAGAAAAGCTCTGGACAGAAACGCTGCTGTTGAGCATGATGCACAGACGTCACCAGAGAACTAATAACTGAGAGTTGAACATTTGTTGGAAAATACTTCGATAAAGTTAAACCTATATTACCAATGTCTTTTTATTTTTAATCTAAAAATTCTAATGAGAAACCTGACTGAAGAATATGAACTTTCAAGCTGAACTAACGACACCAAACATCATTACATTACCTGAGACGGTAGCGTTGACCCATCATTACAGTTGTCACTGACAGCTAGTTGAACAGGCATCATTCCTGAATTCTGAAGCATGGATTGGTCCACGCTGATCACCTGACCACCTTGTAATGACTCTACAGACACTATCTGAGGAGGAAGTGATTGATTCATGCCCACTATTCGCTGGAAAAAACAGAGTAAAAGATTATATTAAGACTCTACATGATGTTTTCAATTGTTAATGCAAAAAAAATAATTCTTAGCAAACAAAATGTCATAAAAATAAATGTACTCTAACACTACTGTTGCAGTAACTTGACAGTAATTTTTTGTCACTATTGTATCAAATGTAATTATTCCCAAAGTTTTTATATTTCTTTATTTTACAAGGTTCCTCAAAATAATATTCTTCTAATAACAAAAGAAAATCTCAAATTAATATTTTTAATTAACTAATAATCAACATAATCCTCATAAGGGTTCTAATAACAAAAGAAAATCTCAAATTAATCTTTTTAATTAACTAATGATCAACATAATATAATAACATTAACATAATATTGATAATTATACTGAATGTACAATTAACATATATTTCTTTTTTTCTTTTGAAAATATTTCTAATAGGAAAATTTCACCTGATATTCTGACTTCTAAATAGATTTCAAAATGACTGATTTGGTCTAAATGTATGTAAGGGGTGCAGTAGCTGAGTGGTTAATGGATTGGCTTCCGAACCTATAGTCCTGGGTTTGAATCTCTGTGAAGAATGGGATTTTTAACTTCTCCATTGTTAGAGTGCCTAAGAATACACCCAAGTCTACTGGGTACCTGACTTTAATTGGGAAAAGGCAGTTGGTCGTTGTGCTGGCCACCCTGCTCATTAATCATTGGCCTAAGAAAAAAATGACCTTAACATCATCCACCCTAAAGGGGAACTTTGTAAATGTATGTTTAAGTGAACATTATAATTATTATTATAGCTTTTATATAGCGCTACTTTCATGCGTATAGCATGCTCAGAGCGCTATGGTCCAATCTCATTTGTGGACTAGTGGGGGAAAGGGGGTATGTGGGAGAAGGTTTTTCGTGCTGCCTTTAGGCGCTCAGTCAACACATCTCTGCTCGAGTTGTGTGTCGAACCTCAAGCCCCCTTCTAGGTAGCCAAGCCAAGCCAAGTTCAAGCGCACTTAGCCTCTTGACCACGCTTCACACCTAAGAAATGAATTTAATGAGAGAGTAGGGACATACTCTAAGCCCAATCAAACGCAAACCCTAGACAGCATTAAAATTACCTGGTTGTTCAAAGCTGTGTTCTGCACAGAGTTGGGAGTCTGGGTGATTAAAAATAAAGGCTGCAAGTTGTCACTCTGGGAGGAGTTCAGTAAAGGCTGAGTACTAGACTTGGACTTTTTCTTACTGTTAGTGACACCATCAGCTGTAAAATCACAACTTGGCTAAGGATCTTGTCGAAAGAGCTTGGTTTAAACAAATTTATCCTAGTCTTAAAAAAAAAAGCTATGTTATAAAATAGAAATAAAGAAAATCTTACCTTTGAAATGGGATGCCACATGACTCTTCCTGTGACCAGAGGTTCTGAACTTCAGATCACAGTGCATGCATTTGAATGGTTTTGCTCCTGTGTGCAGCCGCATGTGAACTTTGAGACTGCCTTTGGTTGAAAACAAAGAGTTGCACACATGGCACAGGAAAGATTTCTCCGCTGAAGATGATACAAGTGAATTTCATAAAAGCTAAAACATTCTTGCTTCAAATGATTAAAAAAAATCCTTATGAACCAACTGGACCGGCCATTTTGGACAAAATAGCTTGTTTCAATGCTGAATTGTATATTAAAATACAAAAATATTTAAAGATTTTAATGATAAGAGAAACAAGTTTTTAAAATAGGTCAAAGGCAGGCCCATAATTTTTTAATGAAAGGTCTGTACAGTAATTTATAAGAAATGTTGTTAGCTTGTATTTTCCAGTCCAGTTGTGACATGAGTGAGATGTTCTGCTGGTCATATTTGTGTTTATCAATTGTTGAACCACAAGATTAACTTCATTGTAACAACATTGTTGCAAGAACTGGATTCAATGGATTAATTGTCATTAGTTGATAGTTGTAGCATATGGAGGTATGCTGTTTTTGTATGGCCAAGTGCTTAAGTTTACTAAATTACTTTTACATTCTTTCTATGGCGGTAACCTGTGGGTTACCTTTCAACATCTTAGCCTGCTTTGAAGTGGTGTGACTATGTAGAAATACTATGAAGTAAAATTAGTTTATAAGACTTGTGCCATACCTGCTTTATGTGTCCTTACGTGTGAGTCCAAAGTGGACTTCACTGTGAAGGATCGATGACAAATCTCACAGGAAAAAGGTTTCTCCCCAGTATGTATTCGTAAGTGCCTCTGAAGATCGCTAGGCTTCTTGAAACTCTTGGGGCAATGACTGCACATGTTAGCGAAGCGCCCGCGGCGTATGACCTGATTCTGGAGGTCCTAAAATGAAAAAAAAACAAACAAATGTCATGATTTTTAGTACAACAACATAAGTCACATGCTTACAGTATTACAATGTTTAGATTGTAGAAATAGTTCACAAGTCGATGCAGACATTTTAACTCCAAAGAGCTCAATTTTAAAAAGTTAAATTTAGGGGACTGTTTAGGAAGTCACCAATGATAGTTGAGTAAAAAATGATACGGTTTTAGGATAAAGAAAGAAGTGGGTAAGTTTCTTTATTTCAAAATCATATTCGCCCTTAAAAAAACAGCTTGTACAAATTGTTACAGTGGTTTTTGTTGGTTAATAAGTCTGGATATTTTTTAGCAGTTAAATATGATGACCTAATAACCAATTGTACACCGGGGCATTAAGTATCTTGGAAATAGAATCCTTCAATTTTGAAGTTGAAACAATCAAACGAGAGACCAGCATTATACATCTTGTAATAACACACAAAGGGATTTAAATTCTAGAATCAATTCACAGCACTAGACTTCACATGAAGTTTGAACCTTAAAGACTCAATGAACTGGGCCACAATACAAGCTAATCTTATCTATTTACAGTTTTCCCAAATTCATATTGAAAAGTTGTTGAAATTTCGGGTACTAAATTTTTTATTAGTCATGTCCCCTTCTTTATTTAATCTTCTGTGTAGAAAGTTGAAGTTCCCAAAGCTAATGTGTAACAAAACATTCTGTTTATATTTTAACTAAAAATGCTATTTATATTATAAGGCAACTTTAACATGTGCATCAAATAAGACAAATATTCCTATACCTCTTGGCTATGTTAATTTATAACTATTTGTATTAAAAAGAATAATTTTCTTTTAAATTGATCAATCTTTGATAGTGCTAAGAGAACTGTAATGACAGCCATTTTGCTTTTGAAAACAGTTTAATCAAAACAAATGCTTATTGTATATTTCCTATTTTTAAAATGGTAAACCCAATTCAGTGGAAAGGAATGAGGAACAAGAACTCACCTTAGGGACACTGATGCGATCTTTTTCTGCTGTTGAGTCCATGTAGATCTTCTCTGAGATGGAGACTTGCTCGTCTGAGAACTGATGCTGGGCCAGAGATTTCTTCTTGGGCCCTCTTCTGGGAGCCCGATTCTCGTCATTAGTTTTGATGGGTATAACAAAGTGCTGAGTAGGCACAACATCACCTAAAACATGGGCAATGAAATATATATATCAGGAATAACATTAAGACTTGACATGCAGATTGTCACAACATTTACAGCAGGCTGTGGAGCAGGGTAATATGAACAGAATGTATTGTCAGTGTAAAATGGTGTTTTACCTGATGAAAGATGTTCTTTCAAATAATGAAGATTTTTACATCCTAACCCAAACAGGACATCAGGGGATGGCAGCAGGCAGGGTTGTAACCCATGACCATCAAAACAAAAGTTCAGAGCGCATACCACAGGATCAGAAAGCCATTTGCTTTGGCAATGTAAACAATGTCTTTATCAAATGACTATCATAAGGACAAGTAATGACCAACATTTTCCTAACAAAAAACAGTATCAGCTGGATGAACTAAGATATTCTTCACAACAATTAAACAACCAAGTACTTACTACACAGCCACCATATGTCCTCCCATTTCCATTTTTTTTTTATTATGGTAACTGACCATCATTATTTCAAGATAATTTTTTGTTTGGCTTTTCAACTGATAACTTTTAAACACAGTTAAATCTTGATGAGTATAATGAGTCTTTGATGTTTAAACAAGTGTAATTCCTAATCCATTCCTAATTTGTGTTCAGTTGAAATAAAATCAATATGAATCTCATAGAATCTGATCAGATAGTCATTGAAACAAATTAATTGGACAGTATGAGAATCTTTGCTCTATTAACTTCACAGCCAGTTGCAGGAATTTCCTGACTTCAAACTCTTGCCCAACTCTTCTTCCACCTACCCAAGATGAAGTATGTAAGCTAGTAGTTTGAATGAAAAAGGGAGGTCACTCGTGAAGAGCATGTAAGCTAGTAGTTTGAATGAAAAAGGGAGGTCACTCGTGAAGAGCATGTAAGCTAGTAGTTTGAATGAAAAAGGGAGGTCACTCGTGAAGAGCATGTAAGCTAGTAGTTTGAATGAAAAAGGGAGGTCACTTGTGAAGAGCATGTAAGCTAGGAGTTTGAATGAAAAAGGGAGGTCACTCGTGAAGAGCATGTAAGCTAGTAGTTTGAATGAAAAAGGGAGGTCACTCGTGAAGAGCATGTAAGCTAGTAGTTTGAATGAAAAAGGGAGGTCACTCGTGAAGAGCATGTAAGCTAGGAGTTTGAATGAAAAAGGGAGGTCACTCGTGAAGAGCATGTAAGCTAGTAGTTTGAATGAAAAAGGGAGGTCACTCGTGAAGAGCATGTAAGCTAGTAGTTTGAATGAAAAAGGGAGGTCACTCGTGAAGAGCATGTAAGCTAGTAGTTTGAATGAAAAAGGGAGGTCACTCGTGAAGAGCATGTAAGCTAGTAGTTTGAATGAAAAAGGGAGGTCACTCGTGAAGAGCATGTAAGCTAGTAGTTTGAATGAAAAAGGGAGGTCACTCGTGAAGAGCATGTAAGCTAGTACTTTGAATGAAAAAGGGAGGTCACTCGTGAAGAGCATGTAAGCTAGTACTTTGAATGAAAAAGGGAGGTCACTCGTGAAGAGCATGTACGCTAGTAGTTTGAATGAAAAAGGAAGGTCACTCGTGAAGAGCATGTAAGCTAGTTGTTTGAATGAAAAAGGGAGGTCACTCTTGAAGAGCATGTAAACTAGTAGTAGGATTAAAAAAAAGGGAGGTTTGATTTAAGTTGACAATAGTTTAAAGGCAAAAGTTTGATTTAGGTTGTTAGAAGTTATCTTACCTTGACACTCTTTTAAATGTCGCTTTAGTATTAGAGCGGTTTTGAATTGTGAATTACACATGCCACAGATGTATTCAATGGGCGTGGAGTTATGGTGCTGCTGACTGTGTTTACGGAGAGCCACACTGGTGGGGTAAGCAGTATCACAGATTGGACACAGGTGAAGATTCAGCTGTTGTGAGGCCTGCTGGATCTCAGGATGGCTGGAGCGCATGTGGTTCTTGAAGACCAAGGCAGAGCCAAAGGACTTGGAGCATTCTGTACACTGGAATGACTTGTCTGCGCTGTGTTTTTTCATATGTTGGGTCAGATGCATGGCCTGCTTGAAGATTTTATTGCAGATGTAGCAGCGGTGGCCCCTGCGACTGTTATTGGTGGAAACATTATGGGTCACCTCTGGTTGTATCACTCTGACACTTGACTGAACCAGGCAGTTGGCATCTTCAGCCTCATGTAATTCCTCTTCCAATTGTTCCATTTGGCTGTTAGGTACCTCATCGCTGAAAAGTAATAAAATAATTGTACAAATGCACGAACAAGTGAATAGACATATCTAAACAAATCTGGCTACATCCAAATCAATGTTTAGTAAGCTCCTAACAAAAGAAAACAAATTTTAAAGATTTTATTTGATTGTCAATCCATGATTATTAATCAATGATCATCAGAAAAAAAAAGTTTAGTATTTTCAATGGAAGTCTTCTTTTGTAAAAAATAAATAGAACACCAGTTTCATTATTGTAATAGGTAATCACTTAGAACAAATTAACATCTTCTCACATAGATTTATGAACAAAGTTGTATGAGCTTGAAAAAAAAAAAGTGTAATATTTAAAAACATTTTCTTAAAAATATTATACACCTCGTTATATTTCTTTTTACAAACTAAAAAAAAAAAAGATATTGGAAGGCTATGTAATTTATAACTAAAACAGGGCTGCCACACAACAGGCTTAAAACATCCCAGGTGAGGGTCTAAAATTCCAGATAATTTATGTGAACACAAAGGGGAGCTAAAAAAGAATATTCTATTATATCAGATTACAGAATTTGACTTTGATAAACAGGTGCTCAACAAGTCCAACATGAAATCTATTTCATTGAGTGTGTCAATGCCAGAATTGACCAGGAACATAACATGGCCTTAGAAAGTTAAGAATGTAGGATAGGAAAGTTGGTAAACTCACGTGATAAAAATCTGCTGTTGCTGGTCAAACTTTAGGGACATTTCATCAGTTATATTATTTTTCCAGTTCCTTGGCTTAAAAGAAAATAAATAAATGTATAACAATTGCACTGTTAGAATTTGAGCTTCTATTGTAAACACAAAGCTACAAATCTATACATTGTCACTTTAGGCATTGAACTTAGAAACTCAACAAAAAAATCTGAACTTCTAACAAATGTAATTTATATCTTGCACTTATGGTTAAGACATCAATCTCTATTAACTTGTACATGGTAGCCTAGTTTTTTCCTACTATGTCTAGTTTCAATATTAGACTGAATGTGTACAATGCACTGCTACATTATTTTGTGTGAGCATACAATTTCAAAACCTTCAAAAAAAAACTTCTTGGACCTAAGTCTCAACTGATATTTAAGTCTTGGAACATAAAAATTAATTCTGCAGCTAAGATCAACAAAAAAAAACAACAACTTTGACTTGATGTATTTGTTAGAACAGTGGTGCCCAACCTCATACGGCCTGCGGGCCATTTTAATTTCCGACACTCGTGTCGCGGGCCACATTAATGAAAGATAATAAAAAAAAAAAGAAATAGAGACTAAACCATTTTAAATAGTTTTATCACAATCCCATGTATGCTGTAGATTAGTGTAGATCTACTTACACCCATAAGTCAATATGCAACAATGGTTTCAGGCGTCTTGTAACTGAAAGTTTTTCCACTAAATTAAGTTCTTGTAAACATTGTGATCATACCCAGCAATGGTTTTCGCATATGTGCAAGGTTTTCAACCTTTTTTAATTTTTTTCTATTTCCTATCTTTTGTGCTGATGTTTTGGCGGGCCGGTCTTAACTACGTCATCTGGCCCGCGGGCCGTAGTTTGAGCATCACTGTGTTAGAACAATTGTCTTAACAACACTGTCACTGGCCTATATACTTCAAACAAGTTTAACATTCTAAGGAAAGCAATCTGACCTGATATGTAAACTGTGTTGCAGTGGAACCGCTCATAGGCTGAGCCAATGAAGAGTTGACTAGTGGGTTCATTTGGCTTTCCAAGTGTACTGTCACCTGGCAATTTATAGAAGACACCATTTCAGCAAAATGTTAAAGACAAAATGTTTTACATGCAAATTATTTTATTTATTTGGTTTGTTAACTATATTCCTTTTGATTACATCCTAAATTTTTGTATTGTGTTTAACAAATGTTCACATATAAATTCAAATCTGCAATAAATAACTAAAGGGATGTAACTCTTGTCAATGCACATGCTGCAGTAAGAACACACAAGCTGTAATAAGCACTGGAAAACTGAGTTATCTTACCCTAGGGATAGCACCATCAGACTCTCTGTTCATTTTCTCCTCTTGCATGGTGGGCTGGTTGCTCTGTGTGGTCAGCTGGACAAATGGCTGCTGGTTGACCAGAGTAAAGTGGGAGCCTAGCATCTGAAATACACAGGAATTGGTCATACCAAGAACTTAGTCCAACCTAAAACTTCTATAGTTTGACAATTTCCAATTAACAATTCCAATTAATCTAGGAAGATTATGGCAGTTTGACAAAATAAAATCACATGATCATGAACTCAACATGCATTTTTTTCAAAGCCAAGAAGCTATCAAATGTTGGTCATTTTGGTTTTAGATTTCCACTCAATTTCAACCTTGTTCCAGGTCAAGATTGTTCATAAATAAAATCAAGCCGAGTTTACTGATAGTTCACCAAGAAAATGATATTTAACTGTATAATGTATACTGTTGTATAATGTATAATAAAATGTTACAAGAAGGAAAGAGATAGATCTATACAAAATTTAACGACAGGGCTAGAACTTTGGTGGATGCCCTGAATTTTACAAAAAAAAAAAAGAACAAGAGGGGCACCAATAGCCATAATAACATGTATCAGTAACAAACACAAGAAAGCAAGACAAAAAACTTATCAAATATGGTGTGGAAAAGAAAAATAAAAAGAAAGAAAAATGTCAAATATAATAAAAAGCCAAGGTTGAAGTTCAAAGATAAATATAATGACTCAATGAGGTGAAGATGTAATACTACTGCATTCCTTCAAACAAAATTTCATAAATCTACAAAGGCCCGTTTTCAATGGAGATGAAACAAATGTACCCAAAACATAATCAGGGATGCCATCTCTCCACCCACTAACACTTTGGATCAATAGAGAGATGAAGAGAATTGAGTGAGAAACAGAGCACACCCCACCCCTTACCTGTTGCAGGCTTGAGTCTATTGACATGGTCTCACCACTCACTCCCCCTGTCTGCAGGTCAGGGTGACCCAAATCCACAGACTGAAATGAACAGAAAAAAAAGTTACTGATGATTTTCAATTTAAAGTAGATTGCATCTTAAATAAACAAAATGTAAAAAGCAATGATACTGTTTACACACATGGATGGTTGATAATAAAACATACTAGTTACTTCAAAATATTCTGGTTTATGTGATGACAGAAAGGTTTAAGCACTTAGAATTTATATTTTTGGCAAAGACTGGGTATTTTGTGTCACCCTTAAATATCTATCCAGTTCAACTGGGTAAATAGTTAGTGTTTTAAAAAGTAATGGCAGTTGTAGGTAGCGCTGGCCACTTATTTTGTCCACAGAGCTTCTAAATTTAGAAGGGAAATTGTACTATGAAAGCAGAGCTTGTTTTCAAGGAAAAGCTATAGAAGACAAGGTGTATTCTTGCAGTCTGTAGTGAATGAACATATGTTGGTACTTTTATTTAAAATGAACAGAAGTATCTTACATTTGGTCATCATGTTTGTGTATTATGTATTTTATTATAGCTAATTAAATTATGCCAGCAACTTTTAAAAACCAAATAAAAATACACTTTATCAGTAATTTTTTGTTGTTATATTGTTCTTAACAATTAAACTGCAGTCTTGAACCCCAACTATTGTTTTAGTCATGAGCTTTATTTCATAGTGCCCCCCCTCCCCATTTTCTGACCTGGAGGTCAGGCTGTGTAACAGTTGTAGTGTGACCAATCTCATGCTCCTGGAGCACATCCAGGTCTGCCAGGGCCTGTGCACCAGTCAGTCCATCTTCCTCCACAATCTCAGCCTCATCATCGTCTTTCACGTCTGCTCCATCTCCAATGGTGACAGTTCCCTCCCCTTCCTTCACAGTTTGATAGTGCTGCATGGCGAGTTCATGCCTTCAAAAAAAAAGTTGAACATACAGTATCCCTGCTGTATTTTGTAGTTAGTATTCACCAGATTGGATTTTTTTTCTCATAATAATAATAATATAATAATAATAATATAATATATATATCACTGTTAACACAAACATAACAGGTTCAAGGCGCCATGAGAACATAACAGACATAAAAACAAGAATTGAGATGGCAAACTGATCTAAGCTGTAACTATGCAGGCCTTAAAATTTTCTTGAATGCAATGAAGCATGCGGTTTGTCTGAGCCCAGTGGGGATTGAGATCCTAACATTTGATCCATGTACTGAAAAAGTCACCTAGCCATAATTTTTCTGGGAAAAAAACACTGAATAATATTTTCTCTGCCCAGCACAAATTGTGTACATGCTGAACTAATACTCAGTCTAAGCTTTTGGGCCTTGGAAAATTTAATACTTCCAACTGTAATGTATATATTGAGAGAGACATCTACAAGATCACAGTTTCAAATATTCCTCTACAAAAAATGATTACCTGTGTGTCTTCATGTGCTTTTTACAATTCACAGATGTCTTGAAAGTCTTCTGGCAATAGGGGCACATGAACGGGCGGACTTCACTGTGTGTAGACATGTGTCGTTTGAGGCTGCCGCCCGTTGTGAACATGGCATCACAGACTACACATTTGTAAGATTTCTCACCAGAGTGGGTGCGGGAATGGGCTTTAAGCACTCCGCTGGAAACAAACGACCTTTGGCAAAGATTGCACCGGTAAGGTTTTTCACCTGGAATGATAATTACAACAAAGGATGAAAATTCTCATATATATATATATATATATATATATATTAAATCAGTAACTATATATTAAAACAGTAACTATATATTAAAACAGTAACTATATATTAAAACAGTAACTATATATTAAATCAGTAACTATATATTAAAACAGTAACTTAAGAACAAAATATTTGCTCTTTAAAACAAAAAAAATTGCTATAAGAAGAAAAAGTAAACAATATTCAAAATATCACAATGCCACTAAGCCGATATTTTCGTACTTGCTTAGGACATGAAATAAATTAAAAGAATCTAAAAGTGAATTTGGCCGACGTCTACTGAGACTATGTTGACAAGAAAGGAGGAAAAAGTACCTAAAGACTATGTTGTTTACAAAGTTATGCTGTTGGGGGGCAAATGTGCCTTTATGGTAAACATGAATAGGAATTACACAAAATCAAAAAATGTCCCTAATTTTCACCTGTATGTGACCGAACATGTTGCTTTAAGTGACTGGACTTTTTGAATCCTCGACGGCAATGATGGCACTTGTATGGTCTGTCAGGATGGCCACTCTCACTCGTAAATGGTGGAAACATGGAGTTTCTCGGGGCTTGTTGGATCAAACCTACACATACAGACAAGACATTTTCTTCTCTTGTACTTTAATAATTCAAGAAATGGTTAAAAGCTAACAGGTAGAAGTTGTCATGGAATTCACAATCTATTAATAACATTATGCTAAACAATGTGTCCTACTATAATTATTATACTGAGTTTTAGCAATTTTTATTCTCAGAGATAGTTAAAAAAAAAATGGGAGCAGAAAGACATTTATTTAGCAATAACACTGTTTTGATTATCAAAATTAAAATATGAAAATATTATTGGGGATATAGTTGCTTTAAGATCATTCCATTTTCTAAATGGTCAAATAGTTTTGAAATCTCCTTTATATTATTCCACCTTTTTTTTTTAAAGATATAACATAATGTTGACATCATCTTAAAAGGCAATAAATGGTAAAAATGATACATCATCATACCTGAATCTGTAATAAGAATAGGCTCCTGGAGAGGAATGTCTGACAATAAAGAATCATTGCGTGCCTCTCTTTTGAACGATCGGCGAGGCCGAGGGGCTATGTCTACATCTTTAAAGTGTGACTGTATGTGTGACTTGCAATGAGCAGAAGTGCGGAATTTTTTATCACACTGAGTGCAAGCGAATGGTTTAGCACCTACAAAAAAATTATTCTTCTATTAGAAACTTTTACTTATAGATTTTACAATTTAGTGTAACAAAAAAAGCAAAATTTCTTAATTATAAACAAACAGGAAGGTTTACTGTAATGATGTATTCTAAAAGTTTTTTTTTTGGTGTTATTTGAAGGATCCATAACTATTCTCAATAAGGTATGAGTGACTTTTCACTAGGTACTAAGAATAAATATTTAAAAACAGCATAACAAACATTAATAAAAATAATTATAATATATATATATATATATATATATATATATAATAAATCTGTAAGACAAGATATCTATTAAGTGATGATACAATTTCAAATGAAAAAGTAGAAATAATTAAGTTATTGATCTACGATAGAATAAACATCAAGATATTGAGTAGATTTAGAAAGATAGAAAAGATTGAAGAAAAAGGAAATGATATCAACAATAGGATAGCAAATACAGCATAAAAGCACAAAGACATGGGTTCTCCTTGGCTTTCATAAAGGTAAAAAGAGCTTATAAGCCGAGCACTTTCAACCAACCTGTGTGTAAACGTAAGTGAACTTTGAGGCTGCCTTGTGTAGAAAACATTTTGCTGCACACCTCACACCTGAACTCTTTGACCCCCGTGTGAGTCTTGATGTGTGCTGTCAGGGTGCTCTTCACAGCAAAGGCACGGAAACACTGTGTACACTTGTAGGGCTTCTCGTGGGTGTGGATGCGTATGTGGCGAACAAGGTCACTGGGCTTCTTAAACTCTTTACTGCAGTAAGTACATTGGTGCCACCGGATGCCGTTTACCTAAAACAAACAAAACCATACATCTTTTAGGATGAGATAAAAAAAAATTCTTGTAAAAAGACAAAAAAAAAAAAAAAGATCAATGTCCCAGGCCAGCTCAATGTCAATTAAGCTTGTGAATCTAACATATGAAAAGATAGAATGAATAAAAAACATGTAGGTTTTTGCCTCCTCCCACCTTTAAGATGAAAAATTGATGATTTTATTGTTTATTAATGCCTATCAAGACTTAACTTGTCTTAAATCCAAATGGTAGTCAATTAAACAACAAGAATTTATTTTGTCAAAAATGTTCTTCTTTGCTTATGTATAACAGATCTTTCATGCTAAAGAATGTTCAGTGTGTTCTGGTCTAACCTCTTGTGTGGGGAGGAGGTATCTGGGTTTAAGTTTCTGAAGTTCCTTAGGGTCTGACCCAACAAAACTAAGCTGGAGTCCAACCCCAATTCTAATTTCCTAGCTTACAGTGTTATTCCAGCTTGAGCCCCCTTGATAAGTAACTAAGCGGTTGATGGCATTCAACCACACATTGAGTGTTACACACATGCATTGAATCAACAACCTACTAGACTAGACATCATTGAAAGACTTTTCCTTTGTTACATTCACTGAAAAGATGTTACAGAGGGAGAATTATTTCTATTTGATCCTCACTTACACGTGACGCAGTTACTGGAACTAGGTGACAAATAAAAACTTTTCTCCCCAATGTTACGGAAAAAAAGTCACTTGTTTGATAGAGTAGACTAAATACAGAAATGAGCACTTTAGTTTAGAGATGGTAAAATGAGTGATGTGGCACACAGAATTATGAGATTTCAGAGAAGAACACATAAAAGTAACAGCATGTGCTCAATCTAGTATTAGGACTGCAGGCATAAATATTAATTTGTTATAGTTAGATGACAATATTTGGACTTAGACAATCACCCTTCATCTGTTAATAAATTATAGTTAAGTACATTAACTCGTTTATTTTTGTTTAACCTGTTATAATTGAACTGGCATTTAATATGTAGTAAAGGGTAAATACAAATTATCCACAATTACAAAGCAAGTAACAACAAAAAAAAAAACAGGATAATTAATAACAGTTTAAAAGCAATGAATCATATGAGTAAAAAAAAAAATGTTTCTTTTGTACAATTAACTGACCGACCCACTTTGGGCTTGCTGGAATACATTCAGTTATTAGCAAGGCTGCATGGTATTAAAGTGTTGAAGGAAGAACACCTCAGAGAGAAGATCAATATCTTTACCTTTCTAATGTAATGCCTCTTCAGCAGACCTGTGGCTGAATCCTGAATGGTCATGGTCCCCAACCTGGTCAAATGTCCACCAGATCGAAGACCACCTGTCCCAGGGAGGCCAGACCTGGAGGATGTCATGTTAACCAAGCCGGATCCTTCTTTATCAGTGTCATGGTCATCCTCCACCGTATTCTGGAGACCACTGTTCTCCAACGCTTGCTGTAAAATATCTGAAGCTCCCTTAAGACGGTGGATAAGAAAAAAAGCATTAACATGTTGGTTCACTGATGAAATAAGTATTGATTTATTGCTGAGCCAGAAATCTTTTTAATATTAACCATAAAAAACAACAACCATCTAAACTTATAGAACCCTTATCTATTCTAAAATCAGTACATGTAGAAAAATAATTATGAATTTTAATTTGTCTATGAAATTAATTCCTGACTTGGTCTTCATTTTATTTATGTAATATTTTTTATTTTATAGTTATCTTTTCTTTCCATATGAAAAAGACTTATGTTTACGACATGATTCCTCTAAAAGTCCTAATGCTATAACATATTTGGTTGTGTAGAAACCAGCTTTTAAAGTTTCTCTCTAACCTGATCCAGTGACCCATGAATACCATGTGAATCCACCAGTGAACCACCATTAAGACCTGCTTGATCCAAACCCAGGACCTCCTGCATCATAGAGGAGTCACTGATGTCTTGCAAGTGGTGTAGTGAGTGCGACTGCAGAGGCACCTTGATGTCCTGGACTGTGGCTTGATTTGAATCCTATAAATATGAAAATGGACATCTTAGGATAGAATATTCTCTTGTAAAAGAATCTAACAAACAATGGCTACAAAAACCTTACTGAATCACATCAGTTTGATTCATCTTTACAACTGAAGTACTTTGAAGAAAAAAAAAAAGTTTAATTAAAAAAAAAAAAGCAAATATATAAAACGAGTTAATTCTTTTCTTTTATCATCTTCAATAGGTTCCTTTTGTTAAATATCCAGATTTTCCCCCTTTCTTTGGTTATGAACGAGTATGATGTGTTTAAAGCAGGGTACCTAAATTTTCTCTATTACCATTTTCCTATGGTAGTGACTTTGGATAATAATCTCTAGATTTCTAATTTATGAATTTTTAAGGGTGTTATTTGTAAAATTTTGTGTAAATATGGATAAACATCATACAAAATAATTTATATTTAATTTGGATTATAAAATATTTCCTAGATCTAGTTTCTAGGTCTTGACTAGGTTTAGAATTGGTGATTTTTTAAAATTTAAAATAATCTGGGTTCCTATAAAAATTAATTTGTATTATATAAAAAGGGCATTCATTTCCCTTCAATTCAATATTTTATAACATTTTGATAACAAACAAAAAAGTTATAAGTTTAACAATAACATGGCAGTGCACTAATATAAGTAGAATATAGAAAAGACATCTTTAACCTATTATTACAAGTTTCAAAATGAAGTCATTTTATTATCAGTATAAAAGCTATGATCCCTAAAGCTGACACTTACACCTGGATCGGCATGAACTCTGCTGATATGAGCATTCAGAGAGCCCAGCCTGCGGAACATACAGCTGCACTCAGCACATTCAAAAACCATTCCATGTTCATCTTTGTTTAGCGTGTGAACTTTCTGGAAACAATAAGCAAGTATGAAAAAAAAAAAAAAAAATTGAACATTTTAGTCTAGTCTATAGTTTTATTGAACTCATTTTTTTTCTTTTTGGCTTGATGAGATTGCCCTTTACTTTAACCCAATAGCTCCTATTTCCAGTTAGGAAAAACACTTCCCAAGCTTAAGCAAAGAGTGGTAACCGAATTTTAAAAATCCTGAAAAATATTTTTTTTGAAAAATAATCAAATTTGAAATCTAATACTGATAAATTAACAAACAATAAAAAATAGAACAATATGTCTAGTTTCAAAAAATATATACTTTTAATACCTTGGGATATAAAAAAAAAAGCTTCAAAAATACAAATTTTCCCAGGTGGGGGCTTAAACACTAGGGGCTATGGGCCTGCTTGTTTGAAAAATTATTTCTAGCTACAAAAATCTTTCTGATTTTACTAAAAATACAATTGGTAAGCTCCACAATGATTTGTAATCACGCTTGCAACGAGACTAGAAGAAATCTTTTATTTAAAAAGTTTAAAGCAAGTATATTGAATAGGGGATTTTAGAAACATTCTACAACAGTTTCGGACAAAAACGAGAATATGTTCACGACTACGGAAAGAGCTAATAGGTTAATAAATATTGCCGTGATACATCTGTGCTGACTCCCCCAGTTAACAGTAACCATTAATTATGTCCTCAGTTACCATTTCATTACATCTATCTAGACGTTTCCATCCAGACATTAAATACCTGGATGTGGGACCTTAAATTTCCCTTCTGTGCAAAGGTCATGGGACAAAAAGTACAGGTGTGTGGCCTTGCACCAGTATGTTTGGTCATGTGCATTTGGAGTGCACCTTTTTGGTTGAAAGATCTGTCACAAGTGTTACACTTGAAGGGACGTTCACCTGTGGAAAAAAAAACGACTGATATATAAAGAGAAATGTTTATTTGTTATCACAAACTCTCTCTCACCTTTTGCTTTAAGGATGTTTTCTTTCTTTCCAACAAAAGTTATGATGAGTTAAAATTAAACGCATGCTCTGTAACCTGTATTATAACAATGTGCAAGTGCTACATACCTGTATGAATTCTCTCGTGACGCTCTAATTGGCTGGGTTTCTGGAAAGTTTTCTGACATGTGCGACACTTATAGCTATATCCTGACCTGTCTACATTTCTCTTGTAATTTCTGTGATGCAATGATGCTCTGGAATAAACAAAATAGAATATAAAGATAAATGAAAGAAAAAACAAACTCATGAAAGTATCACATTTCCACATAATATATCAAAATATAATAAAGTAATCCTTTAAAATGTATTACTTACTTTATTATTTATGGTGGGATGCATGACAGAGATGCAAAAACTGCTTATTTACCCATAAAGGGCCTCGAATTCGAGACCCGACTCAAGCTGAGTTGTGTTTGCTGAGCACCTCAACCTTCTCGCAGATACCCCTCCCCACATTGGTCCACAAAAAAGACTGGACCATAGTGCAGTGAGCACTAAATATACATTGTACAAAAGTAATTTAAAAAATGAATTAAGGATCCATTCATTCAAAATCTAAGTTAATCCATTTTTTTCTTATCTCAACTCATTGTATTTAGACAATTAGGCAACAATAATTTAGATCTGTCCTAACTAAAGGAACATAAGATTAGAGAAAACTAGTTAAGTTTTCACACTCAGTCAGATGAAAATGTTTACATCCTAGCCAATCCTCATACAGGATGGCCACAGGCATGGTTTAATTAAACTCAAAACCATTGTGTCAACAGACCATCACACAAACAGCCATCACATATTTAAGTCAATTAGAACCATGCTTACTTAAAGGAGTCCAAAATACAATTTTCTTTTCTAAATATATATTCAAGTATAAATATCATGTTTCTATTGAGTCAGGTCTGGGTTAAGATAAAAAAAAAAAAGATGATGCTTTTACTTGACTCTGTAGTGTTGCTTCATGTGTTCTTTCAATGCTGACATCTTGCTGTACTCTTGGTTGCACTGCCGACACTGGTACACCCGCATGCCTTCTTGTCTATGTTCCAACATATGTTTGTCCAACTGATGCTGTGGGTTTTAAAAAAGTTTACAATGTTACTACACATAAAAATACAGCTACCCAAATCTCCTTATCTTAAAGAAAAGTTTCCTTCCAAGCAGCAGATGTTATGGCATGTTTTGTTGTGGCTAAGAATTTACCAGGATCTTATGCAGCCAGCACAATGACCTATCAGATTTGTTTTAACCCCTCAAAAAATAACAACTACCTAATTCAGTACCATACTTCACTCCTAAATTCAAAACGTGTGCGTGTTATTATGATTAAATCTAAATCTAGATCAAGTAGATGAAGTAGATCTGAAGTGAGTGTTACCGATCCAGTGGATCCACTACAAGCTAGATCTAAGATATAATAAGTAGATCTAGTCCTGTATAATAAGTAGATCTAGACTCTATATACCTAATAGCTATAATATGTTTTTTTTTAATCAATAGTGCTTCGCTATTTTTCTTCTTATTATGAATACGGGAATCAAGAAATCTTTTTTTTTTTTTTGCATTCGACTTTTTTAAGCTCCAAAATAATAAATTTCTTATGAACTGTAAAAAGTCACCTTGGGGTAATAGCTAAATGAATGGTACCAATCCGCCGATCCCACCACTCTCGCGTTTTTCATTTCTAGACTAAATCTTTCAAGAACCAATCAAAGTATAGATCTGGGCACACAACGTGTTCACCCCACCTTTTCTGTTTTCTCCCCGCCCATTGGATGGCTTAGCGTGACCTCCATGACCGCTCGTAAGCTAGTCAGTCTAGAGTGGAAAAAAATGTTACGAAATGCGGAACAAGTTAAATTTGTATTTGCGTACTGGCGGTCATTTTTTGGGAGATTTTGCATAACAAATACGCATTTTGTGTAACAGTAGGCAGGTCTGATTTATTTAGAAATGTAAAAACTGTATTAATATGTATTGTACTTACTAAGTTTCAAGAGTGTAGGATTGTTTGCGAAGACAATAATTTCAACTTAAAAAAAAACAGCCAATTTTACAGGTCAACACATTTTACCGTCACTATACTAAAGGTTCCACATCGACTTTTAGACAATGCATTTATCCGTTGAATTTTTTTTTCTTTTAAAATAATATTTAACCAACTTCTAGCACTGCACTGACCTGCAAGCTGAACTCATCCCCACACTCTGGACACATCAGGCTCTCCTCCCTCTCATGCATCATAATGTGGGCCTTAAGGCTGGCCACACGAGAGAACTTTTTACCGCACTCTGGGCAAATGGGTTCTTTGTCTGGGCCAACATGGGTGGCCATGTGGAGTAAGAGGTTCTCTTCAATGTTAAATGAGACGCCACACTGGCTGCACCTGCAAATGATAAGAGACAGCTGGTCATGGGTGTTCTAAGTTTATTTCAGTTCTACATTGTCAAAGAAAGAAAAAAGGGTTACTTAAAGGTTATTTTAATCAAGTAAAAAAAAACAACTATTTAAAACAATGAATCACCTAAATGGTTTGTCTTCATCATGTGTCTTCAGATGTCTCTGCAACTGGTTCCACTTAGTGAAGATTTTATCACAAAGACTGCAGTTAAATGGACCCTGAAAAACAATTTGTTACAAGTAATAGTTTGAGCTTGAATATTTTGGACTACAAATTTCTTAAAGCTTTCATTTCAAATGGTGGCTGAGGATCCCAAGTTCAAATCATGGTGAAAAATGGGATTTTTATTTAAACTTTAGGGCACCTCTGAGTCCACCCAGCACTTATGGGTATCTGACAAAATTTGGGGGAAAGTAAAAGCAGTTGGTTGTTATGATGGTCACATGACACCCTCATTAACCATGGGTCACACAAACAGATGACCTTTACATCATCTTTCCCATATATCACAAGGTCTAAAAGGGGAACTTTACACCATTTCAACTGAAATAAGACATAATGCAGGCCATAAGACAACCCTAACAACCAATGAAGCTAGAAACATAGCCTTATATCATCTGCTCATAAGGTCACAAAGGAAAAACGTCACCTTTTTTTTTTTTAAACTTTGATATTAAATATAATACTAAAATTAAACCATTTCTCTACTTAAAAAAAAAAATAATTAAAAAATTGTAAAGCTAATGATATTTATTACTGAATAATTTTTCACCTTTCCTATAGGAGGCTTGACATCAAGAGACTGCAGTGACGATTGTTCACCAATCTGTTCAATAATGGTAGGCTGCTCCAAGACAACTTGGTGACACTGAACAGAATTTTTTTTTTCAAACTCATTAGACAAGTATTCTCCTAATGCTTTGATACTAACAATCAATTGCAGATCTCAGACTAAGTTAAGAGGACTAAAAGGTCTAATATTAAAATAAAAATCAACCCCATACAGGTCATCCTTAACAATTTTTCCAAACCTAGCTGAATGTAATGCCAATAAGAAAACAATCATATTATAGTAAGAAACAAATGAATAGGTTGCAAGGGCTCACATTCTGTAAGTCCAAAGTTCCATCCGGTAAAGTCTGGTGAACTTCAATGGACCCACTGTCAAATATTTGAGAGGAATCAAATAACGAAGGGTCAATGAAGGCCACAGTCGTGCCATCTGGAAGAGTTTGTAAGCTGTGAAGACCTTGAATTTGTAGACTTGGATCTAAGTTGACATGGAATATGTTATGATAATCTGAAAAAAAAAAAAAGTTTTTATGGCAATAATATCAATTAATATATGTATATAAATAGACTCAAGAAATTATGCTTTTTTAAAAAGCATCTTTTGTAAATTACTAAATATTCAGATATTCAGGACAAGTTCATCCGTGTTTCTCAAAGGAAAAGCAAATAATTACTTGTAAAGAAGAAAAATAGTTTTTGTGATTTATGCAATGACATAACTGACATTTATTTTTGTTACTCAAATAGGTCTAAGGGATGCAATATATATCTTATTTATTTATAGCTAATAGTCTGGGTTTTTTGTGTTGTTTTTTTTTTGGGGGGGGGGGGTCATAAAAGTTCATCAAAACTAGAATATGGGTTAAAAAAAAAAGGTTTTGGTGACACAGGAGTCATCACACTGCAATTTTCCACCTATAAAGTTATTTTTACTTGCATATTACTTGTGGTGACAAAAGGAAGAAGAGGGAAACTTAGATAGCCTGTAGGATAAACGAATACATTGAAATTAAAAGCAGAACATAATGGAGAAACATGATTGTACACTATCCTTGTATGCTCTGACTGTGATGCAGCACAAGACTTAAAGAATAGAAAACTTTAAGAAGCTTCTGTCAAACAAAGACATTAAACAACAGCAAAAAATGATTTCAAATATCAGCTGGGTTTTTTATAGAGAGAAGTAAATTTCAGACGTTATTACGAAATGAAGCTCGTGCATAGCGGCGAGGGATAGCAGCTGGGAAGGTTTTGAACCCTGTTCCATGACAGTGTGCAAACCAAACGACAAGGATGTCACCATAGTTTACTCAAATTCCTTTTACACCATATGTAATATGAAATTACCTTTTTTTTTTAAATGCACTGAGACTCTTCAACATTACATAAATAGAAGTTGATTTTAATCTATAATATAGAAATAAAGCTCCGCTTTCACACCTTGCAATCTATAGGGCTAATGGTGTAAAGGAAAGGTCCTCTGTTTCTGTGGCCCTTATTCCCAAATTTTTTTAATGCGGCCTTCTATACTAAAAGGTTGCCCACCCCTGATCTAGATCTAGATGTAGGGAATGTTACATGTACTTTGTAGGCATCAATTAGATTTCATATAATTAGAATCTATAAATTTTAATTTTAGGGAAGACTCCTTACTCTTACCTACTCTTGTAGAATTATTCAATTGTTAATCATAATATACAAGTCTGAAACCTAGACCTAAATGTGCTAAAAAATAAATCTATCTATCTATACTATAGTAATCTATACTAATCTATAGGCAGTGTCAGTATAAAGTATAGATAACTCATAAAGCTCTAGAATCTAAATAATAAAATAATAATAGAATTTAATTATTAATTTAATAGATCTACTATAGTGTCTATAGTCTAGTTTAAAATTTAAATCTAATAAAACTAGATTCTACTGCAAGTGTATTGACAACTAAATTGTCTAAATTACTATGACTATCACTATGGCATGGATCTAAATCTAATAAATCTAGCTTCTAGAACCTATAATATAGTATTAGTATTATTATAGAATATTGATCTTAATTTAGATCTAGCTAATCTAGATTCTAGATCTACTAATCATAATCTACTTCTTAAGTTCTTAGGACTTCTTCTTCTAATTAATCTAGATTCTAGATAAAAGATCTTTAGAATTAATCAAGATGAAGAGACGGGGGATCAGTATGAATACTATGATGAAAACGTAATGAAACTGAAATTGAAGGAAGATTGGTAATAATACAGATCTAGAATCTAGACTCGTAGTACTAGAATCTAGTAGTAGTACTCTGATTTACTAGTAGGTCTGTTATTTATTGTTCATTTTTATTTGTCATTTGTTATTCAATTATAAATAGAGCCTTGGCCTTAGTCGGCTTAGTTAGAGGGGAGATTTTTATATTCAATTATTGTAGAGTAGACTCGACCAGTCACTAGAACTAGTGTATAACTGTATATATACAATCTACATGTAGTATGTAGACCCTCGATCTAATTACAGAGTTAATTCTTTAAATTGATAGTATTGTGAGAGCTTGACAAAATACAAATTTCGTAACAACACTAATGACAGTAATGATACCGAGTAGGAATATTGATATGATAGTATTCTTACGCCTCCGGAACCTTTCTCGGCACAGGGGTGAGGAATGTAGGTCCCGATTCATGAAAACAAACGCCTCTAAGAAGATAATAGTTGACCGTTTAATCAAAATATTGTGGATTTCAGTTCTATTGTACTAATAAAACATACCTATAACATTCTCTACTTGAATTTGAGGAAGAGATTGCCCGTCAAGGGACATTTTTTCACAATCAAATCGAATCCAATATGGCGGAGATTCCTGGTTATGATTTGAAACTGAGGCATTGACACTTGCAGTCGATTGGTCGAGAGAAAGCGAAAGTAGACAATTCCACGTGTTTTCCCCCTTTTGTTTACAATTTGCTCCAAAAATATCCATTTTTGCAGGCTAGTGATAATACTGCGCTAAAATGACAGTCATCAAGTATCTAGATCTAGTACATTAATCCTTTTAATTAGATCTAATATTTCATTACCGGGCACAAGGACATAATTTTGGAACTGCATCACATAGATCTAATTGTTTTTATAAAAATCGGGGTTTTTAATGACTCGCAAGGAAAAGGGATCAAAGAGTTGATGTATATAATATTGTTACCAGATGTTTTAAGTCGCGTCTTCCTTGTAACTATCCAACTATTCAATGCGGGAACCTCACTTATAGATCTAGATTTCTAGATCTAGATCTCTAGTTAGAGGGGTGCCAATAGATTTTGAAGATAGATCTAAGTAGATCTAGATCTATGATATTCTTGAAATTTTCGATTAAAAAAAATTAAAATCAGGAAAATATATTTTAACTAACAAAAATGTTCATACCAACCTACAGGGGCGGACCGTGACCTCCGTGACAATGTCGAAGGCGCCGGGCGGACTGGGCATCAAAATCGGACCGGGCATTATCATATAAACCGGCCCACAAATGGCATGTCATATATTTTCGGTGTGGGGGGGGGGGATTTTTACTCCACTCCGCAATTTATCTTATCTTATATAATACATATATATATAGGCCTATATATATATATATCATGGGCGTAGCCAGGGGGGGTTTGGGGTGGAACGAAATTCAGTGACTGATTTTTTGGTTTAATTTTGTTTATTTAGGTGAGATTTTAATACTAAATCATCACTTACCACAGCACAGCCGAAGGGTTTTGAGTTAAAAACCCTCTACCAGGGGGTTTTGAGTTTAAAACCTCCTACGAGAGGGTTTTGAGTCAAAAAAACCCTATCAGGGGGTTTTGAGATAAAAATCCCTCTACCAGGGGGTTTTGAGTTTAAAACCCCCTACCAGGGGTTTTGAGTTTAAAACCTCCTACCAGAGGGTTTTGAGTAAAAAAAAACAACTCTTATCAGGGGGTTTTGAGATAAAAATCCCTCTACCTGTGGGTTTTGAGTTTAAAATCCCTTACCAGGGGTTTTGAGTTTAAAACCCCTACCAGGGGTTTTGCAGTTAAATCCCCCTCTTCTATTAACAAAACTAAAAAAAAATAAATGCAAACGACAATCCCCAAATTCCAAGAAAACAGCTAAGGAAGATTTTCACTTTAAAACCGCCTCCAAAATTTACGATAAATCCCCTCTCAATATAAAAAAAGCAAATTACACACTCAAAATCCTATGCCAAAGGGGTTTTGAGTTTAACCTCCACCCTCTCCAGTTAGGGTTTGAAGCTAAAAAGTACCTCTTAAATATAAAAAAAGCAAATTACACACTATAAAATCTATGAGCGTAGCCAAAAGGGGTTTCGAGTTTAAGACACTCTGCCAGCGGGGTTTGAAGCTGAACAATACCTCTTCAATTTAAAAAAAAAAAAAGGAAAAAAAAGCAAATTACGCACTGAAAATGCTATGAGCGTAGCCAAAGGGGGGTTTGAGTTTAAACCCCCCCCCCTTCAGAGGGTTTTGAGGCTAAAAAATACCTCTTCAATATAAAAGAAGCAAATTACACACTAAAATTCTTTGAGCGTAGCTAAGCTAACGAGGGTTTTTGAGTTTAAATCCCCCTCCTCCAGATGGCTTTTAAAAAAAATTAAAACCCTTTCAGATGGTTTTGAGTTTAAAATTCCCCTACAGAGCGTTTTGAGTTGAAAACCTCTCTCTTCAATATTGTTTTAAAACAAACTACAGTCACCAAATTCTATGACCGTAGTTAAATGGGGTTTTGAATTAAAAAACAAAACAAAAAATAAAACTCCAGAGATTTTTTATTTTAAAACCCCTCAACAGATGATTTTGACGATAAAACTTTCCTTTTCGATATAAAATCTAAAGCGAAATACAGGCATGTAATTCCAAGAGCGTAGTCATGAGAGGTTACAAATTTCTACCAGTGGCTGGGTTTCATTAATAAAGTGTGAATAGTCATCTGCTGAAATTCAAAAAACACTAAATGTGGCTCAACAAAGATGGCTAAGACTTTTAAGAGTCAGTTATAGAGATCGGGTCTAAATCAAAGAAATCATATGCCGAACTGGGAGTCGAACCCTTAGTAAGGTTGTGACAGTGCGTCGCATAAGGTTTTGCGGGACATGTTCTCCGACAAAATGAATTACGCATAATAAGAGTTGCGGAAACAGCTTGCCGGAAAATGCGCCGAACGGCGCGATAGGGTCTAAGTCAGTAAGAATAGCACATTAGGTTTTTGAAATAAAACTTTTTAATAGCAAGATAATGCACTGTAGATACCTCAGAATATGTATTTTGTTGGCTTTCAATACCAGAAATAGTACTCGGCGGCGGGGCTTCGCCCCGCACTGGGGGAGCACTACGAGCTCCCCCAGACCCCCTTGCTAGCAAGGGCGGGGAGTCTACAAGATTTCCACTAATTCCAGGAAGAACCTATTCTAGGGCACAATAAACGTCTTCCGTAAGGGTCAGAATGTAAAAAATGCGAAAAAAAATGTTTTAAAACGTTTTAAAAAGTCGTTGGCGAAGTACAAGTCTGTCATTCGATTCCATGGAGTATCAAAGGCAGTCTGATTCATTGCTGTCGTCATTATGTAGTCGATGGCTAGGAGGAAAAGGAAGGGAGTTAAGATGCACCCCTGTCTCACACCTGTCTCGATGCTAAAAAATAGGTTGTTCCTTCTGCTGTTTTAATGCAGCAACTAGATTGAATGTATTGGTTCGTAGAATCTGGACGAATTTTTCTGGGATGCCATATTCTCTATTGTCCATATTGATTCTTGATGGCAACTATGAAACGCTTTCTACGAAACTGATCAATGGCCTTTGTCTCTATTCGTAACATTGTTCTGTGTGAAAACATAATCAAAACTATTTACAGTTCTGTCACAAACAACGAATTGTAGGTGCGAATTTAAGTGCAGCAATGAACTAGTTTCCTTCCTACGCAAATATGGAACTCCGAAGCAACTCCTCTGAACCTAAACAATGCTGATGTTAATGTCGGTTTGGATAACGTAGGGCATGAGATTCGCAAATGGTAAGAAAAAAACACTCCACGGAAAATTCCCGGCTCTATTAGATGGGGACAAGATTGACAAGGCTGCTTGCTTAGCATGGTTCAAAGCAGGTCATCTCTACCCTGAAACAAGGCTGCTTCCTTAGCATGGCTCAAAGCAGGTCATCTCTACCCTGAAATAGAAGGCTTTGTTGCAGCACTACAGAACAGAGTATTTAGGGCAACAAATTACGAGAAGTATATCCCAAAATTCAATGTTGAGAACAAATGCCGAAAATGTGGAAATGTGGGTGAGTCGATTTAACACATTATGGCAGGATGTTCAGCTCTATCATAAATGCTTTCTTTTAATTTAGTAGCTAGTAGGCCTAAAAGAAAAGACACAGTTAGTTAATATTTATATATTTTTTTAAACATTATTTGTTCATTTTATAGATATATTTGACTAAATAATACTGAAAATACACATATAATTATATTACTTTGTTGACATATTGTAAATATATAATCTCCCTTACTTTTATGTATTGGTTTAGAAGAGGTGTATTTTATGAAAAAAAAATAAATTTAAAAACAAAACAGTTTCCTTTTAGAAAAAAAAGAGTAGCCGTTGCACCTAAACGTTGAAAGCCACAACGCATGGTGAAATGATGTTTTTCATTTCTCTTCTATTACTTCTATTTTTTTAAGATCAACAGACAGACTTTTTACACAAACCTAATAGCGGACTTAATCACTTTACAGAAGCAGCTAAAAATACTCAGACACAAAGACAAACCTTCGTTTCTTATTCCACATGCTAGGACAAGTGCTCTTTATGCGCTATTGTCATTAGCGCATAAAACGCAATATCTTAAGTGTATCCAGGAAGAACTAATGACTTGCTAGACCCCAACATGATTGATACGTGAATATCTATAAGACGTAATTATATGATTATTTTTTTTTTTAAACTATTTTTGTTTTTTTCGGGTCAGCCAAGGTCACGGAGTACCAAATGAAACTTCATTGATAATGTCAGTAATCTCTTGTCAATAGCTTCGTATTAATGAGTATAAGATACAGACGTTAATTCATAAGAGAAGATGATTACGTCCCACAAGTATCGTTGTCTGAAGCTTAAAAACTGACAAGTCGTTGGTTTTCCTGGCTGATTCAGGCAAACCTTTACATGCTTTAAAAGCACAAGGTAAGAAGGAGCATTAGTTTCCTGGCTGATTCCGGCAACTCATTCCATGCAACAGCACAATGAAACAGGTACTTCCAAAATTTGTTCTGTTATAATGAATAAGAAATGTGCCTTTTATCTTTGTGTCCTTCTGAGTATTTTATGAGGTTGTGTTTTGACCGCCCCCAAAAGCCGCTGCTATTTTTGTTCGGTCTGTCTGTCCATACCTCCATCTCGTTTAGATCATAGAAACTAGAAATGGTATTGAAAAACCGACATCATGATATTTTAGACTTTCCAAAGTTCTAACGCTTTTCCGAAAGCGATTCATTTAAAGTAAATATGCAAGCAATTTTATTTTCATTGAGGCATTGACTGAGAGATCAATTAGTAGGCCTAATCATTCAATAACAATCATTCAATACCAATCATTCAATACCAGTCATTCAATAAGTTCAGATAAGTCAGGTTCACGTTGAACCAAATTGTCCTAATCATACGGTTAATTGAATACACATGAATAATAACATTGTTATAATAATAATACAATTAATATACGCTCGTATCTCTGTATAAAGCGGATCATGTTGTCAGTCGGCAAAACTTTCATTTCACATATCTTCTTTTTGTATTGTCAGATAAAGAGTTGTGGTTGCTGATAGTTTTTAGCTCATAGCCTCTAATATTCTTGATGAAAATATTGACAGCTGTCTTTTTACCCGCTTGAAAGGACCACTTCGGGGGTCGATTCTGAGTTTGTGTTCCCACACAAACTATCTTTGTAACGTTGTTATATCTGTTAGTTATGGTTCAGTGTCTTATGTATTATTGCTACTATTATTATTATTACTATTATTATTACTCAGAAAGACACAAAGATAAAGGCACATTCCTCGTTCCATAAGCTAGGACAAATGTGTACAAATACTTTTTCTTCCCTAGTGTTATTAGGGCATGGAATGGGTTGCCTGAGCTAGCCAGGAAAATCAGTGACTTGGCAGAATTTAAGTCATTGGTTAATATGCATGACTGAATGCATGGACGTAATGATCTTCTTTTTTGAAGTAACGTCTGTATCACATAAGATAAGATACTATTATGTATTATTGCTACTTTTGTTTAGTCTTTTGTCCTGAGGAGGCTCAGGTGTCTCCATATTTAGTGGTGTTACTCTAATCCAGTGATGCCCAAAATACGGCCCGCGGGCCAGATCCGGCCCGCGTCGTGGTTCCATTCGGCCCTCCGAAATGTCGGTGTATACAATTAAGTGGTTTAAAAGTATATCTTTACCTACGTTAGGGCTCTAATTTATTCTCTAATGGATAGCTACCACAGCCTTTAACATTTGTGCGTTTATGAGATGGGACGGTGAATGTAGAATCAACCAGGAAAAGTAAGAGAACCTTTACTTGCTTGCAGACCATTATAAAAAGTCAACAAGTTTGTTCCTTAAAATGTGGCTGTTTAAAAAAACAACAACATATAAACGGCATTCTTGATTTTAGCTGCAAATAAAAGTTTGTTAAACTACAGGTAATATATCCATGAGTTTCCACTTTCAAATAGTTTCAGGTTAATTACATTTTCATTTCTGTATCTTTGTGTTGATGTGGCCCGCGACACGAATGCTGAAAATTAAAATGGATGAGTAAGGTTGGGCATCACTGCTCTAATCAAATGTGAACATCGTTTCTTATAAACCTCAAAGCTCTATTTGGCGTCTGTTCTAGTTTCCTTGTATTCTTAAGCTGATATGACCCAAACATAGGACGCTCATTCTAATACTAACCTAACCAAAATTAATTAAATAACATTCTAGTTTTATTGTCTTGTTTCATTAGTAAAAATATTTTAATAAACCGTAATGATTTGTTAATATATGTTATTTATTATAACACCTCGAAATTTTGAGTTTAGTTTGTGTAACTGTTTTAGCACGACTAAGGTATTTTAGTATTAGTATTTATTTGTTTTAGTTTTTTTTTTTTTTTCGCTACTGCTCATTGACATTTTTTCTGCTTTGATTCCCATTTCAGTAATTCTTCTAAATATATTTGTACAATTTAAGCCTTGTGTGTTGTTTTTATTGTTCTATGTCTATCATATGACAATAAGTTGACTTTTGATTTTTGAACTTGTGTAATTAATTAGATCTAGGTCATTTATGTAAATCAGAAAAGTAGCGGTCTCAACTGCCTGGCCAAGCCTGTTCCTTGAGGTACACCTAAGTTTACTATTAGTGGTGTTGGTTTGGAGCCAATTATTATTACAATTTGTTCTCTTCCCATCAAGAAATCCTGAATGCATTTTTTTAGGGCGTTTTTTGTAGTGAACCTTGTCAAATGACGTAGAAAGTCTTTAAAAAATGGCTCATGCCTTTTTGAAAAATCATCAATTAGACCCATTAGTTTAGTTTCACATGACCTATATTTCCAAAAGCACATGTTGGTTGAAGAAAGAACATTATTTTTAAATAAGTTGTTTTGATGTTCCTACTGTAACAATTCAGACCTGCCTACCGTTACGCAAAATGCGTATTCGTTACGCAAAATCTCCTAATAATGACCGCCAGTATGCAAATACGAATTTAACCTGTCGCGTTAGGCATTTCGTATCCTTTTTTTTTTTCTCCTCTTGATAGCTTACAAGCGGTCATGGAGGTCACGCTAAGCCGTCCTGTGGGGAGAGGGGGGAAACAGAAAAGATGGGGTGAACCGTGACCCCGAAGGCGCCAGGTGAACACAATGTGCCCAGATCTATACGTTGATTGGTTTTTAATAGCAATAATATGTCAGACTGGAAATGAAGAACGCGAGAGTGAGGGAGTGGCGGGTTGATACCAATCAGTTAGCTGACTGTTAGCTGCTACACCGCAGCCACACCAACGTAATGTTTTTGTAAGTTTTTTTTATGTTCTTTAGTAGAAATTAAATACAAAAAGTCAAATGCAAAAAAAATCCCCGATTTCTGTATTCCTTTTAATTCTAGATCTATATTACGTATTATAAAGGAATAGATCTAGTGCTTAGACTATAGGCTACTTATTATCGTATACTTAAAGTATACTGCCTATATAGATCTAATCTATATAGATCTAGACCTCCAGTATGATCTAGACCAGTGATTCCCAAAGTGGTCTATATAGACCCACAGGGGTCTACGAAGACCTCCATGGGGTCTACGAAAGTGAAAAAATAAATTGGGGGGTCTATGAGGTGTCCACGGGGGTCTACGATAATAGATTTCATTTAATTTTCACATTCCATTAATGTAATTATTTCATTCACTAGTATTTGATTTGTACCTTCGTTAATCCTTTAAATATTTATCTGCTATTCAAATGAAAAATTGTTGTAATCAATTTCAAAACTTATTTAAATAGCTTCATTTTGTCTACTTGTAACTAATATTTAGAAAAAAAAAGAAATGTTGATAGTACAGCATTAATTATTTAAAATTGGGATTCATTCCTTACTTGTCAAACAAGCAGTTGCCTAAGTGACTTTTTTATGACGATATGAAACAGTTACGCTGGAGGATCATCTGAGACAATGCCACTCTGACAAAAATTAAGATTTGAAAAACTTTCGAACACTCAAAAGTTCAATATAGACCCACAAAATCTCTGTTCGACATCATATAGAGAAGATGATGGTTTGTGAGAGTCTTACAAGATTTCTTTACTTATAGCAAAATACGGAAAACAGCAAAGGTCAAACATTGAATTTACCAGCCGTTTTACACAAACCTACATCTGATATTATTAAAAGAATTTCTTTAAGCAAAAGTTCAAAGTCGCTTCGGTGGCATGAGTTATAAAATTAAAAGCTTCTTATGTAAATCTTTGCAAACGACATAAATACAATTTGGTCTGAGAAGGTGTAGCGCTGTGTGCTACAAACTGTCTAATAGTCACCATCTCATCTCATCTATACCTTTGGTCCCTTCTGGACATAGGCCACCAACCAGCTTCCTCCAGGCATCTCGATTCTGGGCGAATCTCTCCAACTGTCCCCACGTCTTGCCCATCTGCTACAGGCATCTGCTTCCAAATCACGGAGACCTGGAGAACCATCATCACCACCATAAAAAAAATCCAGGTATTCATCAATATCTGCCTGAGGAAGATTCTTATAATCCGCTGGCCAGACAAGATCTCGAATGAGGAACTGTGGCAAAGAACAAAACAGCAGCCCATTGAAGTAGATATCCTTCAGAGACGCTGGAGATGCATAGGTCACACCCTTTGCAAGCCTGCATCCAACATAACAAAGCAAGCCCTAACCTGGAACCCCGAAGGAAATAGAAAGAGGGGACGGCCCAGGAATACATGGCGCTAATTTAATGGTCACCGTCTCCTTTTATTTCCTTAGGGTTGACCCGCGAGACCTTTCCCATGTTTCGGTATAGTAGCAAGGCAGCAGAGGTTTGAATTCAGTTTTCCTTCTGCTAGGTGGGTAGCAAGACAAGGTTAATGAGCCCTTCCTGCTCGAAGCTTACTGGTTTAGACTCCAATTACTCGCCTTCGACCCTTCTCCTGTTAATGAAAACCGTTCCGCAGATTCAATATTTGAGCCACACGTGAAAGATCAAGAAATACACAAGAAACTGCTCTTTGCGAAACCTTTTACAATGATACTTAAGGCAAATTAATAAATTGATTAATTAATATTTAATGTTGGAAAGACTACTTCATAGAACAACAAATTTGTATATGAAACATAATATCCGTAGTTGTGTAGCTTTAAATCACTTTTTCACTCTTCAACTCACTACAGTTAGAAATTTGTTAAAAAAATGTTAATGAATTTGTAAAAATGTACAAGTTGAGCAAGTTTAGCAGGGGTCTACCGAAAACCAGAAAACATGGCAAGGGGTCTACGAGACAAAAAAGTTTGGGAACCACTGATCTAGACTGATAACGTCTAACTCTAGATTCTTAGAATCAAGGTAGGCCTACTAAAGTTTGGAGTAGGGGCCTAGCCCTAGATCTACGTTTATCTAGCCGCTCTAGCGGATCCACGGGATCGGTAAAAATCTCGAGTCCAGATCTAGAGTAAAGGGGCATGCGTGGAGGGCGAGTAACTATAAACCCCGCCCAAAAAAATATCCTAAGGAGTTCTGGACCGCCCATGTCTTGTGGAGGCTTGCTTTTATTACTGGAGACATTCATTGCTACTCTAGGTCTAGATATCTAGAATCTAGACAGATCTACAATCTAGATTCTAGATCTAATCAATTCTAATCATGACATCTAATTTATCCTTTCTTAAGCTTATAAATCTAGACCCTAGATAATCTAGTTAGAAGATGTTGATCTAGATTCTAGATAATAGATCTACTATTTTTAATTTAGATCTAAATAATTAATTTCAAATAATTATGATTTAGGCTGAGATTCAAATAGTAGGCCTACTACTATTAGAGTCTAGAATGGTTTAGATCTATTTATTATACACTCTTCGATTTAGGTGACGGTAGTTGGCATTAGATTTTATATCGAAAAGGGAAGTTTTATCGTCAAAATCATCTGTTGTGGGGTTTTAAATAAAAAAATTTCTGAAGTTTTTTTTTAACAAATTGAAAACCCCATTTAGCTAGGCTCATAGATTTTGGTGAGTGTAGTTTGCGTTACAATAATATTGAAAAGGGGGTTTTCAACCTAAAAACTCTCTTTATTGTGATTTTAAACTCAAAACCATCTAGAGTGGTTTTAAACAAAAAAAAGCCATCTGGAGGAGGGGGGTTTAATCTCAAAAAACCCCGTTTGGCTTGGCTAAGCTTAAAGAGTTTTAGTGTGTAATTTAGTGTGCAGTTTTGATGCGGAGACCATGGCAGTCCGTGAAGCCTTAAAAGTCATTGACTCTCAACTCGGCGAGGGACATTTGAGGGCAACACAGATTGTTGTGGTCACTGACTCAAAATCTGTACTACAGGCTTTGCAAAGCCCCGGACCATGGCCCCCCAATATCAACACTGTCATCATGGCTTCACATAACATCAAACAACCCTATGGCACCCCTGTAATAATGCAGTGGGTACCGAGTCACATAGGTGTGACTGGCAACACAATCGCAGACTCTTTAGCCCACCAGGGAAGGCAAATTCCACCCACTGATCAGGCTGTAAGCTTTCATCAAGCCCTGGCTATAATACAAAAAACAGAAATGGAAAAGTGGTTTGAGTGCTGGGACAAGTCTCAAAAAGCCCGTGGAGTCTGGGAGCGCATGAGGCACCCTGACCACACTTCCCCGTGGTGGAGGCTGTCCAGGCCTTAGCAAGCTATTATAGCACAGTGCAGGACAGGCCACTGCCCTTTTGGCTCATATTTCTCGCGGCTATGGCCAAATTTTGATTCACGGTGCCCCCGCTGCGGGGAAGAAGAGGAAACCGTGCCTCATATTCTGATTGATTGCCCCAGACTTGCTGATCTCCGTCTCGACAGGTCTGGGAAACCCAAAATTCTCGACCTGTATGGCGACATTTATGCACTACGCAAGACAGCAGGGTTTCTGTCCAGGGCTTTTGCAAGAGAGGATTTAAGCCTCTCAAGTCCTCACTCTAATGGATTTTAATGATGATGATGATGATGAGAGTGTAATTAATTTATTTTTTATGTTGAAGAGGTATTTTTTAGCTTGGAACCCGTTGAAGGGGGGTTTAAACTTAAAACCCCTTTGGTTACTCTCAAAGATTTTTGAATGTGTAATTTGCTTTTTTATATTGAAGAGGGAATTTTATAGTAAATTTTGGAGAGGGTTTTAAAATCAAAATCTTCCTTAACTAAGCTCTTGGAATTGAGGATTGTCGTTTGCATTATTTTTTGTTTGTTTTGTTTTTATAGAAGAGGGGAATTTAACTGCAAAACCCCCTGGTAGGGGTTTTAAACTCAAAACCCTCTTTGCTGCGCTGGGGCAAGTGATGGTTTAGTATTAAAATGTCACCTAAAATAAATATATATATGACAAAATAGTTGATTGCGCAAGTGTTCCACATTCTGGTCCCAAAATACACATTTTGACCATCAGCCTTACACATTTAGACTTTTTTTTAGGTAGGCAGGTCTGTGTAACATATTGGTATTGGTATGTACGTGCAACACCGCTTGTGTTTACAGAATAAATGAAGTTTCTTATATGTCTTCCCTCTTAAACACTAGTTTGTTATTTGTGTAATACGAATATTCTATACATACATATTGTATTTTAGTATAGTATTTTAAATGTGATGCTGGTCTGTAGTTTCCTGGGTCAGATTTTTCTTCTTTTTTAAAATAGGAGTTGGCTTCTTTCCGTCCCTCGCTACTTTAGCCTGATTAAGAGATGTGTGAAAATGTATTTTGAACACTGGTGCTATCTCACTGCTTAGTTCCTTGCGCAATAAGACTAGAATACCACTATGTTCAGATGCCTTACTTGGTTTTATGTTAGCTAATTATTTTTGGATCCCTTTGTCTTGTATATCAATATCAGTTTTCAACTTGGTTTAAATTTAGCAATATGTTTTGGTTTCCTGGGGATGAGAATGTTGATTCTTTTACAAAGCAAAGTATATTTTTAGAAAGCTAGAGAAAACGTTAATTTAAAAGTTGGATGCAAAGTAAGGAAACAAAACATATGTTTTCTTCTTCTACGTTCTCCATATCCAGTACTTATAGACCGTAAGTGAACCCACAAGAGAAATCCAATCTGAAAAGAAAAAGCGTATCTTTGTTCTTGTTATTATGCTGAAGGTTTAAAATGATGAAGTCAATATCTGAGATGAATAGCGCAGTAGTTTCCAGATATTTTGTTCTTCTACATTATATTCAAGAACACATACACTAGATTTAAGTTGTAACCTTTAATATTATGTTTAATATTAAGCCATCGTTACATGGGGCAATGGTGATAATCTAAAACAAAGGGACATTACTGGAATAGCTCCAATTATACATATATCAACAAATTGTAATATTTTTATTCAATGTAGTAATCAATAAGTATACTCGTTTTTTTTACAAAGCTTATATAAGGTCACTCTGTCTTTCCGTCTGGTAAACAGTTCGTAAACGTTCTTTCTCCAACACCCAATCTCGGATCAAGCTGAAATCAATTTAAACAAAACAACTAATTAGTTTATTAACTACTGCTAATTAAATGTTTTGTTTTGGTATCGAGAACAAAGGAAAAACATTGTACTAGACTGATAAGGTGGTATTAAATAAATTAGGCCCTTCATACTTTGTAAAGAGACAAGTTTGAAACTAACAACAGATAACCATAAAACCTTCTATTTTCATAGTCACTTTCCTGGCATCATGATTGATCTATTACCTTGAGGATGCTGAATAGGTTTCAGCCCACAAGTTCGAATTCAGGTCGTTCACCTTTTTAAAAAGATTACCAAGAAAGCTCTTCTCCCCCTCCCCCCCCCCCAACCCTCTCCAATTGGTCCAGACAAGTGATATGAACATAGCATATGAAGAAAGCTAAATGCGTGAAATAGCACTAAACAAAAACAAAGCGATCTGAATTCGAACTCATGGTTCAAGCCTCATTAAGCCGACATACTAACCACTCTGCGAGTGAGGTGCTTATGAAAAATTGAATATTGTAGTTATCTATTGTTTGTTTCTTACTTACTAAAGCGGCAACCCATAAAAGGAATTAATTCATCTCATACCACCATATCAGTCAAATTCAATTTCTTTTTCTTATTCAAGATACCAAACAAAATAATTATTAACTAATAGTTTATTCACAAATTGGTTAATTTTTTAAATTGACTCTGGTGCTGTCGGGTAGAACAAATAATGTGAAAAATTTCAGTTTGATCCAAGATTGGGTGTCGCAATATAACGTAAACAAAATTTTCAGCCGACACGACAGAGTGATTTGATATAAGCTTTGTAAATAATACCTAAATTTATCTTAATAAAACTGTAATATTCAAACTAAGGTCCGCGGGTCTTATTCGGCTAGTATGTCATATAACTCAATGAGTTCAGTCCTCGTCGTTCTCCTCGACCTGGTTTTCTGACAGTTCTTGAAGAAAACTGGTCCCCATTCTAGTCACTTGCTGAAGGACCTTGACCTCTAGTTTCGAGAACAAGAGCATATCCTGAAATGGGACTGGAAGTTTAGAGTTATGTACCCTTTGACGTCTGCCCCGGTCAGAGCCTAAAGCAGACGAGACGGTAATGAAGCACAAAAGCTCCAACCTCATTGGTTGGCGGGAGACTTGCTTCAGATATGAAAGAGCTTTAGTTCTGCGTTGTTGTAAGAAATGTAGTATCCTTTTGTTTCTGGATAAAATTTTGATGTCTGATTTGGTCAAATACCAATTCTCAATTAGATAAAGACAGAAGTCAACACTGTCTAAAATTAATGAAACGGCAAGAGGAGAGACACAAGTCTCAGGCCAGTTCAAAACAGGACTCTTCAGAATGATGTCTGTTGGACAAAAACGACTTTTTATAAGTTTCTGAATCAGAATGCCGTCATTTCCAGCAGCGATGAGGCGATGAATGACGTCAGATCTGACAAATTCTGCACTAGCACCATGTTGCATAAGTATCGAAGCTGTTTCCTGGCATTGTTTACTGGGTAACCAATCGTTAAGCAGTACGGACAATGCTGACTTCTGATGCTGCTCACTATGGCCTAAATCAGCTTTCGCCTCGATTAACGATTCCATGCATTTTAAATTGAAGTTTTGGGCGGCCAACCATAAAGGAGACATGCCTGAATTGTTTTTGTGGTTGACATCAGCACCAGAGGCAATCAGGAGTTTGACAACATCGACCATGTCTCCGGAATACTTCACTGCTAGTGACAGTGGTGTGTTTCCATAGACATCCTTAGCATTTACTTTGGCTTGATTTTCCAGAAAAAAATGTGTGATATTTACATCTTTCACAGCCTCATGTAGCGGGGTTCGCCCATTGAAACTTTTCAAGTTTACAACAGCTCCGTGCTTTAAAAGAGCCTTAGCGAAATCTAATTTGTGATAAGTCGCTGCACCGTGCAGTGCTGTCAAGCCCAATTCGTCACTTTGGTTTACATCGGTTCCCGTATGAATCAAATATTTGAGAATCTCTGTGCTAAAGTAACCTTTAGCGGAATCCATCAAAGCTGTACACCCATAATCAACAGAGTCTTCTAAATTAGCGCCATGTTTGAGAAACAAATTAATCACAGGTAACATTTTCTCTTCCATCTCTATGGGGCTTAGCTTAGGACGGATGGTCGAGTTGATGTCGTCGAAGTAATCCCAAGATAGTGCGTAGATCAAAGCTGTTGTGGTAGTTTTGAAATTTACATTGGCTCCTTTGTTTAATAAAAACTTTATGACCTCTATGTCGAAAGCGCTCATAAGTGGAGTCATGTTGTTGTGGACACCGTCAATGTCCGCTCCTGCCTCTAGCAGAATCTGGATTAGCTGAATGTCTCCTAACTTCACAGCTCGTATTAAAGTTTCTGGTTTTAGCATCACAGCCTTAGTCGCTTCAGCACACTCTGTCAGAAGAAAGTAGAGCGTCTTCATGTTCTTGCTCTTGAAGGCTTGAGTGACAGCACAGTCGGAGTCGAGGTCAGCACCGTGGTAAAGAAGGACGCTGGCTGCACTCGTTAATGAGCTCTGCAATGCAATATCTAGAGCAGAATCCTTGTACGTCAAAAGGCCCCGATCGTTGAATTTGTTAACTGGTGCCCCATGGTTTACTAGAAGGTGAATATTCCGGACATGTTCTGCCTTAACAGCGGACACCACATCGTCGTGAGTAACCTGAACGGCGTGAGCACAAAAAATTTCAGCCAGTTCGTAGCTTCCAATGTTCAGCACGAGCTCCATGTGAGACTTCGTACAGCACTGACATCTATTGACGTCCATGCCTAATCTGCATAGCTCTTGAACTAATTCAACATCAGATGTAAGAATAGCTTCCTTTTGCTGTATCTGTCGAAGAACATGACAGAGGATGTCAGGCTGAATATTTTGAGTTTCATCTTTATCACATAATTTATACTTCAGCAGCGCAATGCAGGCCTCAAAGTCATTTTCAACAGCGGCCAACTGCAAAGGATTTGAGTTGACCAATTTGGCACGATATAGCAAGTCTAGCAGCTTACCGAACCCCATTCTTTTGGCCACATCAAAGGCACTTTCATTTGAACTATTGACAAGTAATCCAGTCTGACAAGTCTTTGAGACTTCTCTTTTCGGGTTAGCTCCAGCATTGATCAGCAATTTGACTTTCTGGAGATGAGATGTTTCTATGGCTGACATTAAGGCAGTGTTCCCAGTGGAGTTTTGTTCATCTAGGTGTAAACGTTCATCCTCTATTAAACACTTGATTACTTCCATTGACGTAGCCAACATTAGCGCCGTATCGCCATTCTTATTTTTAGCATTGACGTCTGCGGACATGCCCAGAAGTATACCCACAATGCCTGGAAAACCTCGCATGGAGCAAATCATAAGAGGTGTGTTTCCGTTGTCGTCCCTGAGTTCTAATCGCGTGCCATCTTGGAGGAGAAACTGAAGTAAATGGGCGTGGCCTATATTACAAGCCTGTAGGACTGCCCAGTTCAGGGCGTGGTTAGAGAAGTGTGTACTTTTGGAATCACACAGTCTCAAAAGTTCTTCAATCTCTGATGAGCTTTCGGAATTTATTGTTCTAAACAAGGAGGAGTCATCGAGCTGAAGTTTGTCCTTAGTTTCCGCCATGTTATCATCAACATCTGGTATTGATTTCACTGACATCTGAAAAAAAAATGAATGTTAATGTACGTGGAATTTGTTGTACATGTTTCGGATGTTTCTTTACATTTGAAATAATAAAATCCTAATCCAAACCTCCCGTAGGACAGCAGGGGAAGAGGGGAGTGAGGTTTAAATCCGGGACCATTGAGACGTATGATTGACCGTCCAGAGCGCATGCCACACCAACACTCTATGCCTAGAAAATCTGTTATACATGTGTATTGGCATATGTGAGTGTTTGTGTAGGCTATATTGTAATCTTTGCTCATTCCGTGTAGAACAGGCAATGCTTAAAAATGTGTGAAAGAAAATCGAATTAATAATGTCTTTCTAAAACTGTGGGGGAGCAAAGTTTTCACAAATCAAATTTAGTGTGCTAAAGATTGTTTTGAGAATTAACTTCCGCCTTGTCCCCGGCGTAGCCAAAAGAGGGCTTAAGTTTATCCCCCTCTCCCTTTGCTTTTGGGGTTTAGAGATATTAGTTAGAAACTATAACTTTAAACTGTAACTTTATTTACACACAACATATAATCTTCCAAATGAAACGTTATGTACAGGTACATCAACTACTAAACTAAGGTCTCTAATCGCTATCAACGTTAGATTTCACTATCAGTTTCTCATACAATATTGAGAAGACAAGCAGAAGCGGGAAATACGACCGTCCGCTCTACAAAACCCACGCCAACTAACTATCCCTTTTTCAGAGCAAAAAGAACCCTCCCACGTGGACTACACCGCAACACAGTGGTTACGTCCCCTTGCATCATCAGTGACGCATAACCTCAGTGGTTACGTCTACATGCATCATCAGTATCTGACCAGTGATGACCACTGCCCGCCCTCGTTGTAGCGTAGGTACTCTGGTCCCGTGACAACAAAATAAACATTAAAGCACCAAAAAAAAAATACTTATTTCCCCCTTCCAATAATAAACAAATCTAATTAAAATATATTAAAACATAAATAATGACATTAGATCTAAAATATAAATAACAGTAAACAAACTTAAAACTTTACACAATAACTAAGGCCATGGTAGTGGACACACACACAAACGGTTTTGGGCTCACAGCGGTTTGTGACAATGTCCAATTCAATTAGAGTCGCCAGGGGTGTTTTAAAGTTAATACATCCCCCCCCCAAAAAAAAAAAATTAATATTGGTAATTATTACCAATCCGTTAAAATGTATTAGGTAGACTCTAAGGTAGTTATTCTGTAATGTTTAACTGCAATGCCCATTCCTTTAGAAATAACCACGCTCATTTGATCACTAGAGGTTGGGGTTTAAGTACCTTAATTTTAAAATCCTTGCCTGCACCGAGATTCAAACCCAGAACCCGTTGGTTCGGAAGCCAAGCGGTTTAAACTAAATACAGGACTAATGAATACAAAAGCGGAGGTTCCGGTTAAAAACAAAACAATATAATTTAAAAAATAACAACAGAACAAACAAACAGAAATTACTAGAATATTATTAAATGAACGCCACGTGTACACACTTAGAATTTATATAGCGTGGAATGTCCAGCATGCTGAAAATTGAGATTTAATGTGTAGTTGGAGAGAGAGAGTGAAAGAGAGAGAGAGAGGCTTAATGAACATTGTCCGAATTCGGGTTTAGAATACAGCTCTACTGTGAAGGCAGGGATTTGCCAAGACGGTGAATGAAGCATCACGACCGTTTCGGCTGTATGGCTCACCGTTGATGCGTCTAATTGACTAACAAATAAATAAAGAGAGAAAAAGAAACAAAACAGGTGGATTCATAGAAGAATAAAACGGTCAACATTTAATTTTGTTGTTTTTTTTCTTCACGTTTATTACGATACAAAAATAGTATTTGATCTTCTATATGACATTACACTAAAATTTTAATAATAACAACAGTGGCGTAGCTAGGGCGGAGGAGGGGGAGTCCAAATTTTTAAATCTTCACTTAAGGGGTCCAACAAATGAGGTTCCGAAATTTGTTTTTACATAAAATATTACGCCAATATCTCATATCATGACGTCGAATGTCAAAATGCAGGGACCCCTACGGAGGTAAAGCCCTCCGGCCCACAAACCCCTAGCTACGCCACTGAGAAACAACTTGTAAAAATATACTTTAGTAATCAACTGTAAGCTACATGATTTTATCTTGTCTTATTAAAATAACATGCTTGACTAGATTGACACATGAATTGCTTAGGACGAAATTATCTTCTTTGTTATTTAAGTAACGTCTGTAATGTACAGTATAAGATAAGAGAAATAGAGACGTTACTTTAAACAAAGAAAATGATTACGTCCTACGCGCGTCTCTAGGTCAATCTAGTCATGCATGTTAATGAAACTCTGCCAAGTCATTGTTTTTCCTGGCTGACACAGGCAACCCATTCCATGCTCTAGTGGCACTATGGAAGAAGGAGTATTTGTACAAACTTGTCTTAGCATATTTAAAAAAAAACTTTTTCAACGAAATCCATCACTCCAATAGACTAAAATCTTTTCTATAAATAGATCTATGTCTATATTGTTTCAACTACTTGTCAATAATCTAAAAACTTCAAAATGTATTTAAATGCTACCATGAATGAAAAACACACTTGACAAAAGAGTAAGATTCATTACCAAAGGAGAAACACTGCCATAAAGTCTACCTAATAAGCCAAAAGTAATAGTAATATAAGCTCGATTTTTTATTCTATTTCAAAAGTTAGATGAGTGCCTAAACTAATGTTTTTCTAAGAGGTAGTATCATGTTGTAAAAGTTCGAATCTGCAACCAAACACTATCACGTGACTTGACCTGAATGAAATCTGCAGTACTTGTATAAACTTAGAATGTATAAAGTCCGAAAGCGTTACAGATAAGGCGGCCCCCATCTCCACGCTGCTGATGCATAACTGTATAAATAACTATCACAACATATGGAATAGGCTGTCACTAGGACCAGCAGCCACTGTAAGAATGAAGCGATGCGATTGGATAGATCTAGAATGAAGTGCTGAGATTGGATAGATGTAGATCCACCTTGTTTCATTCAATATTAGCGAGTTTTTTTTTTAAATAAAGTATTTTTCTTTTATTTTACTTATTTTGCTCACATTTGTTACTATCCTGAGTCAATATTCCTCTTTGATGACAAAACTGTCAAAACCTATTGCTTAATTTAAAATATTTTTAAAATTGGAGCAACCTTAGTATTTCCCCGCTAATAAGATACAAACTTTTATTTTATATTAGGCCTACATACATTATGTTGATTTTTAAATTACAAATTCCAATGAATGTAAAATAGACTATGATGTCTATCAATCAATTAGACCAAGATCTGTAGACAAATATTGACTATTAAATCATCTAAAATGTATCAAGTTTTTAAAACGTATTTACTTACATGCAAGAATACACACACTGAATACACACACCGAATACACACACTGAATACACACACCGACTTAAACGTGAGAGAGAGGAAATGGTTTGAGCAGCGTCTAGTGACCAACGTCCACGCGTGTCTTTTATATATCAGTAGCCATCTTGGAGCATCGGTCATGCATTTACGTATCCCAGACCAATCGTCCTAGGCAGCGTGTGATAGGCCTAAACATTAACCTGTGAAACTAAAGTATAGGTCAATCTACAATCTTGACTCATGACGCCAATGTGTTTTCTCACCTGACCACTCTACATAGCCTACAAATAATCACTATTACGCAAGGAAAAGAAAAGGCCAGGCGGTCTTGTCATCGTCATGGGTAGGCTTACATCTGACCAGCAGGGTGTAGCTAGGGTGGGGGGGGAGTGGGGAGAATTTGACCCCCCACGGCCCCCACTTGAGGGGGCCTCAAAATGAATGTTTTTTTGTTTTTTTTAATATTAAATATTACTCAAAATGCAGGGGCCCTCAAAGAGGTCAAGACCTCCCCCGGGCCCCAAAATGATGGAACATTCCTAGCTACGCCACTGCTGACCAGGTTGTTGAAATCACTCGGATACAGTCTATTTCTTACATTGTCCGCAGGAAGGGTGGAAATGAAAATGTTAGGCTATTTTTTTTTACAATGTTATAACGCTATTGGATCTCGTACAATTTTAAATCTAAGCTTATAGCTCAATAATAGGCCTACAGACTAGAATCTACTATACGCTTCGGCACCCTTTATCTGTGTGTTGTTGAAGCCATAAAAATGTGTACTTCATATTTCTGCAGTTAATAAATTATCGTTAGCCTTTAATGAATTAACTAAAATCGAACAAAAAATGTTTACCACCGAGTTCGTAATAGAACTTTTATTTGATTGACAGATGTTGTAAAGGTGTATTTAAAAATAAACAGCATGTAGGTCTATATTACAAAAGTATATTTCTCACTAAATATTTTATTTCACATGTAGTTGTCTTTCATTTTAGTGTTCAAAAATGTCAAATATATTTATTTGATAGTAATAAAAATAATAAAAAATATACATAGTCCCATTCAGAGAATTTTGCAATTTTTTAAGTGACCCCCCGAAACGGAAGTTGGCCGCTATTAGTTTAGATCATACACATTAGAAAGATAATGAAAATTTGATATCATATTTTAGATCTTGGAAAACGCTCGTGAAGCTGTTGTTTTTTTTAAAGCGAACCGTTTTTTGTTCAATTAACTATTCAAACTTACTGTTATATATAATATGCTTTAGTGTAAAAAAAAAACAAATAGGTGCCGGTACTCGGTGATGGATTGTCTAACTTTTAAATACCAGGAAATTAAGAATAAACGTTGAAATACCGATACAAGAAAAGTAGTAATTTTTACCCCACATTGAAAAAGGTGCCGGTACGCCGTAAAACAAGGTATATATATATATATATATATATATAAATATATATATATATATATATATATATATATATATATATATATATATATATATATATATATATATATTGATTAGGTGACGTTATCTGGCACATTGTTTACTAAAAATTAACAGAGAATGTAAGCACATTATATATAATCAATACTTTGAGTAATAGAGACCGAAAGGCTGTTTTTGTTTTATTAGAATCGACATTTACTTCATCGGGATTCCTACAGTGGCGTGTACGTAAGTTCACTAAATGACTTGAGTAATCATTTGTTGTTGTTGTTTTAAGCACAAATAGTTTGTTTGTGGTTTGTCCGTCACATTTAAATCGCAAAAAAAAAAAAAAAAAAAAAAAACTAGAAAAGAAAAAAATGAGATTTAACTTCATCTTATTTTGAAAAGTTTAGGTGCAGGGGCTCCATTTGACCACTCTGTGTTAAATTAGATTACATTTAATTCTCTTGCCTAAATGTCCAGAAATCTGATCATCGATAATATTTTATTCCAATTATCAAACAAACTAGTGAAAAACAAACAAACAATAAAACACATAACAACACATTAATTCCTAAAAGCTTGGTTAAATTCGCTAATCATAAGTGTATTAGATTCAATTTTCCTTCCAGAAGACTCACAATGATTATAATCAGTAAAATTATTTTTTTCTGTTAGTTTCTAAGTGATAAAACAATGATACATCGGCGGCGCCTCTTAACAAACTCTCTTTGTAATTTAAATTAGTTGTATTTTTTATACCACGCATGATCGCAACGCTTCATCTACCACATTGTTGAATCCGCGCCTTTAAAAAAAAAAACGCTTTATTCTCAGCCAAGGTCTTAATTACCTCTCCCCTTCCTCTCCCCACCCTTTTCCTGTCCACCATACGACCCAAGCCTGAGCTTACTCTTACCCCCCCCCCCTTTTTTTTTTCAAACAGCTGAACATGTCCCACCTTTTCAATTGTATTGTTTCCAAGATGGTCCTGTCATTTTCATTACATCTAGGTTAAGTTACATTTTCCAATAAAGAGGCAAATAGCCCAAAAAAAAGAGGCAATGCCCCAAAAAAGAGGCAAAGAAAAGAGGCAAAGGCCCAAGGATTCCTAGGATGTAAACAGCTCGACAACTGAAGTCAAAAGCTAAAAAGCTGAGGTATCCTAAAAAAAAAAAAAAAAGTTACATTTTAGTGTTTGTTCGCTGTGTTGACCTTTTTTTTTTTTAAACTCGTAATTATTTTCCGCGTTTAAAAGGAATTATTCATTTTTTCTCTATTTGTATTTCACTAGCCTGTTAGGGTTAAACGCCAGAAACATTTTTCTTTTAATCAGAAAATGATGTAATTGGTATAGAAAAATTCACTCCATTTGTATATGACACAAATTAATGTCTATAAACCGAAAAATGAAGTCAAATCAACGATGGAATCGTTAATCAGAAGAGAAAGAGTTAAAGAAACAAATACACAATTCCAAAAAGACCATTCTTTCCTCTGTTTTTTTCCCCACGTTCCCCGCCCACCCCGTTTTCCTTCATCGGAGGCGCGGTGGTTGAGCATTAGAGTGCTTGGCTTTCGTACCGGGGTACCGGGTCGGAATCCTGGTGAAGATTCGGGATCCTTAGGCGCCCCTGAGCCCATCCAGCTCTAACAATTTGGGGAAATGTAAAGGCGGTTGGTCGTTGTGCTGGTCACACGGAAATGGATGACCTTTACATAATCTGCCCTATAGACCACAAGGTCTGAAAAGGAAACTTTACTTCATCAGCTTATCAGGCAATTAGATGCGTCTTTAAAAAAAAACAAACACTTCATCCACCACCTTGTCATATCCCTGCATTCACTCTAATGCTTTTATTCTTAAAATTCTGAACTACTCCCCCCCCCCCCACCATATGGTCATTACGCCTCACTTCCCACCCTTCCCTCTACCTTTCTCCAGCAGATCCTGTTTGAAACAATAGAACACGTCACACCTTCGGGGCTTTAATACGTGTACATGTCATGTTTAATCTAGGTCTAGTCACATTTGAGTGATTATTCATTTTGTTAGATTTCTGTAGCAGTTCATGGTAGGGGAAAAGCCATTATTAGTTTTGTCCATCCGTCACGGTTAGAAAAGAAACAAACAAAAAAGAAAAGATATTGAAAATTTGATAATACGAGATTGTAGATTTAGCATTGCGTCGTTTACTTTGTATCTTCTGAAAGCGAACAGTTTTGTTTCCAAAATTAATTATTAACGGAATTTATTCATAAATTAATACACTTTATTAAAAACAATATATAACTTTTAGGGAGATTATATTAAGAAGAAAAAATAAACTATACAATAGTATAGGACTTTTTGATGTGCAAACTTAAAAACCAAATTAATGTTGCCATTTTTGGCGACCCCCGAAAGGGGAAAAGACACTATTAGTTTTGTGTGAAATGTCTGTCCGTCTGTCTTTCCGTGCGTCCCGTTTAGATCTCATAAACTATAAAAGATAGTGAAAATCCGACATCATAATATTTTAGTCCATCCAACGGCTACTTTTTTCTTTTCTAAACGCGAAAAGTCTAATTTTTCAAATCACTTATGCAAGCAATTTTTTCATAAAAATACACCACTTTTTACAACTATTCACTATTAATAGTAACAAACACTGGAGACTCTTTAGTAGGGGAGATGACTATACACCGTATTTTAAACAAATTTATGCAAACGGTTTTTGATTTTTTTGTCAAAAAAATATTATTATTATTTATTTTTTTTATTTTTTTTTTTTTTACATTTATATTGCTAAATTAAGTAAGTTCTGTCGTAACTTAACTAAAGAAATTTTTAAATATTTTTTTTATATTTTTTTTTACGAAATGTTTTTTTTTTTTTTGAGGAATTAGAGATTGACCATTTACAAAGCAATCAGACTCTAGCCGGTAGTGACCTTGTGACCTGATAACCGTAGCGATAGACAGTGCGGTGCTGCCACTTGCGTAACATTCTTCGAAAGAGTCCTTCGATGGGTAGTTTTACCGAACATACACTACACTAGAACATCTAAGGGACCATCTGAGACAACGACCTTGAAAATGTAGGTCGGCGCCCCTGATATATTTAATCTTAATCTTTATGACTCCAAGTGGAGCCTAGCGTCGCAACAAAAGACATACTATCCGCGATTTGATTCGGCGCCTTCGACATAGGTCACGATCAAAGTCTAGATCTAGTCATTTGTCTACTTTAATAATACGTCTGTTTATAGTTATGTGGATCTAAGTCTATACCTAGTAATTTGTCTACTTTAATAATACGTCTGTTTATAGTTATGTGGATCTAAGTCTAGACCTAGTAGTTTGTCTACTTTAATAATACGTCTTTTTTTGTTGTTATGAGGATCTAAGTCTAGATCTAGTATTTGTCTACGTCTGTTTATAGGACAACAACTACACGTTGGTTGTGTTACATTTTACAACACTTCGCCTAAGCGCAAATGCTAACACGCAGTCAGGCCCTGGTTACGATCAGAAACAATGGTAGCTGACCTACTACGTCACGAACCAGTCTTACGGCCTGGGGTCAAGGAGGTCACGGTCCATGTCTGTCCAGCCACCTTCGCTTACTGATCTATCAATGAACTCCAAGTTTGCTTTGGTCTCCCAGACTTTCTCTTCCCCCGTGGGTTCATGCTGCCTAAGTTAGAAAAAAATTACATATACTTGTAAGTAGGCCAGTAGGCTACTCTCAAGAAATGTCAATAGTGTTTTTAACTATAACTTAGGTTGTATAATATAACAAGAAAAACATTTAAAAAATACTTTTTTTTTTTAAAGACAATACCTCCATTATACAAATTAAAATATAATGAAATATAAAAAATATAATTTAAAATTTGGTTCAAACCTGATATCGAAGCGAGTGATTTTGACATCGTTAAATGCACGTAGTTATACCTATTCGGCCTGGGAGAAATTATAATTTGGGATTATTTATTGATATTATCGTTATATGGACATTATATGTACATCTGGATCTAACACTAGACCTAGAATTCTGATTTAGAACATCTAGATCCATATTGGATTTACTTTAAAAAAATATAAATAAAAGTAAATCTTAGAAAATCTTTCCCTAAACTTGAAGAAACTTTACATTTACTCAGTTATCTTATCTTACATTATATACTATAGACCTGCACACCGATAAAGGCCTGTAGCTATGTTCCCAGAATATATTTTTGTTTGGGGGGTGGGGGAAGACTGGGCCGAAACGTTTTTTCCTTTACGAACGGCCCGCTATTTCTACCTTTATCTCCTCTCTGTCTCTCTCTCTTCCTGTCCTTCTTTCTCCGTTTTATTTTATCTTTTGCTCTTTCCTTTCTCACTCTACTTCTCTCTCTCTCTTTTTCTCTTTCTGGACCGCCCTTTTTTTATATAATACAGACGTTACTTCAAAAAAGAAGATGATTATATACGTTCTACGAGTCAAACATCTAGTCATACATGTTAACCAATGATTTAAAGTCTGCCAAGTTACTGGTTTTCCTGGCTGGATCAGGCAACCCATTCCATACGGCGTATGTATGTATGTATGACTTGAAACGGCGTTACGGCCCGCTATTTCTCTATTTGTCTTTATTTTCATATTTTTTTTCTTCTTCTCACTTTCATTATACTTCTCTCTCTCTCTCTCTCTCTGTCAATTCCACTCTCTCTCTCTCTCTGTCAATTCTTCTCTCTCTCTATCTCTCTCTCAGGAGCTTTCTTTCTTGCACTTTTGCACATCGCAATTCTAGCCGATATAGTCTTCTCTCCCTCTCTCTTTTTGGACACACCCCTTTTTTGTGCACCCTAATAGTCTTAAAGGTTTCTCACTTCAAATTTTGTCTTCAGTTCAGAACGGACTCCTTCATAACTTCCCCCGCACGTAATGTTCGCTGATAACTTCACACACTACAAAACGTTAGACGTTAAACCTAAAAACTTAACAAAACATATACACACAAACTTTTATACACATTTTTTTTTTTTTTAGAAATAATACAAATGTGATACACAAACTCAAAATTGGCCCCCGAACAGGGGCGTAACTAGGGATTTGGGGGCCCGGGGGGATTGACCTCTTTGGGGGCCCCTTGCATTTTGACATTCGACATATGACATGGAATAATGTACGCAAAAATATATAAGCCCCAAATCAAATTGGTTCAGTATATCAGTAAACTTAACAAAAAGTAATCAAGACTCTTTTAATGAATAAAAGCCTTGTTTATTAGTTAAATAATGCACAAGTGACAAATCTCAATTGATATCGCTTCACGTCGTGCATTCTGTGCAGCAAAGACATCTATAACATCAACTACATCGATACTTTCTAGTATTGGTGACTTCACTGACATTAAAGCCATGATAAGCCTTTCTTGTGTCATTGTGCTCCTGAGATAGCTTTTGATGAACTTGAGCTTTGAGAATGATCTCTCACATGACGTAATGGAAGTGGCCTGAGTTAGCGGTATTCGGAGGAGGTTGCAAGGTTTGAGCACACGTAATTACCATATGAAGCCTGTTTCCTCAATATGTCTATTGGTGATTGTATTACTGGTTTGTTGATGAAAAGTGCTCGTGCATCAATGACATCATTGAAAAAGCGATTTTCCATTTATTTCATCATACAAACAGGAAAAGTAGCACAGTTTGTAACAGGTGTCTTGGTTCAAGAAGAAACCCAAAGGTATCCATTTTCTTTCCAGCCTTTGAAATCTTCCCTTCATCTCCATGTGAAATCTGTCCAGCACTTCTGTCGCAACACGTTTGAATTGCAGTTCTATTGACAGTCCTACATTAGAACTCAACTTCCCATCAAGTCTTTTCTTTCTTCTGGTTGTTTTGATTATTATTATTATAGCTTTTATATAGCGTTACTTTCATGCTTATAGCATGCTCAGGGCGCTTTGGTCCAATCTAGGAGTTGGTTTTCCGTTCTGCCTTTAGGCGCTCAGTAAACGTAACTCTGCCCGAGTCGGGTGTCGAACCTCGAGTCCCCTTCTAGGTAGCCAAGACAAGCCAAGTTCAAGCGCACTTAGCCTCTCGACCACGCTTCCCACAGGGATTACAGGGAATCCATAGTATTCACTACCTTCTTTTGCTTTTTTGATGGATTGGGTTTTTGTCAGTTTCTCATCATTTTGCAGAAAGCATGAAAGGGTACTCATTTCTTTAGCAGCTTTCCATATATGCAGTCCAGACTTTTGTAGTTTCTTCCGAACTTTATTAATTGGGAGCAAGAGCTTTGACCAGAATTCAAGATAGGCAAAAAATTCTTAATTTTTCACTGCATGAAGAAGATTCTGTCCTAATATTATATGGTACTACGTCATTGTTGGTTGTTTATGTTTTGTGCGCAAGCAAAAGGATTCAGAGCATACAAAAGTGGGAAAGATCCATATCTCGTTATGCTCGAGTATAGAAATACTCCGATAAGTGGACTGCCGTATTCACCATCACAACTGGTGACGAGTAGAATACTCAGGGAATCATTCGAACTGATCCCAAACTATTGAAACCATCGGTAGCTGAAAATGCAGAGACATTACTCAACGAACGACAGATGAAAAAGCAAAAGCAAGACTACCTAAAGATTATTCTGTCGGAGAGTTCGTCTAGGTCAAACATGGCAGAAAGCAGTTGTCATAAAAAACATTCAGCACCCAGATCTTACATCATAAAGACAACGGAAAAACATACAGAAGAAATCAACGCTTTTTGAATAAGAGTTTCGATGAAGACATCTCTGGGTACTATGATACCGATGGAGACAATGAACTGCAAACTGTTGGAACAAACGAAATAGACAGTTATAGACCAACGTCTAGAGAACTTGTTGTGCCAGTCAAGACAACCAGAAGTGAACGAATTGTTAAAGTTCCTAGTAGACAGGGCCGGCCTTAGGCCACTGCAGCCTATGCGGTCGCAGTGGGCCCCGCGCTTTCATAGGACACGCGCTAATTCTAAGTGTACATTATTAAATTAAAACATTATAACGTATATAAAATAACAGGGTTTACGTGACCTCCTGATTTTCCAGGGCCTCCAGGAAATCTCATGAAAAGGCAAAATATACGATAAAGTCCTGAACCTTTTTTGAATTTATTCAAATCTCCTGAAGAATAGACGAAATTGACATTTTGGGGTGCCAATAAATAAAAAGTGGCATTGCGAGCTTTCATTTGATAAAAATTTATTGCAAAGACGAAAGTAGGCCTATTTTCTAATTTAAAAAAATAATATTGACATTATGCTCATCCCTACCCAGACTAGGCCCCGCGCGATCCGTTTTGCATAGGGCCCCGCAAATGGTAGATATCACTCTTAAGAACTTTAAAAGGAAGGGTGTGATAATAACTTCAAAAGGAAGGATGTGCTAATATTATATGATATTACGTTATTGTTTGTTGTTTATGTTTTGTACAAAAGCAAAAGGATTAGATGGAAATAAAAATAGAGTTTCCATTGGATTGAGGAAAGATGAATAGAGGGGTAATAACTCGAGTGTGAAGTTTAATTCTGAAATTATAGACACCAAACCCTAATAATGGACTATTCTTGCATTATTAAGAATAACTTTTGGATCTGTTATACTCGATTCTGTAAATTTTGCTTCAAGGTTAATTAGAGTAGCCATTTAGATCTATTATTAGTAAAGGTAACAAGATACCTGGAATTCGCTGTATATCATGCAGTTTTATTCCTGGCAACAAAGTTTAAAATGTAAAACTAACTTTAAAAAAAACTTTGATCTCTGTGGGAAAAAATATTTTTTAAATGTCAACAAAGTCAACGTACTGATAGACCTAGATCTAGGTTTAGTCTTTGTGATAAATTTTTAATCCATAAATGTTGAAAAAAAAGACACCCGTTGACACTATTTGTCAATCAAATATATTAATTTATGTATTTACAAATAAATTTCGGACACCCATTTGGGGGCCCCCCCTAGGTGGGGGCCCGGGGGGATTTTAAATTTCTCCCCCCCTCCCCCCCCCCTTAGTTACGCCACTGCCCCCGAAGTGGTCCACCCAGGCAGGTAAAAAGGCAGGTATCAATATTTTCAGAAAGAACATCAGAATTAAATTCGATCAAAGACAAATGACAGAGAAGAATGGAGTAAGAAGGTTGACAGATCTTGTGTGGTGCCCAGCGGTCCTGCAAACCAAAGGATAAGTGAACGTGGATGTATGGTCATATGTGTATCCGGCCTAACTAATGTCTTATAATGAATATCGAACTGATCTAATTCAGGGGTTCTCTACCTGTCGATCGCGACCCCATTGAGGGAGGGTCGAACGACGATTAGCCAGGCTAACTTGTGTAGAGAATTAGGTCGAAGTAACACGGATCACCACTACATTGAGACATAGATACGCGTGCTGACTTTGCAAGGCAATTGAAAAAAAAGTTTGCAAAACGTTAGTCCCCTTTATACTTAATGTAGACAATTTAGTTCAACTTTAATATATATATATATTATATATATATATATATAATATATATATTACCATCATATATTTATATAATATAAATATGACTATACCATTGCTATGACTAAAGAAACCTAGTTATGACCTACATATTTTTACTCATCTGTTACAGACAAAGCCGTTGTCCAAAAATATAGCATAATTAAATCACTTACATTTGTTTCTGTTCTTAAATTAGAAGCAAGCTAATCATCTTAGAAGAAATTTTGTTTTTGTTTCAGAGAAGCTCCAATTGCATGCCTCTTTTGTGCCCAGCGACCAATACCGCCCCTTTGGCTGCCAGCGTATCCCCGAATTCTTCCCCCTGGACAACTCTGTTCACGTTAAAGACCAATGTTATATTCAAAAACACTAACATAAGGTTTCCTTAAAAAAAAAACGTTTAATATAAAGCCAACATGGTTAACATGCAATACAGAGACACATATTACTAGAAAGGTTTTAAAACATTCAATTAATACAAACAAAATGTAATTTTTGTCAATTACAGTAATCAGGTAGAATCCCCCTCCCCTCTTTTTCTTATAAGGTTACATACGATTACAAACAATGTATTCTTGCATCGACATCAAAGCTTTCTAAGTCTTAGGGCTACTGAATGGCGAACACTAGTGGAACCACCTCTCATATAAAATGTATTCACTTGAACATTTGTCCTCATCATTCCCGTCGACTTGGTTGTTGCTCAGTTCATAAAGCAAACCGGTCCCGTCTCGAGTCACTTGTTGAAGGACCTTGACCTCTAGTTTCGAGAATAAGAGCATATCCTGAAAAAGGACAGGAAGTTTAGAGTTTTGTACTCTTTCTCGTCTGCCCCGGTCAGAGCCTAAAGCAGACGAGACTGTAATGAAGCACAAAAGCTCCAACCTCATTGGTTGGCGGGAAACTTGCTTCAGATATGAAAGAGCTTTAGTTCTGCGTTGTTGTAAGAAATTTATTATCCTTTTGTTTCTGGATAAAATTTTGATGTCTGAATTGGTCAAATACCAATTCTCACAAAAATAACAGAAGAAGTCAACACTGTCTAAAATTAATGAAACGGCAAGAGGAGAGACACAAGTATCAGGCCAGTTCAAAACAGGACTCTTCAGAATGATGTCTGTAGGAGAAAAACGACTTTTTATTAGTTTCTGAATCAGAATGCCATCATTTCCAGCTGCGATGAGGCGATGAATGACGTCAGATCTGACAAATTTTGCACTAGCACCATGTTGAGCAAGTATCAAAGCTGTTTTCTGGCTCTGTCCACTGGGGGACCAATCGTTGAGCAGTATGGACAATGCCGACTTCTGCTGCTGGTCATCGTGACTCAAATCAGCTTTCGCCTCGATTAACGATTCCAGGCATTTTATTTTGAAGTTTTGGGCGGCCAGCCATAAAGGATACATGCCAGAATTGTTCTTATGGTTGACATCAGCACCGGAAGTAATCAGAAGTTTGACGACATCGACCGTGTCTCCGGGATGCTTTGATGCTAGCGACAGTGGTGTGTCTCCATTCTTATCCTTAGCATTTACTTTGGCTTGATTTTCCAATAACAATTTAGTGATATTTACATCTTTCACAGCCTCGTGTAAAGGGGTTCGCCCATTGAAACTTTTCAGGTTCACAATAGCTCCGTACTTTAAAAAAGCCTCAGCAAAATCTAATTTGTTATGCGTCGCTGCACCGTGAAGTGCTGTAAAACCCTCATCATCTTTTCGGTTTATATCGGTTCCCGTATGAAGCAAATATTTGAGAACCTCTGCGCTAAAGAAACCTTTAACGGATTCCATTAAAGCCGTGCACCCATGATTATTATAGTCTTCTAAATTAGCTCCATTTTTGAGATACAAATCAATCACTGGTAATATTTTTTCTTTAATCTCTTCATACCTTAGCTGAGGGTGTGAGGTCAAGTTATCTAGGAAATAATCCCAAGATACTGCGTAGATCAAAGCTGTTGTGGTGGTTTTAAAATTTATATTTGCTCCTTTGTTTAATAAAAACCTTATGACCTCTATGTTGACAGTGCTCATTAGTGGAGTCTTATTTTCGTAGGCTCCGTAAATGTTCGCCCCTGCGTCTAAAAGAAGCTGTATGAGCTGAATATCTCCTAATTCTACTGCTTGTATCAACGATTCTGGTTTTCGCACCACAGCCTTGGTCGCTTCAGCACACTCTGTCAGAAGAAAGTAGAGCGTCTTCATGTTCTTGCTCTTGAAGGCCTGAGTGACAGCACAGTCGGCGTCGAGCTCAGCACCGTGGCAAAGAAGGACGCTGGCTGCACTCGTTAATGAGCTCTGCAATGCAATATTTAGAGCAGAATCCTTGTACGTCAAAAGGCGCTGATCGTTGAATTTGTTAACTGGTGCTCCATGGCTTACTAGAAGGTGAGTATTCCGGACATGGTCTGCCTTAACAGCGGACACCAGATCGTCGTGAGTAACCTGAACGGCGTGAGCACAGAAAATTTCAGCAAGTTCGTAGCTTCCTATGTCCAGCACGAGCTCCATGCGAGACTTCTTACAGCACTGACATCTATTGACATCCATGCCTAATCTGCATAGCTCTTGAACTAATTCAACATCAGAAGTGAGAATAGCTTTCCTTAGCTGTATCTGTCGAAGAACATGACAGAGGATGTCAGGTTGAATATTTTGAGTTTCACCTTTATCACATAATTTATACTTCAGCAACGAGATGCAGGTCTCAAAGTCATTTTCAACAGCGGCCAACTGCAAAGGATTTGAGTTGACCAATTTGGCATGATATAGCAAGTCAAACAGTTGACCGAATCCCATTCTTTTGGCCACATCAAAGGCACTTTCATTTGAAATATTGACAAGTAATCCAGTCTGACAAGTCTTTGAGACTTCTCTTTTCGGGTTAGCTCCAGCATTGATCAGCAATTTGACTTTCTGGAGATGAGATGTTTCTATGGCTGACATTAAGGCAGTGTTCCCAGTGGAGTTTTGTTCATCTAGGTGTAAACGTTCATTCTCTATTAAACATTTGATTACTTCCATTGATGTAGCCAACATTAGCGCCGTGTCGCCATTCTTATTTTTAGCATTGACGTCTGCGGACATGCCCAGAAGTGTACCCACAATGCCTGGAAAACCTCGCATGGAGCAAATCATAAGAGGTGTGTTTCCGTTGTCGTCCCTGAGTTCCAATCGCGTGCCATCTTGGAGGAGAAAGTGAAGTAAATGGGCGTGGCCTATATTACAAGCCTGTAGGACTGCCCAGTTTAGGGCGTGGTTAGAGACGTCTGTAGATTTTGAATCACACAGTCTCAAAAATTCTTCAATCTCTGACGAACTTGCGGAAGCTATAGTTGTAAACAAGGAGGAGTCATCGAACGGAAGTTTGTTCTTAGTTTCCGCCATGTTATCATCAACATCTGTTATTGATTTCACTGACATCTGAAAAAAAAATAATGTTAATATACGTGGAATTTGTTGTACATGTTTCGGATGTTCCTTCATATTTGAAGTAAATTACATCCAGGTAAAACTTTACATCGAAGGACCCTAGTTTTTCAGGTCAATTATTTGGCAGCTGTCTATCCGCACGTATGATGACGTACTGACGTGACCTCACCTGCTCGCGCGCAGAGCGCGCCCGGTCACTGCCCTCTCTCTCTCTCTCTCTCTCTCTCTCCTCTTTTAGTACGTTAAATCGTAGATCTATGTAATATAGATTTAGATTTTTTTGTACAAATTATTCTTGGAATAACTATTAATGTTTAGATGGTATTTTATGTTTTTAATTGGGGAATTTTAATTAATATATTATTAATTAATTATAGACCTACGTATCTTTGCTAAAAAAATAATATTATAAATCTAATCGTGTGTTAACTGTTTTTTTTATTTTAAATACGTATTTAAATACATTTTTTTCTGCCCTCGTTTTTTTTTTTAGAGTATGTAATCTTATTTTTCTACTTTAAAAATAATTATAATTATTAAATATGCAAGCAAAAAATGTGTATTTTGTATATTTTTAGGTTTGCGGAAATATAGGCACAGGGTTGACGCACTGCCGTAAATCCATAACTGGATGTGTAATGTGTATATGACGAGTACGCTACAAATGGACATTTTGTTCACCATGACGAGGTTGCCGACTGTCTCCTTCTGTCTTGAAAGACAAAGGATGTAAATAATGTACTCACATGAAAAACTAGTTTGTGTTTCTTTTTGAGTCCACGAACAATCGGATCTTACTAAGTAAGCCGATTCCGAAGTGGCAAAGTTAGCCACTGTTCGTGTATCTGAATGCTCCTGTTTCAGGGCTATCTAACAGAGCTGCTTTCTTGTGCATCCCCTTCTTTATGGCAACTTCATTTCTTTCGCTATCGGCGAGGTTCGTACCAGCACGCTCAGTTTGTTCTGTTGTCCATCCTGCGCGATGTTCTCAAACTATTTGTTTATACCTGTAGTCGTCAAAGTTCACTTGCAGACATCTCTGTTGGTAAATCTTGTACGTTTCTTGGATGACAGTGAAGAGGAAGATAATATTTACAACAGACTGACTACCATCATACTCGACAGACTTAAAAAGAGAAAGATAGGGACGGCCCAGGAATATATGGCGCCGCAATTTGGAAGCAGATGTCAAGCAGATGGGCAAGACGTGGGGACAGTTGGAGAGACACGCCCAGAACCGAGACGCCTTGAAGAAGCTGGCTGGTGGCCTATGTCCCATAAGGGACCACAGGCAGAGATGAGATGATGATGGTCAATCATGTACATCTAATAATAGGCTTGCAATTCTTTGCACTATAAAAGGTTTGAATATTAGAAAGTTCTTCAACTTCGTACGAGTCAAAACGTTGATTTGGAATAAATAAATAAAAAATACGAGCAAGAGCATTTTGAATCAACTGAATTTGCTGGGTATATTGGTGGTGAAACGCAGATATCTCAGGCCCTGCTCAGTCACGGTGAAAGACGGCCCGCTCTGAGTCAATCGGCTGGTCGCGCTGAGCTACCAGCATATGTCATCGACCTAAAGGGTCAATCATGGAGCAAATGTATCGGACACATGTCGGATGCAGCAGCTGACTCGGTAAAGCACCGGTATAGCCCTGGTGGGTTCATTCTGGACACCCGAATGGCTCGACCCTTGTTGGACTCGATGGCGGGTGGGGAGCACAAGTGATGAACAGCCACAATTGTCTATGGACAACAGAAAAAAAAACTACTTGCCCCAGATTTATGTCTGGGCAAGAAAGGAAGAAGGAGGGCACAAGAAACTCTATCAAGTGTGATGTTGCTAGTTCAGGCTGTCTTGAAGTCAACTATGGATGACTGTTGGATTTCAACCAAATTACTCTGCAAGCGTTTGAGTATAGATGTTCGGGTGTATTCCGTGTAGTTGAACAACAATACATACAAGAACAGGCACATCGGTTTTTAACGAGTGAAGAGATGTAGTCAACTCTGATGAACTATTCAACATGGATTTATTCTGATAAAAAGGCCACAGTAAAAGTCTCTGTCACTAAACACGTCGTTACCCTGGAGTATTCTATTGCTAACTTATTTTCCGGTCTCTAACCCAACATATCCCAAACGTCACTAGTCCCGTTCAATATGCGTCTTCTTTGGTGCGTCGCTAAATAACTAACCTATATAAATAAAGTGTCTAACAGATTCCTCCCCCCCTTGAAAAAAAAATATGTCAATATTTTTCCACTACTGTCAAGTCTTACAAGGGCATTTTCAATTTAAGGGGAAGACAACAAACATAAAATCTTGACATCTTCATCTTGACTTGACAGTTCCTCATATTCATGTCAATGTTCCTAACATTCCAGAATCATCTTCATTAGTACACAGTTCATCATGGAAGAAAATGTGGCATCTTATGGGCACGTCATACATCACAAATGTTCTTCACTGGCAGTAATCTGACAAAATACAATATTTCAAAAACAATTATAGACTTTATTTCCACATTCAATAAGTTTTTTCTTACCACCCTTTTATACGCTTTTGTCCATTTTTCTTTTATACTCACCCTTTTCCATAGAACTAACTTTCGTCAATGATATATGAAATGATTCACACAAAAAAAAATATCCATACTTACTTTCAAATGCTTAACATCAAATTTACTTATCTCCCTTTTCCATAACATATAAATTGTGCCAATATATTAATATATATTACATAATCACTATAATCATAGTTTATTTACAAAATTATTTCAAATTCAATGTCATTCTAGACAATAGATCAGCTACAATATTCACAGATCCACTAATAGCTTTCACTTCAAATTTATACTCCTGTAGTGTTAAGAACCATCTATAAACACGACTGTTTTTCATGCTCTTTTGCTGTATATACTGAATAGGTTTATGATCAGTTAATAATATAAATTTCCTTCCTATTAGATAGCTCTCTAGCTTAGTAATTACCCATATTACAGCTAAGGCTTCTCTTTCAATGACACTATATTTTTTCTCTGCCTCTGACAATTTTCTACTTACATATAATATAGGATGTAAGTTATCATAGTTCTGCATTAGACAACCACCAATAGCACTACCAGATGCATCAGTTGTGACATAAAATATTTTGTCTTTATCAGGTAGTCTTAATATTAGTTCATGACTAAAAACATCTTTAATTCTGTCAATAGCTTTCATACATTCCTCATTACAGACTACTTTTTGAGGTTTTCCTTTTTTAAGTAAATCATTTAATGGATTCACTATTTCTGCTAAGTTCTTTATAAACTTTCTGTAATAATTTACTATTCCCAATATGCTTTTAATTTGTCTTTTTGTTGTAGGTATTTCAATATTAAGTACTTTCTTTATGTTATCTTCAATAGGGCTAATCATGTTGTTATTTACTTTATGTCCTAAGAAAATTATTTCCTCCAATCCTATTTCTACTTTTTCTGCTTGAATTGTAAGTCCACTTTCTTTTATTATTTTGAACACTTCTTTTACATCTACCAAATGTTCCTCCCAACTATTATTAAAAATACATATGTCATCCAAATAGCAAATAACATTTTCTTTGTTTCCAATTATCATGTTCATCATTCTATTAAATGTGGCAGGTGCATTTACTAATCCAAAACTCATATAATTCCATTGAAAAATACCATATGGTGTTACAAATGCTGTGTAAGGTTTTGCATTTTCTGTTAAAGGTATTTGCCAATAACCTTTAGTTAAATCCAATTTAGTAAAAAATTTTGCTCCATTTAATTTATGTAAAATATCCTCTATATTTGGCATTGGATATGGGTCAAATTCTGTGATGTTGTTAAGTTTCCTATAATCAATACATAACCGTATATCTCCATTCTTCTTTTTGGCTATCACAATTGGTGAAGCATAAGGAGATGTTGATGGTTCAATTATACCTGATTCTAGTAAATTGTCTATTTCTTTCTTTACTTTGTCTTGTAAATGTAGCGGTATTCTATATGGCTTAAGCTTGATAGGTTTTGGGTCTGTTACTTTAATGTCATGTTTAATAATATTTGTTTTTCCTGGTATGCTGGAAAAAATTTCTTTGTATTCCTGTATTATTTTAGTTATATCTTTTGACTTTTCCTTAGTTAAATTATTAAGATTAATCTTTTGCCAAGTTTGATTCTCTTTTGTTTCTATTACAGGTATTTCCTTAATATCATTTTCATTGTGATTTTCATTTGTTATTATCATCAAGCATTCTTCTCTTTCTGAAAATGTATTTTCTATTTCCTCCTGAATGTTTTGTATCAACTCATCTTCTCTATCATGATACAGTTTCAAATTATTTATGTGATATGTTTTAATTTTCCCATTTATTTCAATTTGATAATTCACATCATTAATTTGTTTTATCACCTTAAATGGACCTTTCCATTGTTTACCAATTTTATTTTTCAGGTCATTTATTAATATTAATACATTATTTCCTACTTCTAGTGTTTTCAATTGTCTTTTCTTATTTAGATTCTCATGAGCACTTTGTTTGTACTTCTTATTGTTGTTATATGCTTGAGTCCATATTTCTTTCAATTCTGTTGTGATTGTTGTTTCACTGTCATTATTTAGTTTATTCTCATTGTCTATTAGATTTTCTTTAAAAACATCTAATTCATCTCTAGGTTTTCTTCCATGTATTATTTCATATGGTGAAAATTGTGTTGCTTCATGGATGTTGTTTCTATTAGCAAATAGTACATAGTTAATGTAATGATCCCACTTGTTCTGATTATTCTGAATTATTTTTGTTAGTGATCTTTTTAGTGAACCACCATACCGTTCACATAAACCGTTACTCTCTGGGTGGTAAACCGAAGAGTATATGTGTTGTATATTGTATTGTTTAGTCCATTTCTTAAATTGTTCTGACTTAAACTGAGATCCCTGATCACTCAATATAATTTTAGGTATACCATGTCTTGTAATTACTTTTTGAGTTATGGCATTAATGATATTCTCTGCACTTGTATTTGATAATGGGATTGCTTCTGGGTATCTACTAAACATGTCTATTACTGTTAGAATGTATTTGTTATTATTTTCAGTTTGAATTAAAGGACCTATTAAATCAATAGATACTTTCTGAAATGGTTCTGTAGGTTCATCCATTTCTTGAATGGGTGCTTTATTCACTAAACTTTTGTTAGATCTCTTTTGACATATGTCACATGAGTTTATGTATTTGTTTATTGTTGCTTTCATTTTGGGCCAAAATACTTGTTTTGATAAATTCCTATAACATTTCTTTACTCCCCTATGTGCTGCTAAATTATTATCATGTGTCATGATTAAAACATCTTTCCAATATTTCTGTGGTAAGACAAGTTGTTTTATTTTTTTGTTATCATTACTTGTTTGTCTAAATAATATTTTATTCTCTATACAAAATTTCTCCATTGGATTATTATTGTTTTTATCTGATATTCTTGAATATATTTTCCCAATAATATTATCATTCATTTGTTCTAATGCAAATGTGGGTGTTGTTTCTTTTTCACTTTGAGATATTTGTGTTTCAAGACTATTTTGTGTTTCATTTTCTATCTCACTTTCCTTAACATCTGTATTTTCTATTTGTATTACTTTACTGGTTTCTTTTTCTTTATCATTACTTATTACATTTATTGTATTTTCCTGTTTCTCATCTTTTTTATCCATTGATCTTGTTATTACCATACTTGTTATATTTTGTGTTTCTGTGTTTTCATGATTTTGTCTTATGTTTTTGTATTTGTTTTGCCAGTCTTCTAATTCTTTTCTTGAACATTCTTTAACTCCTTTTATGTTTCCTACTAACATATCATATCTCATTTCTGGTATTGCAATGCCATCACAATAACCAGTGAAAAATGGAGTTTCAATGTATACCCTTATAGCTTTAAATTCCCTTACGGTGCCATCTGCTAATTCTACTTTCTTAGTAAACCCTTTATACCAATGAGGTTTGACAAATTTAGTTTTTACTGCCAAAGTGTTACAACCTGAATCCCTGATTAATTCCACCGGAATTCTATCTACAAACCCTGGGTACACTGCAAAATTGTTCCTATTTCCTTCCATGAAATATATCCTATCTGTACCTTTATTTTTGTATTCCCTACTGTAACTCCTATTTCTATAATTTCCCCTGTCATTCCTATCTCTACTCCTATATCTACTGTTATTTTGTTCAGTGTATCTATTTCTACTTCCAGACCTACTATTCCCTCTTCTACAGTTAGCTGCTATATGACCTTTTCCTTGACATTTAAAACAGGTTATTTCACTATATTTTCTATTTCCACTATTTGATCTGTTTCTATTTGTACTTCTATCAACATTTTCTTTGTTGTATCCTATTAAATCTATTTTGCTCTTATCCCTATCAGAAAATGGTTTATTTGGATAGGCATTTTTGTATACTCTCATTATCTCTGTTATTTCATCTATAGTTTTTGGATTTCTTTCTCTAATAAAAGATTGTAATTGAGGATCACATTTATTTACAAAGTTGTCCACTAGAATAAAATTTTTTAATCCTTCATAAGAGTTTATCACTTTTTCTAATTTTACCCACTTATTGAAAAAATCCTTTTCCATATTAATAGTGGTTTGGGGGTCTATTCCTAATGATGGTATATTGTCAAAGTATTTCTTTCTGAAAGTTGTAGCATTATGACCATAGGCATTCAACAACTCTCTTTTTAAAACCTGATAGCTATCATCAATATGATGGTCATGATTTTGACATATTGTTAGAGCTTGACCATGAACAAAGTCTATCAGTATTTCAGACCATTCTTCTTCAGGCATATTAAATGTAGACATTTTTGCCTCATATCTTTTCAAAAAATCACCAATGTCATCCTTCTGTTCATCAAAACTTTGTATCTTTCTCTTTAGCCATGTTTGCGAATTAGGGTTGTCTCTTTGTGTGGTAATATTATTTGCGTTATTTGTGTTATTTCCTTGTTCAATTTGAGCTCTGGCTTGTGCTGCATCCAATCTCATCTTCTCCATTTTAGCTTCATGTTCTCTAATTTTTTCTCTCTCTTTGTCTTGCCTTTCTATCTCTTCTTTTCTTATTTTATCTTGACGTTCCATTTCTTCCCTCACAACTTGTTGTACATAAGCTGCTAAGTCCTTTCCTTTTAACTCCATGGCCTTTCCATCCTGCATAGCTGTTTCCTTAACCTCCTTAAGGTCCATATATGATGATGTAGCCATTGTATTATTTTCACCCAAATTTATATATTTTTACTTAGCCTATATTGGTTATGGCTATACTTTAAACTTATTTTATATTTAAGTTTTTACACACTTTTATACAAGTTTTAAGTGTTATGTCTCTATCTATAGATTTAGTAAATGTGTAAATCTAGTCTGAGTTATATTCAAATCTGTATATTAGATCTAGTATCACACAAATTTAAATCTAGTATATTATAGTATGTATAATAATACCATTTAGATCTATAGTTATCAAGAGCACTATGATAATTAGTATGAATAACTATGATCAATTTTAAAATCTGATGTGACTGAAATGTCTAGAGTAAATTCAAATACTGTCTAGAGTCTAGATCTAGAGACTAGAGTAGATTATGGTTCTATTTAACCATACGAAATAAATATATGTATACAATGTCAAATATATCTTCAACAAGATATATATATCTAGAATGTAATACCTTCATTCATCTTTCAATTAATAATATTCCCAAATTAGAGTCTAGAGTCTAGATGATTAAATGTACCAAAGAGATGTACAACAATTTGTAGATCTAAATTTAGCCAGACGACAGTGTTTGACTACATAGCCAGTTTCGGCATTATTCTCATGGCAAAATCATATTTGATTTTAACCGCTCAAACTAAAATTATTTTAGTCTGATTCACAATAAAAGAATCCTACCTGTACTTTCTATCATTAAGTGAAAAAAAATACAGATCTAATTAAATTAATAAAAATAAATAATTTAAAATAATATAAACAAATGAAATAATTAAATGAGACTATCGCTATGGGTTGGGATATGACAATATGGCACACAATGATAACGTCACGAAGTAACCAGGCAACAACGGATATGACGTTTACACAAACAAAACAATTACAACCCTAAACGTATAATATAGCTTTTCATCTAAATTATGTCTTCTACCCCGAACGGGTTTTAAGGCTTCAGCACCACCTGAATTTTACTCAGGCTAACATACCAAATTTAGACAAAATCTATTTCTAAGGGCAATCTAAACATATACTAATAAGAAAAATGGCACTTAGCTTTTGATAAGAAAGATCCCTTTGTTCGGATTCCCGAATATGATAGATCACAACAAATTCCACTGCCTCTCTTCTAGTTCTGACTCTGTTCTCCGGTGCTACCAGTGGATACAATCCGTGTCGAGTATCCCACGTAATGCCACAGATGTCCTGATATGCCACAACAAAATGTTCCAGTTTCTTCGACGACTGTTGATGACCGTATGTGTAGTTCCGACGACTTTGTGTACACAGTTACTGACGAATAGGTTAACGGTTCTTCTGGCGATGACTTGATTTGTGTAGACGACTACTGACAAATAACAGTCTCTTGACGGCAACTTGATCTGGACGACTGACGAATAACGAATTTCTTGACGATGACTTGATCTGGGCTGACGAATAACGGCTTTCTTGACGATGACTTGATCTGGGCTGACGAATAACGACTTTCTAAAATAGTTCACTGCTTCTGCTGCTACTCTGGTAGTATGACGAAGTTTGCTGTTGTACTCTGCTTCACTAGACCAAACTGTCCAATGTAGACTAGGTGAGACCAAGGTCACCTCCGACGACGTTCCGTTATACGATTAACGGTTTTCAACGAAATTATGTGGATGTAGCTGTTTCCACTACTTCACTATCAACAAGTCTATATATGGTCTAGACCAACGAATACTAAATATATCAATGTTCAGTACTGATAAATATTACTTCACTAACCTTCCAAAGGTTAAACACAGTGACCGTTATAAAAGTGGCAAGCAACCGGTTCAATGAGCAAACTGCTCCACATAAATCTCTCAAAGGGTAAGACGACAGAGCGATTTCGATTTAGTTAGCTACCAAACTTGTAGTACTCACAATACTTCTGACAGCGGGCAAACTGTCCTTCTCGAAACTGACGAGGTAAAACTTGATACTCGATGTGGCTCCTACGACTGCTTTCTCAAGCGAAGAAAAAATATGTCCAACAGGTTCACCAACGATCTCTCACCCGTTATGAATGAACGGTTTCTCTGGTTGTAGGTCGATTCAGCATATGAAGATCAGGCGTTGATAATATACTGGTTAAGTCTACTCAACCAGACGTTGCGATGATTACTGTCCTGACGAAGGTCACCCTGAGTTAACGGCTCGTTGAACGTACGATCAAGAACATGTAGATCTAGAACAAAGTCACTCTGCGATGATGCTGTGTTCAGCCGTACTCCTATGAAACTTTATATCTTCGAGTGCACGACCCTCACCTGAGTAAACGTTCTGCTTCGAGGTCCGGTTCGATGTTCGGGCTTCGGGGCGTCGGGGGTCCGGCTTCGAGGTTCGGGGTCGCCACTGTGATGTTGCTAGTTCAGGCTGTCTTGAAGTCAACTATGGATGACTGTTGGATTTCAACCAAATTACTCTGCAAGCGTTTGAGTATAGATGTTCGGGTGTATTCCGTGTAGTTGAACAACAATACATACAAGAACAGGCACATCGGTTTTTAACGAGTGAAGAGATGTAGTCAACTCTGATGAACTATTCAACATGGATTTATTCTGATAAAAAGGCCACAGTAAAAGTCTCTGTCACTAAACACGTCGTTACCCTGGAGTATTCTATTGCTAACTTATTTTCCGGTCTCTAACCCAACATATCCCAAACGTCACTAGTCCCGTTCAATATGCGTCTTCTTTGGTGCGTCGCTAAATAACTAACCTATATAAATAAAGTGTCTAACACAAGCCATCATTTCTGGTGGCCAGGTGTACAGAAGAGGGGAAAAGCCTAACAAAGATGAGACCTTTTCTCATCTACAATGCATTTAAGGCAGTAGCTGGAGAGCCCAAGAGTGTATCAAAGTTGCACGAGTCATCTGAACTTCTCGTAGAAGTTGATAGCAAGATACACTCTAATGGGCTTCTACGATGCAGAAAAATCTGTGATCTCCATGTGGAAGTCATGCCACACAAGAGTCTGAACATTCGATGTCTATGCACCTGAGATGAACCCCAATTGGTAACAAGACTGGAAGGATTAGTCCTCCCGTAGAGCCTTGGAGAGAAACTCTTCTGTTAGGCGTAGTACCTTCAAGCTCCCATACAGGTTAAGTGACTGCAGACAAACTATCCCGCAGCTCTCGGAGCTGCATACACTCTTGCAAGAGACGCGCCACTGTCTCCACCGACTCTCCACAGTGTCGGCAACGGGCATCAAAATTTGGCCGGAACCTGGCAAAGTAAGCACCAACAGGGCAGTGCCCCGTTTTACACTGCGCAATGATAGATTGTTTCGACCTTTTTAGCCTCCACCATGGATCGTCGCGGTCCGGGCGACGCAAATGTTGCCAGACTCCACGGGCTTTGTTGGAGCCATCCCAGGATTTCAACCACTTGCCATGTACCCACTCTCGGATTAATGTCGTAGCTTGGTTAAACGTGTCTATGCACAGTAGCCTATAAAACACTTAGGCTGAAAATATGCAGTGATCACGTTTGTGACAATAAAATCTCCGATCGCGGCCCCCCCCCCCCCCCCTCAGACGTAGGGCCTGGGGTGCTTGCCCCATTAGCTACACCCTATGGCCGCTATTGCTTCCTATCTCTCTTCCATTTTCTGCTTGGCTCCTTCCCGAGTGTACAGAATGTTTTTTTTTTAAAGCACTAACTGATATCTGTAACTGTTTATAAAACTCTAATATATATTGGAAATTAATTGGAAATGTGTAGGGGAAACGTAAATGAGAATGTGAATTGTGTTGGTCACATCTTATCAGGGGATGGAAGGTATTGACGGATCCAGGGGTGGGGGAGGTACTTGCGCCCCCCCCCACTCGCCCTGTAGTATGTTGGCCGATTTGGTGGGGTAGGGAATTAGTATATAATTTTCATATTATATCGCTACCCTTCTGGTATCTTGGCGAATTCGGTGGGATGGGAAGGTGATTTCATCTTCTGCCCTCCCCACTCTAGCCCTCTGAATGAGAGGGCGGTCAGAGTTTATGTAATTGCACATGAATTTATCATAATTATTTTAAGAAAAACTTTCTTTTGGCAAATTTAGAATTTATACAAAATTATTCAGTATAAGAGTAAAAATTGAGATGAGTTCTGAACCTTAATATTCTTTATATAGTCGCCTATTTGCAACCTTTACTCAATCTGATATTTTCTATTGTATTAATACATTTGGGACTATCACTCACAATTTATGCTTGAATCCTAAAAATGCCAAAAATTTAGAGTATTATCTAATTGGTCCACTTAATTTCTCCTCCCACATTTTTTTTTGTTTAGAACTTTGAATTATAGTTCTGTAACAAAACAAAGTTACAAACAGGCCTGTTGAACAAAATGTATCACTTACAAATGAGATTATTACTTAGGTGTCTGTGAGGGTGGGTCAGGGTTGGTAGCGCTATGTCATGTGCCAAACTGTCCAATGGGGAGAAATGGAGGAAAGGAACGACGTAGGTATTAAGAGGATTGACCTTAATTACTGGATGGCATAGATATGTTAAAAAAGTGGACAAGATTAGAGGACGATAGCCACATAGCCGTAGGGAAAGAGCAAACATTCGCATGTATGTAAATAGAATGTATATACGGCCTACCGGCACCTTTTTCAATTTTGGGAAAAAATATTACTTCTCTTGTATTTTAACGTTTATTATTAATTTATTAGTGAGTACCGGCACCTATTTCTTTAGAAAAAAAAAAGCACCGAATAGAAGTAAGTATGATGCTGATACCATCCGCTTACCAGGCTAATTGACCCCACTTTTTATTTGAGGGGGGGGGGGGGGAGTCAATATGTCCGTGTTTTATGGCCGACCGTCGATCGAGTTTGATAGCAGATACACATTATAATAAAGTGTCCAATTTCTAGAGCCGTTTTCGAGATCTGTGTCCAAAAACCCACCCAGCTTTAACTCATTAGTTTTCGTTTTTTTTTGTTAGGAAAGCGAAAAATCTAATTTTTAAAATCACTTATGCAAGCAGTTTTTTAAAGAGAAAAAGCTGTTTAGTATGCATTATAAGTTAGACCTAATTTAAAACGAATATTAATCTTATAAACTGCATTTTCGGAAAAGTTATTTAAAATGGAACTATAGGCATGTATTTTTTTTTTTTTTTTTTTGAGAATTTGAATATGAGATTGACCCTTTTCAAAACAATTACATTAATTATAAGACTTCAGTTAGGCCAGGAGAGGCGCGTTAGTTGAGCGATCCCTGGTGAAGACTGGGATTTTCAACTTTGGAATCCTTGGGCGCCTCTGAGTCCACCCAGCTCTAATGGGTACCTGACATTAGTTGGGGAAAAGCAAAGGCGGTTGGTCGTTGTGCTGGCTACATGACACCCTAGTTAACCGTAGGCCACAAAAACAGATGAACTTTACATCATCTGCCCATAGACCACAAGATCTGAAAGGGGAATAAGTTAGGCCAGGTTCAAACTTTGCATTCACTTGCACCTATCCTTTGATCTGCTGGACCGTTGGGGCACTACACAAGATCTGTCCACCTTCTTTCTCCATTCTTATCTCTCATTTGTCTTTGATATAATTTCATTCGGATGTTCTTTCTGAAAATATTGAAGCCTGTCTGGGTGGACCACTTCGGGGGCCAATTTTGAGTTTGTGTTTCCACACAAACTGTCTTTGTAACCTTGTCTTTTATCGATTCATGTCTTGTCTATGTCAATAAATAATTGTGAAAGTTTCAACTTGATCCGAGAATGGGTGTGGGAGAAAATAACGTGTACAAACATTTTACCAGACAGACAAACTGACAGAGTTGATACAAGTTTTGTAAATATACTGATTGTTTAAAAACTTCCAGCTGAACCATTATTTCTTTCAGTCTATGTGTTGTTCTTTTCCGCTTCATTTGATCAGTTGGTTGCGTCCTTTTTTTTCACGCATCACTTCAAGGTGGCACATCACAACCACGTTGCCTTAACCCTACGCCTTATCAGTAAATCTCATAACCCTCCGCCATCTCAGTAAAACTCTTTTCTGAGTCAAATTCGGACTCCCCCCCCCCCCTTTTTTTACTATTCGGTCAATAAGTCTCTCACATTTCCGTGTTCTCAATGACCCATCGTAAACACGTCACACCATACAGGACTTGTAATGTTCCAGGTTACCATATCTACATATACATATAAATGTAATCATGGTCTACTAAGATCCGCAAGCCATATTCGGCCCGAAATTTTTCTGATGCATGCATTAATATAATATAGATAGCCAAGAGCCCAAATCGTTTGGCCACTACCGGTTAATACTTCGTTTTGTAATTGATCTCAAAACGTTTTGCCTACACTAAAAAAATAGGAGGGGGGGGGGGGATAAAGGGGGACAGAGTACAGGGTGTGTTCATCTAATTTAGTGGTTCTCAACCATTCTAGTTCCACCACCCCCTAATATAATTTCCCACTTGGCAGCGACCCCAAACCGTAATTTTTTTTTTCGTTTACAGATTAATAAACGTGTGCTCATAATTAAGTTTTTAAAAAAAATGTTATTATTCAGACTTGCATTCATTTACTTTTCTAGTGCGTATTTACTAATATACATGCTGCATACTTAAGTGACAATTTGATTAATATGGCGAAGCATGGATAACAATCTTTGATACAGTAAACTACATTGTTACAGAAATAGTGTTTTGACAGTATTTACAAACAAGCCAATGGTAGTGCGAAGGTTGGGCTTATTTTTTGTTCCACCAGATCAGGAATTCAGTAGCACAATGACTGTCACCTTCTGCATCAAGTCTGCTGCTGAATTTGGGCTCAATAACTACAAGCTGGAAAACCTTGTTTCGCAGAGATTTGCTCTTCTGTACTGGGAAAGCGATATCACAATCTCAAACAGAACGGGATATGAAATAGTTTGAATATCAAATACGGTTCAGATATGTTTGTTACAGCACGTTACAATGGACAAAAAAAAAATATAATTCAATGATGGATAGAGAAAAAATCCAAATTTTCGGTTGTCTTAGATGACTCCTGGCAATTATTCATTCTACCCCCAAGGGGGAACGCGAACCAAGGGCTGAGAACCCTTGATCTTATTGTAAGAGTTTGTCTTTGGTATACAATGAATTACTTCCCTTGACGTAACCAGCATAAGCACAGTCTCGCGATTGTTATTGTTATTATTTTAGCAATAACGCTGGCAGGGGCTCAATATATTTGTTTTTCAAGGGAATAATCGGAGAGATGTTATAAATTTATATTTAAGTGTCTTTAGACTCTTTTTTTTTAACGGCTCCCGAAAGTGGAACAGCTGCTATTAGTTTTCTGTGGTCTGTCTGTCCTGGTTTGTCCGTCCTACCGTTTGAATAATTACTAGAAAAGATATTGATAATAAGGCATCATGATATTTTTGATCTTACAAAGTTCTGATGCAACGGCTTTTTCTTTCTTTGCTGAAAACGAAAAGTTTAATTTTTAAAACTAAATATGCAAGAAATTCTTTCAGAAAAATATTTTTTTTACAACTAGTTACTATTAATACTAATAACAGGGTAGACTATATTATTTTTAAGTACATGTAGTGATTTTTTTTTTTTTTTTACATTCTTAAAACATAGATACAAACTTTTTTTTTTTACTAAAATAATTTAAAAAAAAAAATTTCGTGGGTAGTTTATGAGTTTGTGTTTCCACACAAAGCATCTATGTAATGCTTGTCAATATGTTTCAAAAAAATCTCCAGTACTTAGCCTGAGGGAACTTACAGAGAGGGGAGGGGGCACAGTAGATACAAATTTGAGAAACACTGCCATATTTAGTTATTTAATATTTTAAAAGCTAGAGGATGGCGTAATCTTTTTTTTTTTTAATATTTAAATCGAACACAATGAACAAACACCAAAAGCTGTGAGTAGACCTAGATAGAATGAGCCTGGCATGTACAATCTCTATAGAAAGTGTGACCAGCTCTTTTGTTCGTAATGGGAAGGTGTCGAGTCAGTCCCGGCTGGGTCCTTTTGGTGGACAGGGGTGGAAGGGGGAGATGGGGTGGAGGTAATTCAGACTTTGGCTGCAAATAAAGCAATGAAGAGAGGTCGGGGTGATGGAAAGGTGGTGGATTAGGAGTCAAGGTCAAGTGTGGTCAAAAAATCAATGCCGCTGATAAACTAATAAAGAAAAAAAAAAAAAAAAGAAATGCGTGGATTAAAAGAAGAAACAAATGTTCTAGATGTAATTAAATATTTTTTTTAATTTAAATTTATTACTGTTTAGAAAAATATAATAATGACATGAACGTGATCACACTTTGTGTTTAAATTAAAGTCTCGATAGGAACAACGCAGCTAATAAAAGATGCATGATTTTATGAAAGTAGGTTTTTTTTCATTTAATTGACATTAATATATATATATCTTTTCCATAGGCTGGATATTGTCTAAAAATGTATGATTCGGATGTTCCTTCAAAATTGAAGATATTTAGATCATCTACTTCCTAGACCACTCTTCCGAAGGATGACGGGGGGGGGGTGGCAGCGAGCAGGGGATGAACCAAGGACCATCGAGACGACTGCCCATCGCGCATACCGATGGTGGGAAGAGTGGTCGAGAGACTAAGTGCGCTTGAACATGGCTTGGCTTGGCTACCTAGAAGGGGGCTCGAGGTTTGACACCCGACTCTTGGGCAGAGTTGTGTTTATTGAGCGCCTAAAGGCAGCACGGAAAACCAAGTCCTAGATACCCCCTCCCCCCCACCGGTCCACAAATGAGATTGGACCAAAAGCGCTCTGAGCATGCTATAAGCATGAAAGTAGCGCTATATAAAAGCTATAATAATAATAGTACATCTCCCCCCTTCCAAAGAAAAAAAAAGAAAGGTAAAATTAAAACGACAGTCCAACGCGCAAACTGCACGACCAGGCAGGGTTATACCCTGCTCGACGCCATCCTCCGTCGTCCAGCGAGAAGTTAATTATTTTTAAATCCGAACATCCAAAACAAGTAAAACAGACAATTAAAATTAAATATCGACTCGAATATTCCTTGCCGATAGGCGGATTCGACAAGAATCCAACTCTCTTTGTAATCTTGTTAACTTTGAGCTTCAACTCTTACTGGAAGCACTCATTGATGTAGCAGATAAATATGGAGCGAGCCATTAGACAGAATGTTTTAGTTCAACAACCAACGAATTATTGTAGATGTAAATACATTAACTTTGATGAAGTCAATGATAAGTTTTCAAGTTTGAAATCCAGAAATAAGATTACAAAGACAGTTTGTGTGGAAACACAAACTCAAAATCGGCCCCCAAAGTGGGCCACCCATTCAGAAAAAAAAGGCAGGTTTCAATATTTTAGGAAAAAATATAATGAAATTCTATCAAAGGCAATAACAGAAGAATGGAGAAAGACGGTTGATGGATCTTGCGTGGTGCCCCAACGGGCCAGCAGACCAAATGATAGGTGAAAAAGAAAGGGAAGGCAAAGTTAGATGTGAGCCTGGCCTAACTGGTGTCATATATTGATTATCTAATTGATCTAATTGTTTGTAAAGGGTCAATCTCTTATTCAAAGCCTAAAAAAGCATTTCCGTAAAAAAAAAACAAGGTTACAAAGACAGTTTGTGTGGAAACACAAACTTAAAATCAGCCCCCGAAGTGGTCCACCCAGGCAGGCTTCAATATTTTCAGAAAGAACATCCAAATGAAATTATATCAAAGACAAATGAGAGATAAGAATGGAGAAAGAAGGTTGACAGATCTTGTGTAGTGCCCCAATGGTGCTGCAGATCAAGGGATAGGTGCAGGTGAATGCAAAGTTAGATGTAAACCTGGCCTAATTGGTTCCCCCTTCAGACCTTGTGGTCTGTAGGGCAGATGATGTAAAGTTCATCTGTTTTTGTGGCCTACGGTTAACGAGGGTATCATGTAGCCAGCACAACGACCAAACGTCTTTGCTTTTCCCCAACTAATGTCAGGTACCCGTTAAGGCTGGGTAGACTCAAAGATGCCTACTATGTCTCTTCATTATTTGAATGCTCAAGAAAATGAAGTTTATAAGATTACTATTCGTTTTAAATTAGGTCTAACTTATAATGCATACTAATTAGCTTTTTCTCTTTAAAAAAAACTGCTTGCATAACTGATTTTAAAAATTAGATTTTTCGCTTTCAGGAAAAAAAAAGTAGCCGTTGCATCAGAACTTTGAATGGTCTAAAATATTGTGATGTCGGATTTTCAATATCTTCTCTAGTTTACGAGATCTAAACGGGACAGACGGACAGACATTTCGCACAAAACTAATAGTGTCTTTTCCCCTTTCGGGGGCCGCTAAAAAAAATTTTAGTTCAGAGTGCTACGGAGGTGTGCAACTTCTGCAGTTCACGCGATAATATGAAAAACTACTTAAGTTATCTCCAACTTAATTACATAGTAAATGGATTTTTCTCTTTAAAAAAACGTTAAAAATTTTTTTTGTAAATATAGTAATTAGTACGACTGAACTTACATAACTTAGCAATACAATTGTAAAAAAAAATATTTTTCCACCAAAAATATAAAACCATTTGCATAAATGTGTTTCAAATATTGTATGGTGGTATGGCCCTTACTAAAAAGCCTCCAGTGGTTGTTACTATTAATAGTGAATTGTTGTAAAAATGGTGTATTTTTATAAACAAACTGCTTGCATAATTGATTTTTAAAATTAGATTTTTCGCTTTCAGAAAAGAAAAAAAATAGCCGTTGCATCAGAACTTTGAATGATCTAAATTATCATGATGTCCGATTTTCAATTTTTCTTCTAGTTTCTGAGATCTAAACGGGACAGACGGACAGACAGGCCACACAAGAATAATAGCGTCTTTTCCCCTTTTGGGGGCCGCTAAAAAACATTTAAATTTACTTATAGTTGTATTGTTGCAAAATTGAACTATAAATTAATGGCAATGTCTTCGATTCCGAAGATTAAGGATGCGTGTAGAGTTTCACATGACTACACAAACACAGTTGACTGTAGATAAATTGTAATAAACAACTGAATTTTAAAATTTTACAGCTGTTGAACAATAAAATAACGTAGGTAATTATAAACTATATGTATTACTGCGTAACAAACAAACGGGAAAAAAATTTAAAGGGAGGGTGACACCCTGAGCCGACCGCATAGGGTGATACCATCCTAGTGACGCCACTGAGTAGTCCTAGAAGCGGAGATAATATTATGTACTAATATACTGTAAAGACTATGATGATAATACACTGTAAGACACACATCATTATATATATATATATAACCCTTAGAACGGGGTCACCACATTTCAAAATCCTTTTTTAGTAAGTTATGCCTTTTAAACATTGGTGAAAAAAAGAGAATGATATAACATTTAAAGTACTCTCGTTCTCTGCAAATATGGCATACTTTCAGATCTATTAATATTGAAAAAATCACATCAAAGAGACATCAACAAAAATGCTGCCCAGGACATTAAATTGCTAATAATCCGTAAATGTATACACATAATATTTTGTCTTGCCCTGTTTTGTCGGGAAATTTCGCTTTTTTTGTCAGCGCTATTTTGTCTGGTCATCATTTTACTTTGTTAATACTCATACATGAATTGATAGCGGCAATGAAAATTATTATTTTTTACCCCATGACAAATTTACTGACCGGCTTTGCCCCCCCCCCCCTGTATTTTATTTAAGGACGTCGCGCCACCCCCCGCCCTTGAGAAACGTTGCATTCCACTCTTAAAGAAATTCAGATGACAACAACGTAGCTCACAGATATAAGCATAAGCTTCAAAAGAAAGGATGGGGCGGGGGGGGGGGGTAAGTTTGAACCTCAAAATCGTAAAAATACTTAGGTGCCAGGAGAAAGAATTTCTGAAGCTCTGAACTCAGGAATACGTAGGGCTGGATGGAAACTACTACATTCCCAGTGCTATCTCCAGAAAGAACTTGTTTCGAGTATACAAAATAAAAGTTTGAGAAACACTGGTCTAATGTATGCCTATGTGGTAACTGCTTCTCTATTAAAACCATTCGATGTTGGTTACCTCTGGCTGCTTCAGTATTTTCTCAAATTCCTTTTTACAAAACTTCATAAATCTCTAGTACATTTCTAGTGACTTGCATTTCACTGCAAAGCGGTTCATCATTTGACAGTTGAAACAAGTTTTGCCCCAAGCTTGTCACGACTGTCTGTTATATTCATGTCTACCTCCACAACAATTGCAGTCATTGATAAATTTTCTTTTTGGTGCTTTGTGGCTGTTTGCTTCTTCAAGCTTCAGAACATAATCAGTTTGACTAGACTCTTTATTCATTTCCTTGAGACTATTGGACGTTTGTTCGTAGACCTGGAAGATTTCTATAACTTTTTCTAGTGTCAAATCTGAACACATTTGTAGCCTCCCTTGTAGACGTTGATTAGCAATAAAAACTAGTTTATATCTTATAGTTCGGTGTTTGTCTTTAAAACTGCACTTCTCAGCCTGTGTTCTCAAACTAGTAATAAACAAGTCAAATGAAGAGATACAAGTCATATTCCAGAACCTATAAGCTTCAAGTACTTTGTTCTTCTTTGAATGACAGTATTCATATAGCTTTTGTAACAATATGTCTGGATTATTGCTATCGTCATTGTCTTCATAAATAAAATGATCGCAAACTTCTTGAACCTGTGCTCTTGCACAATGAAGAACAATGACCCTTCGTTGACATTTTTTTTTCTTGTCAGCGTCTGACGCTAGGAGGTAAATCACCATCTGCTTTTCCATATCATATCCGGTAATTTTCGGCAATATTACCTTCTACCACAGTCCACATTCAACTCTGTTAGTGGATTTAACAAAATTTAATTTTTAATAAACCTAGACTAGTTCTATTCACCTTTCTTAAATAGTAATTATTACAGTTCTTACTTAATGTGTTACCGCTGCCACAATGTTAATATACTCATAAATACAAGTAAAAATAGATAAACGACAAGGCCGATTTACAAAACACACACACAGACTTTATTCCACCATTTTAGATAACGAACAGCAACCCACACTTCCTAATTTGCTAAGGGAACTAACTCTCACACACCATTACTTCCTATATCAACAGTCCTAAAACATGAACAAATTTATCTGAGTTTTCTTGTCTAAGACTGCTTCTTCATACAAGACATGAACGATGAATAAATTTAAGAAAAGCAAGGTTACAAAGACAAGGTTACAAAGACAGTTTGTGTGGAAACACAAACTAAAAATCGCCCCCGAAGTGGTCCACCCAGGCAGGCTTCAATATTTTCAGAATGAAATTATATCAAAGACAAATAAGAGATAATAATGGAGAAGGAAGGTTGACAGATCTTGTGTAGTGCCCCAACGGTCCAGCAGATCAAAGGATAGGTGCAAATAAATGCAAAGTTAGATGTGAACCTGGCCTAACTAGTTCCCCTTTCAGACCTTGTGGTTAACGAGGGTGTCATGTATCCAGCACAACGACCAACCGCCTTTACTTTTCCCCAACTAATGTCATGTACCCATTAGAGCTGGGTGGACTTAGGGGCGCCCAAGGATTCCGAAGTTGAAAATCCCAGTCTTTACCAGGATTCGAACCCGGGACCCCTGGTTCGGAAGCCAAGCGCTTTACCGCTCAGCTACCGCGCCTCTCCTGACCAAACTGAAGTCTTATAATTGATGTAATTGTTTTGTAAAGGCTCGATCTCTTAATCCAGGGGTGGGCAACCTTTTTCTACCGAGGGCCGCATTAAAAAAATGTGGAGACTGGCGGGCCGCATACATTTTTTTTACTCCCAACTGAGGAATTACAACAACAGTTAGCAATTTCTTGAACTAATTTTACGAACAACTTTTTAAATTTTGTATTTGTCTTTTTACATCACAACATTTCACCGCAAATGTACAATTGTACTTAATGTGAAGCATTTAACTGTTTACATCCGTGCATAATGTTCGATAACTGTAGAACTAGCTTACTAGTTGTTTTGTTCTTGCGACTGCTGTCAAATTACAGTCAGTGAGCATCGACCTGTTATAACACTTGATAATTTTGAAACAAAGGAAATAAAGTGTGTTCACAGATGAATCAGGTTCCGAATAATGTGAAAGCTTCGCAGCAAAGCTTTCTTAAGTATGGGAATACAGCTTCTGGCAGTCATGAGACTTCTGTGGAAGAACTAATTGTAATTACTTTTTCAGGTCATATTTTGCTTGGAGGTATGTCATCTGGAGGTAAATCATTAAATAGTGAGCTGATGGTATTGAAAACCAGCTCCAAGTTTTTGACGTCTCAAATTTTTATTTCAAATTCCACAATCAAGGAATCCAAATAGGTCTTCTAATTTCATCCATTTCACTAGAAATAGTTTCACCTTTCAGCTAAGGAAAATGATAAAACATTGCAATGTATTCAATGATAAACATGAAGTCTGTCTTCAACTCTTCATTAGAAATATTAGTAACAAAGTCACAATCAATGACCTTCAATGAACCTAACTATTTCTTCCTTGAGATTCCATATTCTTCTAAGCCAGCGGATACTACTGTGTACGAAGCAGGACGTTTTGGCGCCGCCGTTTTGGCGCCGCCGTTTTGGCCCCGCCGTTTTGGCGCGAAGGTCGTTTTGGCGCGAGCCGTTTTGGCGACGGGACGTTTTGGCGCGAAATACATATGTTTATTGTATTATTTCTTTTAAAAGAATTATTCATATCTATGTTTTGCATGAGTGTTTGTGTTAAGACATATTTTTCACGTACTAAATGTAAATGTGTGTTTGTGTTTCACATCATGTTCTTTTATAGACATTTTGGCTTGTGTATGTGTGTTTATTAAGAGGCACACTTTTATTTCAAAAAAGTTTTTTAAGATATTACTTTAAAATTAAAAGCAAAAATCAAAAACAAGATGAAACTATGATAGACTAAAAATTGATGCAATTATTTGTTTACATTAACATTGGTTTATTTAATGACACTATGGTAGTAAATTATCGTCAAATGATATCTCGCGCCAAAACGTCCCGTCGCCAAAACAGCTTGCGCCAAAACGTCCCGTCGCCAAAACGGCGGGGCCAAAACGGCGTCGCCAAAACGGCGGCGCCAAAACGTCACGTACCGACTGTGTAACCGAACATCGGAATGTTTTGTTCCAAATCTTCAAGTACTTCTCGGAAGTGCCAGTCATGGCCGGCCTTAGATAATTGGAGGCCATTGGCAAAGTGAATTTGGTGGCCTCAAATAAAAAAAAGCGACAACAATAAAATTATTCAATTTATTAAAAACCTATTGTACTTCAACAATAACATTGAGGACAAGTTTCGATATTTCTTCTCTAAAATAATACAAGGTGAGCTAGTGCAAGGCCCTCACCAATTGGGGACCCTAAGCAGTTTGTCTATGCCTAAGGCTGGCCCTGTGCCAATAATAAGATTATTGAGAAATCAATTCCAACAATATATTTGATATTCAATGCTTTATTTTATTAAAAAGCCTGTTTTTCTTAGTCAAAGCACGAGCTCCATTAGTTGTTACACTTGCCATCTTGTACAAGCCGACCCAACTCTTTCAACACAGTTTTTGATAGAATTGAATAAATACTGGCTTGTGTTTGTCTTTCACTGAATGTTTCGAAATATTGCCATTAAGAATAATCTTCGTTTACTTTAAACTTTTTAGAATGATGTTTAAAGACAATGTTTCTTTAGCCTCTTCATAATAAGTGATAAGAATCAAAAGTTTCAACAATTTCTAGATCTATAGATATTTACAATTATTTATTTAAATATATTTGCAATTTTATATGTGTAATGTGTGGGAACACCTGATTTCGTTATGAGTCGGCGAGCCGCATAAAGCACTTCGGCGGGCCGCATGTGGCCCGCGGGCCGTAATTTGCCCACCCCTGTTTTAATCGAATGTTTTTGTAATTTCGTAAAAGTGAATGTGTACAAGAATATAGAGTATACAAGATTACTATTCGTTTTAAATTAGGTCTAACTTATAATGCATACTGATTAGCTTTTTCTCTTTTTAAAAAACTGCTTGCATAACTGATTTTAAAAATTAGATTTTTCGCTTTCAGAAAAAAAAAAAGTAGCCGTTGCATCAGAACTTTGAATGGTCTAAAATATTGTGATGTCGGATTTTCACTATCTTTTCTAGTTTACGAGATCTAAACGGGACGCACGGAAAGACAGACGGACAGATATTTCACACAAAACTAGCGTCTTTTCCCCTTTCGGGGGCCGCTAAAAATGTTTGAAAACAGAAGATCACCTAGCTAGTGAAATTGACTTTCGTTTTCTATGTACTGATTTATGGAAACCAAGTAAGGGCAGTCACTGCTGCGTATTAAATTTTTAGTTTTGGAAATATAGTGTAGCCTCCCTATAATCGTGGTGGTCCATATCTGGTCATGGTCCATATTGACAGTTGAAACAAGTTTTGGCCCAAGCTGGGCCCTAGTGTCTGTCCAACTAATTGGTAAATTTTTTATATTAATTCCTGTGTTGGCTTGTAAAATAAATAAGGAAACAAAAAAAAAAAAAAAAAAAACACGTGGTCGACTTGACGACAAATAACACACTACAGTGGTGAAGACCCTACATATTTGTAACATTTTAGTTAACTTTTGCCCATCACTAGTTTGCACCAGAGCTATTTATGCTATCATGGTTTCGTGCTAGTAATAATAGCTTTATTTAACGTGGTGATAAAGCCCTTGGCTTCCGAACCGAGGAGTTAAGGGTTCAAACCCTGGTGAAGACTGCAATTCTGAATTTCGGGATATCATGGACGCTCCAGAGTCCACCCTGTAGGCTGCATGTATTAGTTGGGGAAAATTCATAGGCGTTTGACCACATGTAAAAAGTTGTTATAAAAAGATGGGCAATGTTAGATACTAATGTTATATCACATTAAATGGAACCCAACATTGTGAATTAGCAAATTAATTGTAGTAACTGATGGGTTATCAGAATTAGTGTTGTCAACTCTCTTGGGTTGTTTGAGGTGCTGCTGTTAAGTGGATTGGGAGTCTGTAAAGAAACCTTAAACTATAAATCATATTAGAATTGCAAGACAAGATTTCCAGTAAATTGTCAGACACACAAGATCGATATACAATACAGGCCAAGATTCTGTAGCTAAAGTTATTTTTTAATAATCTACTAAAAATTGCTTTTTATGCAAAAGATAATCTCTGCTAATTAATTCCCGTTGAAGGATAAAATAAAATTTTCAGTGGTGTATTCTGGGAGGGAAAGAGCGTTTCGAAACGCTAGGGTCAAGGAACCCTCTTGCCCTTGACCTACAATGTGCTGAACAGCAAGGTAGGGCCTATTTTTACCCCACGCTTTTGAAGAGAAAATGATGAATTCTGATCGATCAAGCTTTGTTACAGTATCAGCATTGTATATAACGGGCGGTACATTGTTGTGTAGATTTTGACATTATTATCCCAAAGGGAGCTTTAAACACAATTTTAATTTTTAAAAGGCGATTGTTTATTTGCATATTCTATTAGGCACATCGAAGTTTGTGCGGCAGATATACATTTGAGTTCACTGATACTGTATTACCATATGTCTTCTTTTGCAGCTTCACCGCTTAAAAGTCAGAATTGAATTGGGTTCAGTTCCTGGATGTAAATCTTTCTGGTCTAAATTTAAATGTGCTAAAATAATGAGCGTAAAAAGACAATTAAGAAAAAAAAAAGAAAATTAAGCTAAACCAAGAAACGAAACAAAAACAACAAACAAATTTAATAGTGGAACAGAAGAGCTTTAAATTTTATTCTCTATATGGCTTTACAGTGTAAAAATTTGTTCAGAAAAAAGAATAGACTATAAAATTGTAATAAAAATTATAATCTGAAATGCAACATAGGGACAATCTGTTTAACTACTTACTCATACGAATAGCTATAAATAAGATTGAGTTTAACGTCTTAATGTTAAAAGATGGAATAAAAAGCACAAGTAAGAGTTTAGCTTTAGAGTTAAAAATTGGATAAATCATAAATAAAATAACAGTTTAGATTCTTATCATTAAAATAAATTATACATTTTAATAACATAAGCCATTCTTAGACTGTGAATAAAAATCTTAAAAAAAAAAAAGTACAGTTTGTGTCTTCAAAATCTCTGGCATACAAAGTTCATGTTGAATATTCCCCCTTATTCCCCACTTTGCTTAATGCTAGATTTTCTACTTTAGAATTTTTTTTCTTAATTACAAAAAATAAATTGAATTTCTAAAAATAACTGTAATTGATAAATAGAAAATGTGAAACTATTTTGCTTAATCCCTCGAATTTCAATGGAAGAGTTTGTATTTCATTCCAGCTGAACTTTGAATTAAATTCAACTGTGATGTCCTTGGGCAATATAGCAAGTTTTTCTTGAGTAATCATTGGGCAATTTGTGATCGATAGTAATTTGAGCTCTACTAGTTTTTCCTTGATACTTTGTATCGCCTGATACGTGAGGTCTGGATTATTCGAAACATCCAGTATTTGGAGTTGAGGTGCATGTTGACAGATTATTTCCACGTCTTTATCCGTTATTGAACAATTACTGACCTTTACAAATTTAACTTTTTCAAATTTGTTGCTCATATGTTTAAGACCATTAGTCGCAAATGAGCAAAAGTCAAAGCATATGGAATCTACAGGAAGTGTCCAGTTTATCAAAAGTTTCTCGGGCCATTGGGAGTGCTTTAGCATTAGACCTTTTAGAGACGTAATCTCTGATAATGTTTTAAAGCTTTCAGCATTTGATAGTAAATCATTTATTATAAGAACTTCCAGGTTTTTAAGTTTGCATAGAAACTGCCAGGACTTGCTAGTAGTTTGCATGTTTCCTGATATATCTAACATACTGATGTTCATCAATATTGGGTAACATTGTTCTAATTGATTGCCACATAGGTAACTGATCCCCCTGTCAGTAATTTTAGTCCTTGCCAGATTAAGCGCTCTAACATTACTGAAATTCATTGATAACAATAAATTGTCATCAGTAAAATTGCTGTTGCTGACATTTAAGTAAGTAAGAGATTGTGCCACTTTTAAGAAAAGTTCTAAAATATCTTGACTTGATAATGTAAGCTTTAAGGTTTTCAAAAAATTAAATTTCAGTCCTTTGATCTCTAAGTTCCCCCTGTCTACTACAATTGAAGTGTTTTGTGAATTGCTCAAATGAAGTACTTGAACTCTTGGAACATATTTGTGGATCATTCTCATGTGCTGGTAAAAAGTATAGTAATTTTCACCATTTAGAAAAATATTTGTTATTCCTCTAATATTTAGACTTGTATACATTTGCTTCCAATGGTCAATCTTTTTGGTCATATTACTTTTAAAAGCAAATTTTGTCCATAAACGAGTACAGTAAGCTGCTTCTTTTATTGTTATGCAGACTTGACAGAACCTTGCAAGGTCCTTGAGTTCAAGATAGCTGCATATTTCTACAATTATTTCAGCAGGGAGATGCAGGAGACCTATAATAAAACAGAATTTTAAAAAACTTAGATTGAACATTATACAAGTAACACACAAGAGTCTATAATAAAAACATGAAGCATTTATTTTTCTGAAAAAAGTCAGCAGACCCATCTGAAAAAAATAACAATTACAGAACACACCTGAATCTACTCCAACCTTCATGAGCACCTGAAATTAGTTTGAAAACGTAAAAGCGTTCGTCGTTGTGCTGGTCACATGACACCCTTGTTAAGATAAGATAATTTTTATTGGTGCAATCAAATAGAACTTCAGTTTGACTACAATTGACCACCTCAGCGTAACTACTGTAACAATAACAATATAGATGTGGGCCCAAAAAAATATAACCTTTACATCATCTGGCCAATGGATTGCAAGGTCTGAAAAGGGAAACTTTACTTTATCAGACTGCAAGGCCAGTAGTGCGTGTCGGACATGATCAAGCTGGATGTTTAGTTGACACGCAGAATGATTGCATGAAATAAGACCAGAACGTGATTTTTCTTGTCGCAATAGTTATTGTGTGTTGAGTGATCAGGTGAGGTTAACTAAACACACTGGCTAGTCTAGTGTATACATCTGCTTTTACACGGATCAAGTGTTTCTCTACAACCCCGCTCTATCGTTGTATAGACGACAGCACAAGAAAGTACTTCTTATAAACAGTTTATTTTGTTGGTTTACTACAAATGCCCACCTTAGTTTTTCTACTACACTTATAACAATTACAATAATAATATAGACGCAAACACAACATATAATATGTCATGGGCATAGCCAGGATTTTTTTCGGGGGGGGGATTTTTTTCTCCCCCGCCCCGTGGAAAAAATATATATGTTTGTGTGTATGTATATGTGTATGTGTGTTTATTACATTCTGACCCTTCATTCTTTTGGAAGACGTTTATTCTACTCTAGAATAAGTTCTTCCTGGAGTTGGTGGAAATATTGTAGACTCCCCGTCCTTGCCCCGCCGCCAAGCACTATTTCCGGTATTGAAAGCCAACAAATTGCATATTCTGAGGTATCTAAAGTGCATTATCCTGCTATTAAAAAGTTTTATTTCAAAAACCTAATGTGCTATTCTTACTGACTTAGACCAGTGATGCCCAACCTTACTCGTCCTGCGGGCCATTTTAATTTCCAACACTCGTGTCGCGGGCCACATCAACGAAAAGATACAAACACGAAATGAAATTAATCTGAAACTATTTGATTAGAGGCCGTGAAATTAGTACCCGTAGGTAAACAATCTTTTATTCACGGCTCAAACCAAGAATGCCGCCATATTTGTTTCATAATGCCGTTTATATGTTGTTGTTGTTTTTTTAAACAACTCCACTTTCTTTATAAACAAACATGTTGGTTCATTATGTTCTACAAGTAAGGATTCGTTCACTTTTCCTAGTAGATTCTCCATTCAGAAATGTTAAAGGTCATGGGAACAATCCATTCGAGAACAAATGAAGGGCCTAATGTAGGAGAAAAAAAGGGGGAATTTTCTATACTTTGTGCCGACGTATCGGTGGGCCGGATGGAACCACTTCTCGGGCCGGATCTGGCCCGCGGGCCGTATTTTGGGCATCACTGACTTAGACCCTCACGCGCCTTTCGGCGTGTTTGGCTGCAAGCTGTTTCCACAAACATCTGTTAATGGCAATGTCTGAAGCCACTTCCCGGCTGCTCTAAGGACCTCCATGAATGTGTGGCGCCAAGTTGTACTAGGATGTCATCGCAACTCTTATTATGCGTAATTCATTTTGTCGGAGAGCATGTCCCGAAAACCTCATGCGACGCTCTTTTACAATCTTACGAAGGGGTTGGCTCCCAGTTCGGGATTGGATTTCCTTGATTTAGACCCGGTCTCTATAACTGATTCCTAAAATGTGTCTTAGCCATCTTTGTTAAGCCAAATTTAGTGTTTTTCAATTTCGGCAGATGACTATTCACTGCACATTATTAATGGTGCCCAGTCATTGGTAGAAATGTGTAACCTCTCTTGACTACGCTCTTGGAATTAGTTGACTGTAGTTTGCTTTAGATTTTATATATTATAAGGGAAGTTTTATCGTCAAAATCATCTGTTGTGGGGTTTTAAACTAAACAATCTCTTTAAGTTCAAAACCCCATTTAGGTACGGTCATAGAATTTGTTGACTGTAGTTTGCTTTTTATATAATAATATTGAAGAGAGAGGTTTTCAACCTCAAAAGTCTCTGTAGAGGGATTTTAAACTCAAAACCATCTGGAGGGGTTTTAAACTTAAAAAAAAGCCATCTGGAGGAAGGGGTTTAAACTCAAAACCCACATTGGCTTGGCTAGTGTGTAATTTGCTTTTTGTTTTAGTTTGAAGATGGTTTTTTTTTTAAGTATCAAACCACCCTGAAGAGGGGTTTAAACTCTCATAGCATTTTGAGTGCGAAATTTGCTTTTTTTTATATTGATGAGATATTTTTTAGTTGCAAACCCCAGCACAATGATCTAGTATGTTTTGAATAATTTTTAATGTTTACATGTTATTGTTTCAACTTTCATTTTATTGTCTTATTACTTCTAAATGTCAACTCTTCTCTTTCTGTTTTGTTTGATTCACGGTATTACTTTAGTATTTTTGTAGCGGAAAAAAATAATCTTATATTTGTTTTAGTACAATTGTTTTAATTTAGTTGCTTTTGTAAAATTCCATTAAAAAGTATAGAACATCTATATACATAATTCTCTTCGCTCAAGAGTTTGAACGAGAAGAAGAAGTAAAGGAAAGATCACTCTTTTATTTCTAGGGATAGAATTATCCCACGAACTTTACGAGCCTTGCGTGTAGCGAAGTCATACAGTATATCATAAAAATTATATTTCCTACATAAATCACGCTCATTAGCAAGAATTAACAAAGGTTTCAATCTATCTACGAGAATTGTTGAACTAAAGTAATTCTTCATTAGTTTAAGATTCCAAAATTATGGGATAATGCCGTTTTTTTTTTTTATCGTGAGTAGGATTGGCATTTTCCTTATTGAATGACACCCCAAAATGACAATTTTTGTCTATATATTTCAGGAGATTCGTATGAGTTTTCTAAAAATTTTAATAATTTCCGGTTATTTCCAGAACTTTTTCGTACATTTTGCAATTTCAGGAGATTTTCAGGAGCTCCTGGTAAATTGACAGGAGGCCGCGGGAAATCTGTTATAAGTTATACAATGGTTTAATTTAGTAATTTATACACCTAGAACTAGCGCTGGTCCTATGAAAGTGCTGGGCCCACTGCGGTCGCATAAGTGCGGAGCCCACAGCGGACAACTAAGGCCGGCCCTGCAAAATAGCGGCGTATGTTACGCCGCCGGTCGACTAGTTAGCTAAATAATCTCCTTATAAATATATTTTAAGATTGACTTATCAGACAGTATAACATATGCACAGACAAAATGAAAAGCATCTTAAGAAATTCTTAATGAATAATTAATATAGTTTTTACATATAATAATCATATCATGTCACATAGTTTCCCTTTCAGACCTTGCGACCTATGGGACAGGTAATGTAAAAGTCATTGTTTCTGTGTTAACTAGGGTGTCACGTGGCCAGCACAACGACAAACTGCCATTACTTTTTCCCAACTAATATCAGGTACCCATTAGGGCAGAGTGGACTCTGAGGTGCCCTATAGATGTTATCTTTTAATTAAATTAAAAATCCCAGTCTTCGCCAGGATTCGAACCACTCGATCATCGCTCCTCGGCACAACAAACAATTAATAGGATAAAAAAAAGAATGACTTGAAAAATGCCCGTAATGTAACAAAAATGCACGTACAAATAAAAAATGAACATATTTAGCACCAACTTATCCCTACTTGATCATGTGGTCAGATGTCATGAATATGTTTGTTCTATATCGATTGTCTCCCCTAGTGTTAGTTTTTATTTGTGACTTCAAGTGAGATTGTGTACCATCGTTCTTCTGAGTCACATGCGTGTAGTTATTCGCGTCATTCTGTGTAATAAAAAATTTAATGTTAACACAGTTGTTTTTTTTAATCATAGTACTACACCGGCACAACACCAAGCTTTACCTTTTCTCTGGAGCCCTAAAAATCCCGAAATTAAAATTCGATGAGTACCCGGGACCCTCAGTTCGGAAGCAAATCTCTTTACCGCTCAGCCACCGCTCCTCCCTTGTGTTATGGAAACTAAATGTAACTTACAATATAAAATATTTACACTGGCGTAGCTGGGGTGGGAGTAGGGGTTCAAATTTGAAAATCCCCCGGGAAATTAGTGTACGAAATTTGTTTTTACAATAAATATTACGCCATTATCTCATGATATCGAATGTCAGAATACAGGGGCCCCTAAAGAGGTCAAGTCCCCCCTGACCCTAAATTCCTTAGATACGCCACTGCATTAACAAATATACAATTATAAAATAATCTGAAAGTTAACCGGATTCTTCTTGGGAACTTAATTTAGAGACAATCATTCAATAGCATCATGGGCGTAGCCAGGATTTTTTTTCGGGGGGGGTTTTGGGGGGTGAATTTTTTTCTCCCCCCACCCGACCCCCCCCCCCCCCGCGAAAAAAAAATTATATGTATTTATGTGTGTGTGTGTGTGTGTGAACACAATCTTTATTACATTCTGACCCTTCATTCTTTCGGAAGACGTTTATTGTGCCCTAGAATAGGTTCTTCCATGAGTTAGTGAAAAAATTGTAAATTCCCCGACATTACTAGCAAAGGGGTCTGGGGGAGCGCTAGGAGCAAGCACTATTTCTGATATTGAAAACCAACAAAATGCATATTCTGAGGTATCTACAGTGCATTTTCCTGATATTAAAAAGTTCTATTTAAAAAACCTAAAGTGCTATTTTTACTGACTTAGACCCTCCCTCGTCGTTCGGCGCATTTGACGTCAAGTTGTTTCCATAAAATTGTGGACTCCCCGCCAATACTAGCAAGGGGTTCTGGGGAAGCGCCAGTAGCTCCCCAGCGCGGGGCGAAGCCCCGCAGCCAAGCACTATTTCTGGTATTAAAAGCCAACAAAATGCATATTCTGAGGTATCTACAGTCCATTTTAATGCTATTAAAAAGTTTTATTTCAAAAACCTAATGTGCTATTCTTACTGACTTAGACCCTCCCACGCCGTTCGGAGTATTTGACGTCAAGCAGTTTCAATAAAAATCTGTCACTGGTAATGTCTGAAGCCTCTTCCCACCTACCATGAGGACCTCCATGAATGAGTGGCGTCAAGTTGTACTAGGATATCATTGCAACTCTTCTTATGCGTAATTGATTTTGTCGGAGAACATGTCCCGCAAACCTCATGCGTCGTTCTCTCACAATCTTATTAAGGGGTCGACTCCCTTTCGGCATAGGATTTCCTTGATTTAGATCCGATCTCTATAACTGACTCCTGAAATCTGTCTTAGCCATCTTTGTTGAGCTATATTTAGTGTTTTTCGATTTCGGTAGATGACTATTCACTGCAGTTTATTAATGGAGCCCTGCCACTGGTAAAAATGTGTAACCTCTCTTGAATACGCTCTTGGAATTAAGTGACTTTAGTTTGTTTTAGATTTTATATCGAAAAGAGAAGTTTTATCGTCAAAATCTTCTGTTGGGGGTTTTCCACCTCAAAATGCTCTGTAGGGGGATCTTAGACTCAAAACCATCTGGAGGGGTTTTAAACTTTAAAAAAAAAGCCATCTGTAGAAGAAACTCAAAATCCCCGATTGGCTTGGCTACGCTCAAATAATTTTAGTGTGTAATTTGCTTTTTTTTATATTGAAGATGTATTTTTAGCACCAAACCCCTCTGAATGGGGTTTAAACTCAAAACCCCTTTCGGCAACGCTCATAGCATTTTGAGTGCGTAATTTGCTTTTTTTTTCTTACACTGAAGATGGCGGGGGGGGGGGGGGTTAAACTCAAAACCCCTTTGACTACGCTCAAAGATTTTAGAGTGAGTAATTTTCTTTTATTTATATTGAAGAGGTACTTTTTAGCTTCAAACTCCACTGGAGGGGAGTTTAAACTCAAAACCCCATAGACTACACTGATAACATTTTTAGTGTATAATTTGCTTTTTTTTTATTATTAAAAAAAGAGGTATTTTTTACCTTCAAACCCCACTGAAGTGGGGTTTAAACTCAAAACTGAGTCAAAACCCATTTAGCTACGCTCATAACATTTTGAGTGCGTAATTAGCTTTTTTTTTATATTAAAGAGGGGGTTTATCGTAAATTTTAGACGGGGTTTTAAAATCAAAATCTTCCTTAACTGTGCTCTTGGAATTAGGGGATTTTTTTTTGTTTTGTTTTATAGAAGAGGGGGAGTTAACTGCAAAAACCCCAGGTAGGGGGTTTAAAACTCAAAACCCCTGGTGGGGGGTTTTAAACTCAAAACCCCTAGTAGGGGTTTTTAATCTCGAACCGCTCTGGTAGGGGTTTTTAAACTCGAACACCCCTGGTAGGGGGTTTTAAACTAAAAACCCCTTTGGTTGTGCTAGGGCAAGTGATGGTTTAGTATTAAAATCTTACCTAAAATAAACAAAATCAAAGCAAAAAATCAGTCACTAAATTCCGACTCCCCCCCCCCCCAAGGGGGGGGATTTCATTTCGGGGGGGGTTTGAACCCCAAGAACCCCCCCCCCCTGGCTACGCCCATGAATAGCATCAGTAAAACCCGACTGAACTATATTTTTAGTACAATCATCCTTATTGAATTCACGTGAACATTAACAATGTAAAAATGATATCATTAATATATCTCAGCACCCTGTCGTCAGTTGGCCTAACAATGCAATAGCATCGGCAAAAGATGACTGCCTGGTCATGTAGTATGAGCGCTTGACTGTTATCTCGGTGGTCCCGGGTTCATACCTTGCCCGCTGCCATCCCCACTATGAGGATTCCATGACAATTTTTCTTTTATTATAACACCTAGGTATTTTGTCTATGCCGTTGGTACCAAATAAAAAATGAGGTCTACCGTTTTGCAGATAATTAGGGCAGTGAATATTAATGCAAAGTTTTTGATATTCTTGTTAAATTTCAAACAAAATTAATTTAAAAAAAAAAAAAAAAAAAAAAACATTTTCGTTCACCTGTATCAGGCTGCTGTCACAATTTTTTTTTTAAAAAGTTCTTTGTATTGTTTTGTTACGATTAGGAATCAGTATTTGTCTCATAGAAAGGGGACGTTATGGCTTAGAGACAGTGACGCGACTAGTAAAACCAAAACTAGGATTTTTAGAAAGAATAGTGAAATGTAAACAGAAAACTTCTGATCGAGGCATTTTTATGAACGTAGAGATTTAGCTTGGAGACATTCGACGGTTCCCTTCGTTATTATTAAACGTCTTATTCGACATTCGCTATCAGCGTCGACTAGCTTATATTGTTAACCTTTCGTGCTATTCTATTTCGTGATTTGAGTGTTACCTCTGTTTGACTTGTCTGCATAAGACACAGCTTTCGCTTTCGTTCCGATGCCCATATAGCCGGCCTGCTCTGCCTATTGGTCTTAGAGGGGCACCTTTAATTTTTCCCAACTAATGTAAGGTACCCACTAGAGACCAAAAATCTCCAAATTAAAAATTCCGCTCCTCTAAGAGGATTCTATCCCGGGATCCCCGGTTCAGAAACCAAGCGCTTATCTGCTCAACCACTGAGCCTCCACAAAGTTTCCTACAAGAAGGGGGAGCTAATCATGTTACTAACAAAACTAGTCACCGTATTCTCCACTCCCTGCAGAGAGGGGGAGGTGGAAGAGTTGAACTCCGAGCCCCTACTATGTACGCCTATTAACACATTGACAGCTCATATAACAGTCCTAAGTTTAAATAAAGTGTGCAAAATGCTGCTACCCGTGTATAATCCCCCCCTTCTTACACCCCCTCCTCTTTCCAAGAAAATCACAAACTCTCACACAACGGTAAGAAAAATCGTGATTTAGTCTAGGAAGGTCAAGGTTAATACATTATATGCTATTGCTATGAAATACGATTTTTGGTATGAAAGACGTGAATGGAATAATGGACCTCATTCACCAATCGTAAACAAACAACATTTAGTCACGTGATCTTATTGATAAAACAATGGAAAAAAAAATGTCACGTGACAACCATCATGAATTAAACATGAGATCGTAAATTATATAGAGTAGATAAAGCACCACGTGGCTAAATGTTGTTTGTTTACGATTGGTGAATGAGGTCCATTGAACACATCGTAAAGCGATAACTTTGGTCGTAATAACTGGTCTGAAACAGATGACCCTGACATCATCTGCCCTATAGATAGCAAGGTCTGAAAAAAAGTTTTTTTTTTTTTTTTTTTTTAACTGAGGGGTCTGAATACACAAGCATCTCCTGCAGGAGCGGACTGGCTGTATAGACATTCGGGCTAATGTCCGGTGGGCGGCTACTTAAAAGGCCAGTAGGACCACCGAAAGTATCGAATGGATGCCACTATGACCCTATCTGTTCAGACCTTTTAGAAACCTACACACTGAGCGATTAAAAAGAAACATAAGGCCTATATTTCTTATATAGATATAAAAGTCCATTGTACGCATGCGTACAGTTATCGATACATTATCAAACTTAACATAATGATTTTGAGATCAGTAGGTAATAATTAAGATGCCCATCATATGATATACGACACGACTTATGATTTAAGGGCTGGATTGTATAATAATGCCCGGGCCGATAATGACCCCCAGTCCGCCCCTGATGTCATGTGTTACGAGAAAGCTTCAGAATCGGTAGACCTACTTTGGCACTCGGCTATTTTAAGTAGATGATCCGATTAACCGGAGGTTAGATTAACCAGATTCAATTAGATATGCCAACATATACATTTTTTGGGACATCTATTTTGTTAAAGGCACTGTTCAAGGCTTTTATTAATATCATTTTATTTACCTTTGCGGGCCCCTATGTCCATGATGTCACACACCGAGGGTGGTGTTGGTAAAAGATCGAGTCTTGCTACACACAGTACTATGCTGATTCAATACATCACGTGATCAAAACAAAACAAACTCACTATAATGTTTATTTCGGTCGTTTTATATTTCTTTATTTTGGAAATCTCTCCCCCCCCCCCGCCTCCTTTTTTTGACTCAGACATTTTGTTACAATGACAACAAATATATTGAAAAATTTGAAAAAGAAAAAAAATACTTAGAAAAAAGCTTATATTTAAGCGTATTTGTATCAATTAGTTTGGATCAGTCTTGTATCAAATTTGCAATAGATCTAGACCAGTGATTCCCAAAGTGGTCTATATAGAAGACTTCCAAGGGGTCTACAAAAGTGAAAAAGTAAATTGGGGGTCTATGAGATGTCCATGGGGGTCTATGACTTTAATTTTCACACACCATTAATGTAACTATTTCAAACACTAATAAATGATTTGTACCTTAGTTATAAATATTTATTCCTTTATTCAAAAGTAAAATAGTTGTATTTAATTTCAATACTAATCTAAATAGTTAATTTTGTCTACATGTAACTAATGTTTAACAAAAAAGAAATCTTGATTTTACAGCGTTAATTATTTATTCCCTTGTCAAATAAGCGATTGCCTAAGTGCCTATTTAAGACTATATGAAACCATATACACTGAAGCATTATTTGAGACGATGCCACCCTGATAAAAAGATAAAAGTGAAAAAAAAAATCGAAAACTCAAAGATAATGTTCAGAATAGACCCATAAAATCTTTCTTCAACATAATATAGGCCTAGAAAAGATGGTGGTTTGTGAGCGTCATAGAAGATCTCTTTACCTAAAGCCAAATACGGAAAAAACACTATAGATAAAACATTGATTTTACCAGCCCTTGAAGTAGTTTTAAAAACTGTTTTACACAAACCTTCATCTAATATTATGAAACGAATTTCTTTTAGTAACACTACAGTTCAAGGGCACATCGGTGGGATGAGCAGTAAAGCTGCAAACTGTCTAATGGTCTTCAGCTCCATATTTTTTCCCAGGGCTGACCCACGAAACCTTTCCCATGTTTGGGTGTATAGCAGCAAAGTAGCAGAGGTTTGAATTCTACTTTCTTTCGGCTATGTGGGCTACAAGCCAAGGCTAATGAGTCCCTCCTGCCCTAAGCTTACTGGTTTAGGCGCCAGTAACTCACCTTTGCCCCTTCTCCTGTTAGTGAAAACAGTTTCGCAGGCCCAATATTTGAGGCAAAGGTGAAAGATCAAGAAATACACGAGAAACTCTTTGCGAAAACTTTTATGAAACAATATCTGTAGAAACAATTAAAAAAAAAAAATTCCAATGTGTATGGTGATTCCAGCAATACATATTAATTGTTATTTTAATTGATTTAAATTTGAATTATATCTGTAAAAAAAGATAGATCTCTCTAACTTATGATGTAGCTTTACATTATTTTTCCACTCTTTGACTCACTGCAGTTAGAAATTAGTTTAATTAGTTTATGAATGTGCAAAAATGCAATATAAGTTAAGCAGGGGGTCTACCGAAAACCAGAAAACATGGCAAGGGGTCTACGAAATAAAAAAGTTTGGGAACCACTGATCTAGACTAACAACAATAAATCTGTGCGATTAGAAATATTTTTACAAAGCTTCTATCAACTCACTCTGTCTGTCTGTCTGGTAAAAAGTGTGTACACGTTATTTCTCCCACACCCCATCTCGATCAAACAATAGTGTTTAGTGTTTTGGGCTATTTCATTTTTTAGCTTTCTCAATACGCTATGATCCTATTACTTGTCTGGATTAGTTGGGGAAAATGTTGGGGGGGGGGGGGGGGGAGAGAAAAAAAAGGCATAGCTGGATGAATCTTACCGTAATCGCTTATAAAAGCAGTTAGGAAAAAATAAATAAACATTAAAAAAAATAGAGGGGGGGGGGAACCTGAATTCGAACTGATGGCTCCAGACTCTTCAAGCCAAGATACTGGCCACTACGCTAGTGAGTTGCCTATGAAAATACAATGTTGTATAGTTATCTATTGTTTATTACAAGCTTACTTTAAAGCAGGCATGTCAAACATAGTGTTTGAGGGCCGCATTCTGCCCGCGGACACTTTGCATGCTGCCCGCTTGGTTACCTCAAGAATTATCAAAGTGTTAAATTATTAAAGCGTTTAACAGTCACCACTCATTTTATGGTAAAATATTTACTGCAAAAAAAAAATTATAACAAATAAGTTAAACGTAACAATCAATTTCGCTGAACTTATTGAGTATTCTTGAACGATCAGACATTTTTAAACAAATAATTTTTGGAAATTTATTTTTAATTGAACTAGTTGTGATAATTTTATTTATTTATTAACTTCGAATCTTTCATGTACTCTTTTAGGTTTAGTTTTGATTTGTTAACTTTGTAAATATTATTAATCGCTATCAATTTTAATTCGTGCCCGTGGCTTAAATCATCGCCCATTTACAATGTTTCTTGATGCCATTGGACACGAATTTGATTGTGTTCCCTGCTTCGCGGAAGACCACTGGCTTTCCTTTCATAAAGTATTGAACATGTATTTTGCACTGCGTGAGGATAAACTGACATATGGGTTTAGGATTTATCATTCGCAGTTGATCTCACTGGTCACCCGCTGTCACAGTGTTGTGTAAGAGTTATTAATTAGTTTCATAGTTGTTATCAAAGCTCACCGATAGACTTGACAGAGACCAGACAAAGGTTAGGACAATGTCAGTTAGGTGTTTGTCTTGTAGAGAGACTGATATGTGGGTCGGGACAGACACAGACAATTAGTAATGTTAGTTTAGGCGTAGGCTAACTGACATATGGGTTTAGGATTTATCATTCGCAGTTGATCTCACTGGTCACCCCGCTGTCACAGTGTTGTGTAAGAGTTATTAATTAGTTTCATATGTGTTATCAAAGCTCACAGATAGACTTGACAGAGACCAGACAAAGGTTAGGACAATGTCAGTTAGGTGTTTGTCTTGTAGAGAGACTGATATGTGGGTCGGGACAGACACAGACAATTAGTAATGTTAGTTTAGGCGTAGGCTAGCGGCTAGATACTCAGCCTATATAGAGCAGAGTTTGGGGCAGTCGAGACACAGCGCCATATAATGCTAGCAGGGGCGTGTGTCGTATGCTAGGCGTTCTCTGGTGAACGACACATACAGACATTGGGAGCAAGTCGCCGAGGTTGGCTCGCGATCTTGGCTCCAAGATGTGTGAGTTTTTTGCCAGAGACAACATGTAGGAACTAATTCCCAGGGACCAGGGTAAGAAGAAATGTTTTTAAATATCTAGCATTAGATGTTAATAGATTATGAATAAATAGAATGGCGCTTTAGCTAGTTGTTAGCGATGTTTTTGATTATTTGTCTATTTAGAGTGACAGTCTTAGTGACATTCTGACAGTCTGGGTAGCAGTCTTTAGCATGAGGCAGTCTAAGCGTAGAGACACTGAATAGATGTTAGCGACAGTGGCGTAGTCAGCAAGACAAATAGCGACATGCAGTAATTGACATCAGATGACATGGACAGCGGTACTGAACTCTGATGCAGTCTGCGGCGTTGGGTCCAGTGCATGGAGGATGGAGTAGCCGTGGTGGTCTGATTGGCATGGGTGATTAATTGCTGTATTGTTGATTATGTCTTTTTGTTTATTATGTTAACAGATATCTTAGTTTTATTAGTACATAGACACCCGCAAGACTTCAAGGTAAAGACAAAATTGTCACAACTGTGTGTGATGATGTGATGTGCTTTCAAGCAAAATTAAGACAGTGGATAAACCAAATATCAAGAGAAAACCTTGTTCACTTCTCAACGTGTCAGGAACTAAAAAGATTAAATATGGCTACAACATTTGGTAATTATGTCCTACACCTATTAGATGCTTTTAATGACTGTTTTCGTGGCTTCGAGCAAGAATTGTCGTTACTTGTATCTGTCGTTACTTGTATCTGTCGTTACTTGTATCTGTCGTTACTTGTATCTGTCGTTACTTGTATCTGTCGTTACTTGTATCTGTCGTTACTTGTATCTGTCGTTACTTGTATCTGTCGTTGCTGCTGATAATGTGCAACGAGAGCTGATAGAATTGCAGTCAGATTTTTTGTTGAAAGCCAAGTATATAGAATTGCCAAAATGGTTCAGTTATTTACCTGAACGGTAAGTTGAATTGCGGAAATTTGCAGCTAAAATTTTTGCTATGCTTGAAAGGACTTATCTCTGTGAGAAGTTCTTTTCCATAATGAAAGCTACACCTCACCGTTCGAGATTATCTAATCAAAATTTGTCATCAGTGATGAAAGTGTCAGTGACAAACAAACTTCAATAATAAAGTTGTATCTCAGAAAAGATGTCAAGCATCATAACATCGAAAATAATGCGTAATCATAGTAAATTTTAATTAGCACAATAGCACAATAGCACTACAAATTTTATGAGGCGCGGTGGCTGAGCGGTAAAGCGCTTGGCTTTCGAACCTTTATGACCGGGGTTCGAATCCTAGTGAAGATTGGGATTTTTAATTTCGGGATCTTTGGGCGCCTCTGAGTCCACCCAGCTCTAATGGGTACCACTCATTAGTTAGGGAAAAGTAAAGGCGGTTGGTCGTTGTGCTGGCCACATGACACCCTTGTTAACCGTAGGCCACAGAAACAGATGACCTTTACGTCATCTGCCCTATAGTTTGAAAGGGAAACTTTACTTTTTTTTTTTTTACTACAAATTTTACTTAGCTAAGGGGCACGTATTCCATTTATTATTGTATTGTATTGTTTCTAATTTACATAAAACTAGCAGGCTATGTTTTCCAAATAAATTTTGGCTGCGGCCCTCAGGTTATAGTTAGTTTTTAGTGTGGCCCATATACCTTTATGACTTTGACATGCCTGTTTTAAAGTGACGACCTATAAAAGAAACTATTTTAGCTTATACCACCACTTCAGTCAAATACAATTACTTTCCTTTATTCGAAATACCAAACAAAATAATTCATTACCAATAATTAATTAAGGAATTGGTCAATTTTTTAATTGACTCTAGTGTTGTCATGTTAATGAAAGAATTGTGCAAAATTTCTTCTTTATCCGAGATTGAGTGTCGGAGAAATAATGTGAACATTTCTTTTACCAGCCAGACAGGTAGACAGAGCGAGTAAAAATATCTAAGATAAAAAAAATTCATAAAACCTCAAACACATTTTTAAAAATTATTTAGGTAAATTAGAAGATTTAGAAAGTTTTCATTTTAATATCACATCATAGAAGATTAAAAAAGTTTTCATTTTAATATCACATCATAGAAGATTGAAAAAGTTTTCATTTTAATATCACATCATAGAAGATTGAAAAAGTTTTCATTTTAATATCACATCATAGAAGATTGAAAAAGTTTTCATTTTAATATCACATCTTGACGCTCCTTCGAGTCTCCTCTAAGCATCCACAAGTTCTCCACTATGTCTTAAATGTGGCAAGTATGGCAATGACATTACTTCTTTACCAGTACTTTTTAAACCTATGCAGAACATTAAGAATAAAAAAAAGTGTTATTATTTACAAAGCTATATCATTCCACTGTGTATGTCTAGTAATAAGAGTGAACACTTTATTTTTCCCGCAACCATTCTCGAATTAAGCTCAAACTCTGTACAAAAATTCCTTAGCAAATACATTAGATGAATCAATAAAAAGAATTAACAAATATATCAATTAATTACTGCTTATGGATTATTTCGATTGATACCAACAAGGGAAATTAATCCTCCAGTATTCACAACTACGGCTAAATATGTAGGGTTTTGTCCCCTTCGCTATTTCTCGCCTCACAAGTCTTGGATCAAGCTGAAATTTTACTCAATTATTTCTGGTACCTAACTAACCGTGAATCAATTAAAAATTTAACAATTAGTTAATTAATTATTGGTAATTAAGCATTTAGATTGGCAACGGAAAGAATTTCTACTTAGTAAAAAATTTGGCTGCTTATGATGAACTATTTCTCTTGATTAATTTTGTGCTCATTTTTAGCGGCCCCCGTAAGGGGAAAAAGCCGCTATTAGGTTTGTGCAAAATGTCCGTCTGTCCGTCTGTCCGTCTGTCCGTCTGTCCGTCTGTCACACTCAGATCTCGAAAACTAGAAGAGATATGAAAAATATTATTTCATCATTAAATCCGGCTTGAAAAGTTTAGGTGCAACGGCTACTTTTGGTTTTCTAAAAGCAAACCGCTTAATTTATAAAATTAATTATGCAAGCGATTTTTTCATAAAAATACACCAATTCTAAAACAATTACGTAAATGTAAGGGAGGCAATGTTACAATATGCTAACAAAGATGGACAATTTTTGTGTATTTTCAGTATCACTAAGTCAAATATATTTTTAAAATGTACAGAAAATGTTTACAACAAATACAAATAATAGTTAAAGACGTTTTTTCTGGTCAACTAGCTGCTAAAATTAAAAGAAAACATTTCTGTTTGTTTATAAAGGCTAATAATGCACTTTGTATGTAAATATCACGCACATTTTTTTAAATGGACTTTTTATGCAGCGATTTTCGTGCAGTAGCGTAACGTCGCAACATGATCAGGTGCTAAACCAATTCCTTAAACTTTTTTTAAAAATCAGATTTTATTTATTTTTTGTTTAGTGCCCCCATCCGAATAAAAGAAGCTTATTTTTGTGCGTTTTGTCTGTTGGTCGGTCTGTCCGTCACGATTAGATTTAAAAAACTAGAACTCTAAAAGCTATTGAAAATCTGATTTACCCTTTAATGTTCCTCCCATAACATCTCAATAGTTTTAAGTATCTAAAATTGATTGTTCCGGATTTTTGTGTGCAAAACTAATCAACGCCAACAAATGTTTGTTTGCTCTTCTAACTTATATTACATTCAATTTCCATGCTTAAACGTTGCAAAAACACATTATCAATAATATGTTGTTCCGTTTTTTATGTAAATAGCATATTAATGCTAAATCATAATCTCTATACTGACTTATATTTCATTAAGTGTAAAAATGTTCCGGATATTGTTTTATAAAACATGAATTATGCCTAATGATTGTTTGAAATCGCATAAGGCTTTTAAAAAAAGTAATTTACTAGAATTGATTACTGAAAATTACTTTTTAGACATTTAATTTTCTTGTAAAACATAACATAGAATTTTTGTAATCGATAAAGAAAGTTCCGGATTTTGTTTCTTACAAATCGTCGTCAGAAATTTCCGAATTTATTTAAAAATCTACTAACGCGAAATAATTGTTTGAACTCCCTCTTCTAATTAATAAACAAATAATCTTCTCATTTACGAAATAATGTTTTTACGGATTTTTATGAAAAATATTTTAACTCACTACTCTCTTACAGTACATTTAACTTTCTACCTAAAACATTAAAAAATCTAATTATCGTTAATATTATGTTCCGATTTTTAAGGAAAACAGAATCCAAACACCAAAGTAAGGTATGAAAATCTCTCCACGTGGCTGTAGTACATCTAATTTTTATACGAGACCATCCAAAAAATTTAATTAACGGTATTACATTTATCTGAAATTCTCTTTTTCTTTTACTATTTATACAAACATCCGGAACAATCTATTATATAAACTTTTCAATTGTGTTCATACCTAAAAATTATTGCGATGTTTTGAAACGTAAAATAAAGGTTAATCAATTTTTAATAACTTTTAGTTGTTTTTTTTTTATATCAAGATAACGGACAGACCGACTGACAGACAAATCGCAAAAACAATGTGGCTTTGATCCTTTTTAAATAATATCTATTAGAACTCAGTGCACCAATGTCTATGAACCCTCGTTAAATATCTCGTGTAAATAAAGACATTTTTTTTATGGTACCGGTACTAGCCTATTGTGAGGAAATGGAATTTTTTTTCTTTGACGTCATATGAATGGACTCTTTAAATGTAATGTTAAAAGAACGCACTCGGTGCACCAATGTCTATTAACCCTCGAAAAAATTGCTTGTATTAATGAAAACATATTTTAGTCTAACTAAGCCGTGTGACGTAGTGTTTTTTTTTTCCTTTGACGTCACATGGAATGAATTCTTTAAATGAAATGCTAAAAGAACGCACTCGGTGCACCAATGTCTATGAACACTCGAGAAATGGCTCGTGTTGATAAAGGTGATTTTTAGTCTAGCTAGGCCTTGTGACGTAGTGTTTTTTTTTCCTTTGACGTCATATGGAATGAATTCTTTAAATGAAATGCTAAAAGAACGCACTCGGTGCACCAATGTCTATGAACACTCGATAAAAGGCTCGTAATGATGAAGGCGATTTTTATTCTAGCTAGGCCGTGTGACGTAGTGTTTTTTTTCCTTTGACGTCATATGGAATGAATTCTTTAAATGAAATGCTTAAAGAACGCACTCGGTGCACCAAAGTCTATGAACACTCGATAAAAGGCTCTTATAGATGAAGGCGATTTTTAGTCTAGCTAGGCCGTGTGACGTAGTGTTTTTTTTCCCTCTGACGTTATATGGAATTAATTCTTCAAATGAAAAAAGAACTCGGTATAGTAATGTTTATTAAGCCTCGTTATGTGACTCGAGTTTAAAAAAGGAATGATATCTTGATTTAGATCTAATCTAGATTTTTTTTAAACTAGATCTAGATTTTTATTACAGTATATCTAGATCTGGATTTATATTCTAATTAAAATTATTTTGGAGTCTAGATCTAGAATTTCTAGATCTAGTTTAGACTAAAATAGACTAGATTAAGATGTAGAATTTCAATTTCTAAACTTAAAGTGTAAAAAAAAAGTGTAGATTTTCATTTCCAAACGTTTTGATCAATATTGTAATGTTTTAATATACTAAAACTAATCTACTATTTTTTTTTTATTAAATTTAAATTTAAATTTACGGCAAATGAATCTTTGAAACATTATTACTTTTGACCATCTGATGGCTGCCTGGTCGTGCCGTTTGCGCGCTGGACTGTCGTTCAGATTTATGGACGGCCCAGGGTTCAAACCCTGCCCGCTCCCATCCCCCGTCGTCCTGCGGGAGGTTTGGACTAGGAAGTAATTATCTTCAACTCTGAAGGAACATCTGAAACGTGTAAAACATTTTACATCAAAATTAAATCACCTCTTGAATATTATTTGCGAATATGCAGATCCGACAGGGATCCGACTTCGACGGGGGCCGCCTCTGAGTTTGTGTAACACAAACTCTCTTTGTAATCTTGTTATCTTTTTTTTCTGTCCCGCTATATCTAGGATCAATTTGAAATTTTGCATAATTATTTATAGTCGATGATAATACTTGAATCAATAAAAAAAATATTTAATTAATCAGTGGTAAATTATCTATTTTTATCAATGTAGCAGAAAGGGAGTTAAACCCTGGCATACTTATATATACATATATATATATATATATATATATATATATATATATATATATATATATATATATATATATATATATATATATATATATATAGTTCGTCCATCGTGGTTCGATGATGACCACTTTGTCATCCAGGGGGCTGAGGGCTTTGCACTGGGGTTTTATGTCTTCTTGTGTGGCTGGTGAGACCTATGTGAGCCCGGAATGTTCGGCCGCACACTGGGCAGGTTATTCCAGCTGGAGCTAGTGTCATTGATCTTGCTTTTCTTTTCTGGCGTTTTTCTTCTGCCAGCGTTGTTCTTTTTTCCTCAGCAACCTGTGCGCCAGTTTTCACAGCGCGACACCATGATTCTCTGTCATGTGCCTGTCTCCCAGGTGCCTGGGTCTATGCTGAACGCCTTCAGAGAAGCTTTGAGGGTGTCCCTGAAGCGCTTTCTTTGCCCACCTTGCGAGCGCTTTCCTTCGCTTAGTTGGCCATACAAGAGTCGTTTAGGGATGCGGTGGTCTTCCATTCTGTAGACGTGACCTGCCCATCGCAGCTGGAACTGCATCAGGATTGTGTGGATGCTTTGCAGACACGCTCTTCGATATATATTGTTATAAACCTGGTGGTGGCACAAATGGGGGTAGTGGTGTGTGTGTAGTCAGCCGACGCAAATCGCCCCAGGCCAGCGCTAGACGAGCGGTCAACCGTGACGAGCTACGACGGTCAGCCGAGTCGAGTGTCAACAGGACAGTTCTGGAAGGATCGCCGTCGTGAACAGAGCTCAAGAGCGTCACGAGAGTTGTAGTCATCTGACCACCTAGAAACGTCGAGCGGCGTTCTGTCCGGTTCAAGAAGGCTAGCAGGGACCCTAAATAATAGCGGAGGTGACGCAGTCAAGACGGTTCAGAAAGGAGGTTCACGACAAGAGTTCAGAACACGGTCGACTTCAGCACAGTTCAGCGGTGTGGTTCTGTACGGAGCATTACGATGGTTCAGTGCGGAGTACTATCAAGTACAGTTGAGACGAACGGCGTCTTGATCTTGGTCTGTGATCGAGTCCGACACAACGAGCCTAGTGTGTGAAGTTAGTCCTGAACTGTTGAACCCAGTGCAAGCCCGGAACGAGACGGAGAGGCCAGTGCAAGAGTTGATACGGCGGTACGGCTATTAACAGGAGAGATATTTGTACAGTGTATGTGATCCAATTGTACAGTATTGGCTGTTATTTATTCAACTATTAAAGTGTTACGTTACTTTGGAGCCCTGAGTTGTCAAGTTCTTTAAGTTGGTGGTGTATGCAAAAAAATATTTATATGTATTTATGTGTGTGTGTGTGTACATAATTTTTTATTATATTCTGACCCTTCATGCTTTCGGAAGACGTTTATTTTGCCCTAGATTTGGTTCTTCCTGGAGTTAGTGAAAAAATTGTAGACTCCCCGCCATTGCCAACAAGGGGGTGCGGGGCGAGCCCCACCGCCAAGCATTATTTCTGGTATTGAAAGCCAACAAAATGCATATTCTGAGGTATCTACAGTGCATTTTCCTGCTATTAAAAAGTTTTATTTCAAAAACCTAATGTGTTATTCTTACTGACTTAGACCCTCCCGCGCCGTTCGGAGCATTTCAAGCTGTTTCCACAAAAATCTGTCACTGGTAATGTCTGAAGCTTCTTCCCACCTGCTCTTAGGACCTCAATGAATGTGTGGCTCCAAGTTGTACTAGGATGTCATCGCAACTCTTCTTATGCGTAATTCATTTTGTCGGAGAAAATGTCATGAAAACCTCATGAGACGCTCTGACGCAATCTTACTAAGGGATCAACTCCCAGTTCGGCATAGGATTTTCTTGATTTAGACCCGATCTCTATAACAGACTCCTAAATTCCTTCTTAGCCATCTTTGTAGAGCCACATTTAGTTCTTTTCAATTTCATTGCACTTTATTAATGGAGCCCAGCCACTGGTAGACATGTGTAACGTCTCTTGACTTCGATCTTGAAATTAGGTGACTATTTTGCTTTAGATGTTATATCGAAATGGGAAGTTTTATCGTCAAAATCATCTGTTGTGGTGTTTTAAACTAATATATATCTGGAGTTGTTTTGTTTTTAATTCATACGGTCATAGAATTTGGTGACTGTAGTTTGTTTTTAGAAATAATATTGAAGAGAGAGGCTTTCAACCTTAAAACGCTCTGTAGGGGGATTTTAAACTCAAAACTATCTTGAGGGGTTTTAAACTTTAAAAGAAGCCACCTGGAAGAGTGGGGTTGAAACTCAACACCCCCCCCCCCATTTGTTTGGCTACGCTCAAAGAATTTTAGTGTGTAATTTGCTTTTTTTTTTATATATTGAAGATGTATTTTTTAGCATCAAACCCCTCTGAAGGGAAATTTAAACTCAAAACACCCAATAGGCTTGGCTACGCTCATAGCATTTTGATTGCGAAATTGTTTTTTTTTTTATTTTGAAGATTTATTTTTTAGCTTCAAACCCCGCTAGCTGGGGGTTTAAACTAATATCCATTTGGCTATACTCATACAATTTTGAGTGTGTAATTTACTTTTTTATATTGAAGAGGAGATTATCGTACATTTTGGAGAGGGGTTTAAAATCTAAATCTTCCTTAGGTGTGCTCTTGAAATTTGGGGATTGTCGTTTACATTTTTGTTTTTGCTTTATAGAAGAGGGGGATTTAAATGCAGAACCCCCTGGTAGGGGTTTTCAAACTCAAAACCCCTGGTAGGGGGTTTTAAACTCAAAACCCCTAGGTAGGGGGTTTCAAACTCAAAACCTCTAGTAGGGGGTTTTAAACTCAAAACCCCTAGTAGGGGGTTTTAAACTGAAATCCCTTTGGCTGTACTAGGGCAATTGATGGTTTAGTATTAAAATTTCACCTAAAATAAACAAAATTAAAGCAAAAGATCAGTCACTAAACTCCGAGGGGATTTCATTTGGGGGGGGGTTGAACTCCAACCCCCCCCCACCCTCGGTTACGCCCATGATATATATATATATATGGAAGTAATTCTAGTCCTTAGATAAGCTTTGTTTTATTTTTGAAAAAAAAAGAAAGAAGCTTTTAGCGGAACCGTTTGATTGTCTAAAGAGCTGATACGAAGGCTCTTCGAGCTCTACTCATGTAAGCCTGCTTGAACGACCGTTCTGTCTGGAAGAGATCCAAGTTAATGCCTATGTAAAACATTGCTATATCCGATATATCTGACACTCCGGGCGCATGGACTAGAATGCATGGTCGAAGGCCGAGTATACCGGGAACCTCCGCCATTTTCCCTTGTTGTACCAAGCTAACGGTGCAGGACTCGACAGTAGTGTAACGGTCCCTTGAGGAACGGCGCATGGATTATAGACAGGGACGTGGAAGCTCTCTTTAAGCTCTGCTCCGTCAAATGGGAAAGCTCTCTCATTCTCTTGGACACTCCCACAGGAGTTTTGTTTTGCTATTCATTTAGCCTAATTACTTCCTCAATTGATCGTTTCCACCCGAGTGCCACGTTGAGGCAGAATAGCATACCCGGGATTATCGGAACCTGAAAGGGAAATAACCGCAATTAAATTTCTTTCTCTCTCTCTCTCTTTCTCACTTTCTCTCTCTTTCTCTCTCTCTTTCTCTCTCTCACTCTCTTTCTCTCTCTCTCTTTCTCTCTCTCTTTATCTCTCTCTCTTTCTCTCTCTCTCTCTCTTTCTCTCTCTCTCTCTTTCTCTCTCTCTCTTTCTCTCTCTCTTTCTCTTTCTATCTCTCTCTTTCTCTCTCTCTCTCTCTCTTTCTCTCTCTCTTTCTCTCTCTCTTTCTCTTTCTATCTCTCTTTCTCTCTCTCTCTCTCTTTCTCTCTCTCTTTCTCTCTCTCTTTCTCTTTCTATCTCTCTCTCTCTTTCTCTCTTTCTCTCTCTCTCTCTTTCTCTCTCTCTTTCTCTTTCTCTCTCTCTTTCTCTCTCTCTCTCACTCTTTCTCTTTCTCTGTCTGTCTGTCTGTCTGTGAGTTTGTGTGGATGGTGCGTCCAGATGAAGTACCGGTAGTATGGACTGCTTCCCTTCAAAGTCTGCTCTCATCAATTCTGGATCTCTAAATTTAGCCACAGTTCGTGTTTGTAAATGAATCGAAATGTATGACTAGTAATTAATGAAACTTTTTGTTTTTTCTATCTTTTATGTCTAAGCAGTCTTGTAATTAGACTTGTAAAGCCCTTAGCTGTTTGAAATATGGGGGCCCTTTTTGGCCCTTTATAAGTCCAGATATTACATGTCATTGCTAAATGTTTCTTTTGGGTCGCGGCCCCTTTGGGAGTCGATTCTTAAGTCCATTGAAAATATGGATTTTTTTTTTTTTGGGGGGGGGGGGGGTCATATCTAACATATAAAATTTGACATAGAGTTTTTCATTGGAATTTATTATTTCATTGTTAGATGCTGCAGACAACTGAATCAGAATTGATTTCAAACATAATAATTGTCGCTGCAGATATATTTTTAACACTTTTAGTTAATGCGCGTCAATGCATAAGGTATCGTTACGCCGTGTTTTTTTTTTAAAGCTCCGGACTGTCGTCTGTAAAATCAAGAGTCAGTGTTAATATAAAGGTCATTTTTTGTTCTTTTTTTAGGATTCATCAGTTTTCACTTTTAACATCAGTTGTCAAGTTTTTTACATCTACATTAGTTAAAGCACAGTTAATTATACTTATGAGTGAAAATAATTTACAGTTGTTGGGGTAGGGGGGTCGCGCCGTAGCGAAGAATTGTAAAAAGGGTCACCGAGAAAAAAAGGTTGAGAACCACTGCGCCTAAGCTGTAGTTTATGATGCATATAGGTAATTCAGGACCGGTGTCTAAGGCAGACTTGGTCTTTTAGTCCTCTGCCAGGTTCCCACAGTCCTGCTGTTCGAACTAGGACTATTTCCTCCCACATACTAATAGATAGCTGTGGCACTTGCAGACAAATTATGTGTGTGAATGTCGGGCCTTCTTCGAGGTTCCTTTAGCAAGTTCAGAATAGAGGATGTCCATGGGAATTCTTTCATCTGGCATACGACTGACATGTCCGAGCCAACGTAGTCTTTTTTTTTTTGTGAGTCAATAATACATGGCCACTGTGCGAATGGACTAATTTAAAGAAATTCCTGGCTAGAGACACAATTTGTTTCTCCTAATCAATTACATATACCTCTTTTATTCTTAAATGCCAAAATAAATTTTAGCCGTGTACAAGTCCTGTGCTAAAGTAGATGTCTGCTGGCTTTTTAAATGTCAGTTAAGCTTAAAAAAAAAAGATTTTATAAGGGAATGAAGGCTCAATTACTCTTTAGGGGCTCCTGCATTTTGACATTCGACATCATCCTTTAATAGCGTAATATTTAATGTTAAAAAAAATTTCTAACACTCATTTGGGCCCCCCTCCCCCTCAATAGTTTTCAAATCCCCACTCCCCCATCATAGCTACGCCACTGAGGACAGCCCCTGATCGTGTAACATGTGCTCTAACTGTCGTCTCGAAGGTCGCGAGTTTGAACCTTGCCCGCCTTCACCCCCCCCCCCCCCACCACGCCATTTCGAAGAAGGCTTGGGCTAAGATAAAATAATCTTCAGTTCGGAAGGAACATCCAAAATAAGTCAAACTAATATACGAAAAAAATACTTTTAAAAATGCACACGTCCTTAAATACTAAACTAGGTTCCTACGTTATGAGACAACATGAGAATTGACCAACGTGAACGACACCACAAACAAGTGTACCTGCTGCTATCTTGACCACGTCACAACTATCTAGACTAGACTGCAGAGTCAAAGTCAAGCATTAGCCAACCACTGTTTAAAAAAAAACAGAACAACAACAATCTCGCTCCTGTTTGCAACGATTCTGCTGTATTCTGTTTCCAGTGTCATCGGTAAGTCTATATTTAAACGAACCAGGGCCGGATTTAAGTATGTGGAGGCCTTGGGGCAGAACGTTTCTGGAGACCCTACACTTTTTTCTAAAGCTTTAATGAAAATCCACTTATTTCTAAGAATACTAATATCTAAAAGCATGTCATATTATAAAAGAAAGAAAGTACTTGTAAATTAAAGTAAATTTTCCTTCGTTTAAAAAATAAGATTATTTACTATGTATATTTTACTAACCAAAAAATGTCAATTTTTAGGTTTTACGCAGTGTAGTAAATCAAGTCAAGAGTATATTACGCGTACAATGTAAAGGAGGAATGTAAGCGAACAATTTTTAAGCACGACATTGTTGACAACTGTAAGATTTAAAGTATTGGTGGTAAAAATTCAACTCAAAAATAATTATTAAAAAAAAAACAACAACGTAGGCCTAGTTGCTGACCGGTCGAAATATGGATTTCTGTTTCTTGTGGGGGCCCCATTCTTGTGGATACCCCTGGGCTGAAGCCCAGCATACTCTCCCTTAAATCTGGCCCTGGGTTGACCGCCCATGTGATTAACTAATATATTGATATACTTATTAATTTATTTAAAATGTATTCAATTATTTGCATTGAAAATCTCTTGGCATTGTTCTCTCTTATTTGGTCTTGCACTAACAGTTAATGTAATTAAGAGACGTTGCCAGTTTTCAGTAAAAAATAAAAATGCGATTCATACTAAAGCTTGTCTTCGAGTCGCAAGGTTAAGAAGTGCATTATTTCTGTATTCTCAGTTGTAGTTCCGATAGGTTGTCATTTCCGGAAGTGGAAATAGAAAGAAGCACTGCAGTACCTATAAAATGTTACCAATGGTAGCAATGGTATGCGTCTCAAATTACCTCTGACAACCATATCAGCACTTGCCGTTACTTTAATTTAGATACATACACAAAACCCCTCCTGGCTACGCTCATAGAATCTGGTGACTGATGTATGGTTAGTCTTATATTGAAGTGGAGGCTTTATTGTAATGGAATTTGGGAAAAGTCGTTTACATTTTTATTTTGTTTTATAGAAGAGAGGGATTTAGCTGCAAACCCCAATGGTAGGGGGAACTAAACCCAAAACCCCCCTCGGCTGCGCTTGGGCAAATGATGGCTTAGTATTAAAATCTCTCCTGAAATAAACAAAATCTCAGCAAAAAATCAGTCAATTAATTCCGACACCCTCCCACCCCCTCTGGGGGGGGGTTAATTTCGGGGGGGGGGGATGATCCGTAGTTGTTTCCCGACATTAACAGGCTACGCGTGGATAGGCACAGGGCCGGCCCTAAGCATAGGCAAACTAGTCAACCGTCTAGATTCTCCACATGTTGGGGATATTGCACTGGCCTAAAAAAAATTGAGAAGCTTGAATCAGATCTCAAACATGGTAGAGCATTATGACTCTATGTTTGTAAGTCTAATTCTACAATATATTGTTACGTATTTCTGGATTTTCTGGCTAGATATATTAATTGGCACACAAATAAAAATACAGCAAAGAACTTGACGACTAAACTTTCAGTTTCATATAACTTTAATGACTATTAACTCTAACAATTCGTTACTGTAACATGTAGCGTAGAAGACTGTATAATATCTGTCAGTTTACAGTTAGCTATACTTCGTTGCAATTCATCTCTTCACTTCGTTGCAATTCATCTCTTCTCAACTTTCCTCGAGCCGTATTCCACAGAACAGACCAACGACACACTTCCCAGTGTCGCTCCAGGTCTCCCAAAGCTGAACCAAGTCGTACTCAAGTCTACCGAATCAGAGCCGCACACGTCTTACATCGACTGTATCGACTGTAACGGCTCAAGTCCACTGTAGTTCGCTGTATAGACTTTAACGACAGTAGTCCACTCCAGTTAACTCTACCCTAGTTAACTGGCATCGAGTCGTACACATTTCTCTTCCACAGAGCCGCACACGTCTTACATAGTCCGTATCGACTGTAACGGCTCACTCACGACTCCATACGACTGACTTTCACATTAACTTTATGGCTTATATTGAGTCCCTAATCGCTTCTCCAAAGTTGCACAAGCACTGCTTGTATCTTCTGGAATAACACGTGAGGAAACGTCACATCCTGTCTTTGTTTATACATGTAGATTCCAGAAAACATCGGCTGCAGTGTCATCTTGCCGGGGTCACAAGTTGTGACCTCTATCTGTCACTGGACATTGCTAGTACCTTTTGGAATAACATGTAAGGACACGTCACATCCTGTCTCTGTTTATACATGTACATTCCAGGGAACACCCGCTGCTGTGTTATCTCGTCGGGGTCACACGTTAACCTCTTCCTGTCACTGGTCATTTGTAACAATGTTATTTTTAAATTTAGATATAATCGGACAGTTTTTTAATAAATTGCGTAATTTTATTTTTTCGATGTTTCTTTTTATTAGCGGCCACCGAAAGGGGAAAGGACGCTATTAGTTTTGTGTGAAATGTCTGTCCGTCTGTCCCGTTTAGATCTCGTAAACTAGAAAAGATATTGAAAATCCGACATCACAATATTTTAGACCATTTAAAGTTCTGATGCCTACTTTTTTTTTTCTGAAAGCGAAAAATCTAATTTTTAAAATCAGTTATGAAAGCAGTTTTTTAAAGAGAAAAAGCTAATTAGTATGCATTATAAGTTAGACCTAATTTAAAACGAATAGTAATCTTGTAAACTACATTTTCTTAAATTATTTATTAGAATTACGAGTGACATTAATTATAAGACTTCAGTTAGGCCAGGAGAGGCGCTATAGCTGAGCGATAAAGCGCTTGGCTTCCGAACCGAGGGTCCTGGTGAAGACTAGGATTTTCAACTTCGGAATCCTTCAACTAACTTCAACTTCGGAATCCTTGGTCGCCTCTGAGCCCACCCAGCTCTAATGGGTACATGACATTAGTTAGGGAAAAGTAAAGACGGTTGGTCGTTGTGCTGGCTACATGACACCCTCGTTAATTGTAGGCCACAAAAACAGATGAACTTTACATCATCTGCCCTTTATACCACAATGTCTGAAAGGGGAACTAGTTAGGCCAGGTTCACATCTAACTTTGCATTCACTTGCACCTATCCTTTGATCTGCTGGACCGTTGGGGCACTACACAAGATCTGTCAACCTTCTTTCTCCATTCTTATCTCTCATTTGTCTTTGATATAATTTCATTTGGATGTTCTTTCTGAAAATATTGAAGCCTGCCTGGGTGGACCACTTCGTGGGCCGATTTTGAGTTTGTGTTTCCACACAAACTGTCTTTGTAACCTTGTTTATTTTTTTAAATTGTATCTGCGTCACCAAATTAACTTCGTATAGGTCCTCCAGTTATCCAAGGCCTGCTCTGCTATGCAGTCCTAGCTGTGACCTACATATTTTGCCACAATTAGCGTACTTGTTTGCAGGTGGTCGAGTGAGACATTCTTTCCACTGTCTACGTCTGTCATCGGCAATTGATTTCCTTTCAATCTCAAATGTGTATCCCACGGCCTTTGTAATAAATCCACAGCTGTCTCGTTCGGAAACTGGCGCCTATGCTGGTCTTTAGTGGGTTTTCGGTGTGATGGGGGAGGGGGGTACCTGTGTTACGCCGACCACCTTTCAGCTCAACATAATGGATTGCCTTTGGCATTTGGTGATCCCCTATACGAGATATGTGTACTGCCGACAGCATTTAGGTCCTTTGAGAAAAATGAAAGATGTATGTGTTGTCATCGAGTACGAATAATTATGCAAATATTTCAACTTGATCCGAGAATGGTGCTCCCCCAGTGGGAGAATAAACGTGTACAAAGCGTAAAAAGAGAAATAACTCCACATATACAGCCACATTTCTCAATAAGTGGCATTTTAATCCCCTTTTGTTTTTAGATACCAAACAAAATAATTAGTAACCAATATCGGTTAATTATTTGATTGATTCATGTGTTGTTAGGTCCAAGAAATAATTGTGTAAAATTTCAACATGATCCGAGAATGGGTGCGGGAGATATAACGTGTCCGAAAATTGTACAGACAGACAGGGTGAGCTAATATAAGCTTTGTAAAAACATTTACGATAATCTTAATGACCCCCCCCCCAAAAAAAAAAGCTCATTAAATATCATAATGATATTAAGACTGAATTTATTTTTTAAAATAATTATTCCAATTTTAATTTTTCGTATCTCCTCTGCAGGATTCTTTCAATGTCCTGTGTGCACGGACCGAGGCGACCCTGCCTCCTGTACTGGAACCATTGACTGCGATGTCAACTTTAACGTAAGTGGAACATTTCTTTTAACTCTCTCTCTCTCCTAATTGACGAAGCCAACGTTGATTTGACCCCATTAAACTAAATTGATTTACAAACTTGAGTATAAAAAGAGCATGCATTTCCCTATAAATCGACACCAAATATAACATCCTCTGATAACTAACAAAAAAAGTTATTGATGTTTAATCATAACAGGATAGTGAAATACAAATGAGCAAATAGAATAATTCTATCGTAATGAGGAAAAAAATACGGAGAAAAAGAGTTAATTTTCTAAAACGTGTACTAGTTCTGTAAAGAGCTGTGAAGCCCAAACTCTTTACCGCGGGCCAGATTTGGTCCCTGACCCAATGCTATCCGGCCCACAACATTTTTGCCCACTCTGCGTTATGGAGGCCACCAAAGCTCAGTTCCATTGGACTTCGACCATTTTTTTCGGAGATGTGGGTGACTTTTATATGGCCCCCAGACTTAAAATGGTTAAGCATTACTGGTATAGAGCTAAGGATAGCTAAAATAATCGTAATTAGCTGTCAAGTTTTAATCCAACAATGTCTTCTCTGCTCAGATGAGTATTATTTATTTAGGAGGGGGGTGTGGGTCAATGTTAGTTAAGGACAAGGGACAAAGTTTTATGGGATATTCAATTTAAGGCAGTGATGCCCAAAATACGGCCCGCGGGCCAAATTCGGCCCGCGACGTGGTTCCAACCGACGGCGAAACGTCAGCACAAAGTGTAGAAAATTCCTCTTTCAGAAAAAAAAATATGTTTACCTACGTTACGGACCTCACTGATGGATTGGTACCAAGACCTTTGTGTGTTTATGAACTGGGACTCTAGAATCTTCTAGGAAAAGTGAAACAGTTCTTTGCTTTTTTGTGTAATATGATAATAAGCCAACATATTTGTTTTATAAAGCGAGTGTGACTATTTTGAAAAAAAACAACAACAATAAAATTTAAACGACATTATCAAACAAATATTGCAGCATTGATTTGAGCCAAGAATAAAAGACTATTAAACTACGCCTAGAGATTAGAGGATTGATGGGAATATTTACCAAAAAGTGACACGAAAATTTGTCAGTGATAAAGCTAGGTACATTGTTTCTCACATTTTAGCAGAGAGAGAGAGATATAGACATTTGCGTTAAAAATGGAGTAAACCTCAAATATCTCATTTATTAATGTCAGTACTAGATCCACGGGTCAATAATAAAATAGTTTTGAGGTCAATTTCGTTTCGTTTTTTGCACCTTTTCGATGTTATGGCCCGCGACACGAGTATTGGAAATTAAAGTGGCCCGCACAACAAATTAGGCTGGGCATCACTGCTTTATTATATTTAATTTCACCTTTTATAGTAGGATAAATCATGAGCTGTAGACGTCAGGAGAATCTGTTTCTGCAGTTAAGAATGAGAGAAAAAGTTTGGAGTCGGGGCTGTGTGTGTGTGTTTATACATAAGGTTAGTGTTAACTGGCCTTTACGTTTTGGGTTTGAAAATAAATCGTCCCCCCCCCCCCGCTCAAAAGTTCTGGATTCACTAGTGCCAGTGGCGTATTGGTTCATTTACTAAGAAGACATTCCAATACAAGTTCATGATCACAACTGACAGAATCATTTAAGACAATGTTTAAGTACTGTTTAGCACAGTGAACCTAATGCGCAAGTGGCTGCTTTTGATGTAACAATACCTGAAGTCTATTGTACTGTCTGCTCATATTGAAACCATCATTGCCTTGGCATCGTAAGTAATTTAAAGAAAGATGGTGATATTTTATTACATGAGAGTATTTGTTCAGTCAATCCTGCAGACTTCTGGTTCTCACAAATATAAAGACCTACAACTGACTCTCTGATTGCAATTTCTTTGGGTAGTTCGTCATTGGAGTTCACAAAACATTGTCAGAAAATAATGCAAATTTAATACATTTGTAATTCTCTTTGAGTGCTGTCAACCATGATAGAGAAAAATTGCGCAGATTATATCTCCTTAAGTATTTGTTTTGTTCTAAAATCCCATTGCCCAACAGGTCTTTAATCTCGTTTTGAATCTTAAAGGCTTATGTTTTGATTTTCTTAACAAGAATTTATGTACTGCTAAGACATTGTCACCTAAAGTCAAAACTAACATTCACTTTGCGATGACCTACTTTCTTTCAGTCGGTAATTGTCCACGTTTCAATGTGCTCCTTGTTAACACCATCCACCGTTCTCAGTCGTTCGTGTTGTCTGTAGGTTTGGCAAGCTGGTTGATGAAGTTAAATCATTAGAAGGCCTGTCATTTTTTTTTTTTTTGAAAATTCGGTTGGAAAACAAACAACATTGATGCTGTGTCAGGGTATAAACCCGAGACCATCCGAACGATTTTCCAGTGCACATACCTGACAAAAAATGCAGCCATTCAAGTGAAAGACACTTTTCCATGATAAATGTAATTATCGCTCTATTTTTTGTTATAAACCACCTCCCCAACTCAGTCAGTAGCTAAAAAGTCAACATCTTCTGTTTCCCTAAGTAACAGATTAGGATGGTTCTTTTGCTTGTTTACTATCTTATTTGAAGTCTAAATCTATATTTCTGGTAATAGAAAATTAAAAAAAAAAGATGCTTACTTAAAAAAAAGCAGAAAAAAAGGTAATACTATCAAAGGTTTAATTAACATAGAGGAAAAAAAAGAAGAAATAATGTGAGTATGGGACCCAACCGTCACCACTAACGCACCATCACCACAATACAATAAACCTGATGAAGGCAGTTCCTTACAATGACTCTAGGAGAAAACACGGGTTAATGTTTTGAAGATAATATAAAGTTTGAAATGACGTGTAGGCATGGGCGTAGCCAGGATTTTTTTCGGGGGGGGGGGGGGTTGGGGGGGGAGCTAAAAAATAGATCTTCAGTGTAAGAAAAAAAGCAAATTGCGCACTCAAAATGCTATGAGTGTTGCCAAAAGGGGTTTTGAGTTTAAATCCCCATTCAGAGGGGTTTGATGCTAAAAAATACCTCTTCAATATAAAAAAAGCAAATTACACCAAAATTATTTGAGCGTAGCAAATCCTATTGGGGTTTTCAGGTTTAAACCCATCTTCTACAGATGGCTTTTTTTTTAAAGTTTAAAACCCTTCCAGATGGTTTTGAGTTTAAAATTTCCCTACAGAGTGTTTTGAGGTGGAAAACCTCTATCTTCAATATTATTCTAAAGCAAACTATAGTTACTAAATTCTATTACCGTAGCTAAATGAAGTTTTGAATTTTAAAAACACAACTTCAGAGATTTTTTAGTTTAAAACCCCCAACAGATGATTTTGATGATAAAACTTCCCTTTTCGATATAAAATCTAAGCCAAACTACAGTCACTTAATTCCAAGAGCGTATTCAAGATAGGTTACACATTTCTACCAGTGGCTGGGCTTCATTAATAAAGTGCAGTGAATAGTCATCTGCCGAAATTGAAAAACACTAAATGTGGCTCAACAAAGATGTCGATTACATCCTAGTACAACTTGGCGCCACACTTTAATGGAGGTTCGCATAGCAGTTGGGAAGAGGCTTCAGACATTACCAGTGACAGATTTTTATGGAAACAGCTTGACGGCAAATGCGCCGAACGGCGCGGGAGGGTCTAGGTCAGTACGAATAGCACATTAGGTTTTTTAAATAAAACTTTTTTAATAGCATGAAAATGCACTGTAGATACCGCAGAATATGCATTTTGATGGCTTTCAATACCAGAAATAGTGCTCCGCCCCGCGATGGGGGAGCTCATAGCGCGCCCCCAGACCCCTTGCTGGCAATGGCGGGGAATCTACAATTTTTCCACTAACTCCAGGAAGAACCTATTCTAGGGCACAATAAACGTCTTCCGAAAGAACAAAGGGTCAGAATGTAATAAAGATGATGTACACACACACATAAATAAATATAATTTTTTTAACACTGGGGGGGGAGAAAAAAATTCCCCCCCAACCCCCCCCCCCCCCCGAAAAAAATCCTGGCTACGTCCATGGCAGACATTATATAATTCAAAAGAAACTACAAAATTCAACAGGTGTACACCACTGCCTCTTATTGAAAATAATATCGAAATAAATCACATCGTATCAAAACCTCAATTGAAAAAATATCAACAAGGACCGCATTGTGTTGAATGTGACGATTGGGTAGTAATACCATCAAATAGTTCCCTCAGAAAAAAGGACCGCGAAATTATTGACCCGCTTCTATTGGCATCAGATAATGATGATGGCCCAGGAGGCTGGCTAACTGAGAGTATCATCTATGCAGGAATGAAGATTATGGAACAAAGTCTGCAGAACACTCATGGACAAGCAGATTTACGAATTGCTGCCCACTTCCCGTCTCGTCTCAGTCCAAATGTCATGCCACAAATTTTTAGACCTCGTTCAAGACAACAGTTGAGCCAAGTTGGCCAATGGTTCGCATAGATTCTAAATGTGAATGCCAACCATTGGATTGTTGTGAAGGTAGAGATCATTCAAGCAAATGTCATTAAAGTAAAAGTGTTTGATTCATTGAATATTCCAAATTTATATGACTCTGTAATTTATGCTTTCAGTATAACCATCCTTTATTTGAAACAAATCCCAATGATTAGGTACGAAGTTTACGAGGCAACGAGGCAGACAAACTCCAGAGACTGTGGAGTTCACTCACTTAAAAATTTTTACACATTGGTAAACGGCGATGATCCTTCCAGCTTGAGAATAAGTGGTAACTCCAAGCACATTCGAAATATATTAATTGACTGGTTTGAAATTAAAATATCTCCACCAGAAAGACATCAAGACGTACCTGTGATATTGTCCACACGTGAAGTAGTACCTGTATTTTGATCATGCTTCAAAACAGGGGACAAAGATGAGCTTGGACAGTGCCAGAGCTGCTGACATTATTTTCACCTATCTAGCCTTGGCTATGACAGTAGGCAACCAAGTTTTGTATGTAAATTTTGTATAGATGAAGGTATGGCGGTGGAGATTGATGATCTTTAGTACTCACTAGTTTCTAAACATAACATAATATCAAAATGTCCTTTTTTTCTACATTCAATCTATTTTTGTAATGTATTTGTTCAGGTCATATTATTTGACATGCCCTTCTCAGTCAGTTAAACTCGCAGTTATGTAAGGCTTGTGTAGTAGTTTCATATCATTAGCATGCTACCTAGTTTTATCTTTGTAGTTGTTATTGGCAGTTCAGCATTTTTCTGTTTTGTAGTGCTTTGTTGTTCAAAAAGCGCAGCAGCGTAACTGATGAGTCTCATTTTGTAATATGTAATCTTTTGCTGCAATGATTTATTGTGATTAACAATGTAAAGTTGTATGTTATAAAATTTTCATTTAATCAAATTGTTGCTATACTTTCCGAAGGAATATTGTGAGTTTCAATGTCTTGTATATAAGTTGCTTTTCATAGAACATGAAAATAATATATATATATATATAGATATATATATAGATATATAGATATATAGATATATAGATAGATAGATAGATAGATAGATAGATAGATAGATAGATAGATAGATAGATAGATATAGATATAGATTTGATTTTTATAATGTTAAGATTTTTTTTGTAAATTTATTGAAAGACATATACACTAGTAAGAAAACACTGATTTAAACAATAGAAGATTTAAGATTGTCTTTTATATAATAAGGCAATGCTAGAAAATGTTTGAACTTAAATGGACATTAATGGTGTTTTTTTTTTTACATCATGCATATTACTATAATTATGATTGGACAATGTTTGAATTTTGCGAAGGAAGGTAACAGATTTACTGTGACTAGATTTTGTGTGTGTGTGTATGTGTTTTAACAGTTTTGTCAATATAATCTAGCATTTAAAATTTTAAACACTAAAAGAGCTCTGTGTCATAGTCTTTTTTCAATAAAAGTTGTACTCGCTATTTTATGATTTAAAACGATTTAGAGTTTTTCTTTGGTCACTGCTTAACTGTCCGATAAACGCGGATCCTTTGGAGAACATTGGGGGTCGCCTCTGAGTTTGTCTAACTCTTTTTGTAATCTTGTTTGTTTCTGTTCTTAAATTATAAGCAAGCTAATTATAATTTACCTATCTAAGAAGATTTTTTTTGTTTCATAGAACCTCCAATTGCATGCCCCTTTGGCTCCCAGCGTACCCCAATTTCATGAAAACTTCCCCCTGGACGACTCTGTTCACGTTTAAGACAACTGCTCTATATTATATTCAATAACCCAAACCTAAGGTTTCCTTCAAAATAACGTTTAATATAAAACCATCCTGGTTAACATGCACTATTGAGACACACATTACTAGAGAAGTTTAAAAACATTCAATTAATACAAACAAAATGTAATTTTTTGTCAAATACACTTAATCAGGTAGAATTCCACCATCGACATCAAAACTTCCTAAATGTTAGGGCTACTGAATGGCGAATACTAGTGGAACCACCTCTCATATAAAATGTATTCACTTGAACATTTGTCCTCATCATTCCCGTCCACTTGGTTGTTGCTCAGTTCATAAAGAAAACTTGACCTGTTTCTAGTCACTTGCTGAAGGACCTTGACCTCTAGTTTCGAGAATAACAGCCTTTCTTGAAATAGGACTGGAAGTTTAGAGTTATGAACCCTTTCACGTCTGCCTCGGTCAGAGCCTAAAGCAGACGAAACTGTAATAAAACACAAAAGCTCCAACCTCAGAGGCTGGCGGGAAACTTGCTTCAGATATGAAAGAGCTTTAGTTCTGCGTTTTTGTAAATAATTTATGATATTTTTATTTCTGGAGAAAATGTTGATGTCTGATTTGGTCAAATACCAATTCTCACAAAAATAACGGAAGAAGTCAACACTGTCTAAAATTAATGAAACGGCAAGAGGAGAGACACAAGTCTCAGGCCAGTTCATAATAGGGCTCTTCAGAATGATGTCTGTAGGACAAAAACGACTTTTTATAAGTTTCTGAATCAGAATGCCGTCATTTCCAGCAGCGATGAGGCGATGAATGACGTCAAATCTAACAAATTCTGCACTAGCACCATGTTGAGCAAGTATCAAAGCTGTTTTCTGGCTTTGTCCACTGGGGAACCAATCGTTGACCAGTAAGGACAACGCCGACTTCTGCTGCTGGTCATCATGACTTAAATCAGCTTTCGCCTCGATTAACAATTCCAGGCATTTTATATTGAAGTTTTTGGCGGCCAGCCATAAAGGAGACATGCCAGAATTGTTCTTATGGTTGACATCAGCACCGGAAGTAATCAGAAGTTTGACGACATCGACCGTGTCTCCGGGATGCTTTGATGCTAGTGACAGTGGTGTGTCTCCATTCTTATCCTTAGCATTTACTTTGGCTTGATTTTCCAGAAACAATTTAGTGATATTTACATCTTTCACAGCCTCATGTAAAGGGGTTCGCCCATTGAAGCTTTTAAGGTTCACAATAGCTCCGTATTTTAAAAGAGCCTCAGCGAAATCTAATTTGTTATGCGTCGCTGCACCATGAAGTGCTGTAAACCCCTCATCGTCTTTTCGGTTTAGATCGGTTCCCGTATGAAGCAAATATTTGAGAACCTCTGCGCTAAAGAAACCTTTAACGGATTCCATCAAAGCCGTGCATCCATAATTATTATAGTCTTCTAAATTGGCGCCATTTTTGAGATACAAATCAATCACTGGTAATATTTTTTCTTCCATCTCTTCTTGGCTTAGCTGAGGGTGAAAGGTCATATTGATATCGAAGAAATAATCCCAAGATACTGCGTAGATCAAAGCTGTTGTGGTAGTTTTAACATTTACATTGGCTCCTTTGTTTAATAAAAACTTTATGACCTCTATGTTGACAGCGCTCATTAATGGAGTCTTATTTTCGTGGGCTCCGTCAATGTTCGCCCCTGCGTCTAAAAGAAGCTGTATGAGCTGAATATCTCCTAATTCTACTGCTTGTATCAACGGTTCTGGTTTGCGCACCACAGCCTCGGTCGCTTCAGCACACTCTGTCAGAAGAAAGTAGAGCGTCTTCATGTTCTTGCTCTTGAAGGCTTGAGTGACAGCACACTCGGCATCAAGGTCAGCACCGTGGTAAAGAAGGACGCTGGCTGCACTCGTTAATGAGCTCTGCAATGCAATATCTAGAGCAGAATCCTTGTACGTCAAAAGGCCCCGATCGTTGAATTTGTTAACTGGTGCCCCATGGTTTACTAGAAGGTGAATATTCCGGACATGTTCTGCCTTAACAGCGGACACCAGATCGTCGTGAGTAACCTGAACGGCGTGAGCACAAAGAATTTCAGCCAGTTCGTAGCTTCCTATGTTCAGCACGAGCTCCATGTGAGACTTCTTACAGCACTGACATCTATTGATATCCATGCCCAATCTGCATAGCTCTTGAACTAACTCAACATCAGAAGTGAGAATAGCTTTCCTTAGCTGTATCTGTCGAAGAACATGACAGAGGATGTCAGGCTGAATATTTTGAGTTTCATCTTTATCACATAATTTATACTTCAGCAACGAGATGCAGGTCTCAAAGTCATTTTCAACAGCGGCCAACTGCAAAGGATTTGAGTTGACCAATTTGGCATGATATAGCAAGTCTAGCAGCTTGCCGAATCCCATTCTTTTGGCCACATCAAAGGCACTTTCATTTGAACTATTGACAAGTAATCCAGTCTGACAAGTCTTTGAGACTTCTCTTTTCGGGTTAGCTCCAGCATTGATCAGCAATTTGACTTTCTGGAGATGAGATGTTTCTATGGCTGACATTAAGGCAGTGTTCCCAGTGGAATTTTGTTCATCTAGGTGTAAACGTTCATTCTCTATTAAACACTTGATTACTTCCATTGACGTAGCCAACATTAGCGCCGTATCGTCATTCTTATTTTTAGCATTGACGTCTGCGGACATGCCCAGAAGTGTACCCACAATCCCTGGAAAACCTCGCATGGAGCAAATCATAAGAGGTGTGTTTCCGTTGTCGTCCCTGAGTTCTAATCGCGTGCCATCTTGGAGGAGAAACTGAAGTAAATGGGCGTGGCCTATATTACAAGCCTGTAGAACTGCCCAGTTCAGGGCGTGGTTAGAGAAGTGTGTACTTTTGGAATCACACAGTCTCAAAAGTTATTCAATCTCTGACGAGCTTTCGGAATTTATTGTTCTAAACAAGGAGGAGTCATCGAGCTGTAGTTTGTCCTTAGTTTCCGCCATGTTATCACCAACATCTGGTATTGATTTCACTGACATCTGAAAAAAAAATGAATGTTAATGTACGTTGAATTTGTTGTACATGTTTCGGGTGTTTCTTTACATTTGAAATAATAAAATCCTAATCCAAACCTCCCGTAGGACAGCAGGGGAAGAGGGGAGTGAGGTTTAAATCCGGGACCATTCAGAAGTATGATTGACCGTCCAGAGCGCATGCCACACCAACACTCTATGCCTAGAAAATCTGTTATACATGTGTATTGGCATATGTGAGTGTGAGTGTTTGTGTAGGCTATATTGTAATCTTTGCTCATTCCGTGTAGAACAGGCAATGGTTAAAAATGTGTGAAAGAAAACCGAATTAATAATGTCTTTCTAAAACTGTGGGGGAGCAAAGTTTTCACAAATCAGATTTAGTGTGCTAAAGATTGTTTTGAGAATTAACTTCCGCCTTGTCCCCGGCGTAGCCAAAAGAGGGCTTAAGTATATCCCCCTCTCCCTTTGCTTTTGGGGTTTAGAGATATTAGTTAGAAACTATAACTTTAAACTGTAACTTTATTTACACACAACATATAATCTTCCAAATGAAACGTTATGTACAGGTACATCAACTACTAAACTAAGGTCTCTAATCGCTATCAACGTTAGATTTCACTATCAGTTTCTCATACAATATTGAGAAGACAAGCAGAAGCGGGAAATACGACCGTCCGCTCTACAAAACCCACGCCAACTAACTATCCCTTTTTCAGAGCAAAAAGAACCCTCCCACGTGGACTACACCGCAACACAGTGGTTACGTCCCCTTGCATCATCAGTGACGCATAACCTCAGTGGTTACGTCTGCATGCATCATCAGTATCTGACCAGTGATGACCACTGCCCGCCCTCGTTGTAGCGTAGGTACTCTGGTCCCGTGACAACAAAATAAACATTAAAGCACCAAAAAAAAAAACTTATTTCCCCCTTCCAATAATAAACAAATCTAATTAAAATATATTAAAACATAAATAATGACATTAGATCTAAAATATAAATAACAGTAAACAAACTTAAAACTTTACACAATAACTAAGGCCATGGTAGTGGACTGCGGTTGTTCTGCTACACACACACAAACGGTTTTGGGCTCACAGCGGTTTGTGACAATGTCCAATTCAAAGAGAGTCGCCAGGGGTGTTTTAAAGTTAATACATCCCCCCCAAAAAAAAAAAATTAATATTGGTAATTATTACCAATCCGTTAAAATGTATTAGGTAGACTCTAAGGTAGTTATTCTGTAATGTTTAACCGCAATGCCCATTCCTTTAGAAATAACCACCCTCATTTGATCACTAGAGGTTGGGGTTTAAGTACCTTAATTTTAAAATCCTTGCCTGCACCGAGATTCAAACCCAGAACCCGTTGGTTCGGAAGCCAAGCGGTTTAAACTAAATACAGGACTAATGAATACAAAAGCGGAGGTTCCGGTTAAAAACAAAACAATATAATTTAAAAAATAACAACAGAACAAACAGAAATTACTAGAATATTATTAAATGAACGCCACGTGTACACACTTAGAATTTATATAGCGTGGAATGCTATGCTGAAAATTGAGATTTAATGTGTAGTTGGAGAGAGAGAGAGAGAGTGAAAGAGAGAGAGAGAGGCTTAATGAACATTGTCCGAATTCGGGTTTAGAATACAGCTCTACTGTGAAGGCAGGGATTTGCCAAGACGGTGAATGAAGCATCACGACCGTTTCGGATGTCTGTGCAGCCATCGATGCGACTAATTGACTAACAAATAAATGAAGAGAGAAAAAGAAACAAAACGGGTGGATTCATAGAAGAATAAAACGGTCAACATTTAATTTTGTTTTTTTTTCTTCACGTTTATTACTATACAAAAAATAGTATTTGATCTTCTATATGACATTACACTAAAATTTTAATAATAACAACAGTGGCGTAGCTAGGGCGGAGGAGGGGGAGTCTAAATTTTTAAATCTTCACTTAAGGGGTCCAACAAATGAGGGTCCGAAATTTGTTATTACATAAAATATTACGCCAATATCTCATATCATGACGTCGAATGTCAAAATGCAGGGACCCCTAAAAAGGTAAAGCCCTCCGGCCCACAAACCCCTAGCTAGCCACTGAGAAACAACTTGTAAAAATATACTTTAGTAAGCAACTGTAAACTACATGATTTTATCTAATCTTATTAAAATAACATGCTTGACTAGATTGACACATGAATTGCTTAGGACGAAATTATCTTCTTTGTTATTTAAGTAACGTCTGTAATGTACAGTATAAGATAAGAGAAATAGAGACGTTACTTTAAACAAAGAAAATGATTACGTCCTACGCGCGTCTCTAGGTCAATCTAGTCATGCATGTTAATGAAACTCTGCCAAGTCATTGTTTTTCCTGGCTGACACAGGCAACCCATTCCATGCTCTAGTGGCACTATGGAAGAAGGAGTATTTGTACAAACTTGTCTTAGCATATTTAAAAAAAACTAACTTTTTCAACGAAATCCATCGCTCCAATAGACTAAAATCTTTTCTATAAATAAATCTATGTCTATATTGTTTCAACTACTTGTCAATAATCTAAAAACTTCAAAATGTATTTAAATGCTACCATGAATGAAAAACACACTTGACAAAAGAGTAAGATTCATTACCAAAGGAGAAACACTGCCATAAAGTCTACCTAATAAGCCAAAAGTAATAGTAATATAAGCTCGATTTTTTTATTCTATTTCAAAAGTTAGATGAGTGCCTAAACTAAGGTTTTTCTAAGAGGTAGAATCATGTTGTAAAAGTCAGAATCTGCAACCAAACACTATCACGTGACTTGACCTGAATGAAATCTGCAGGACTTGTATAAACTTAGGATGTATAAAGTCCGAAAGCGTTACAGATAAGGCGGCCCCCATCTCCACGCTGCTGATGCATAACTGTATAAATAACTATCACAACATATGGAATAGGCTGTCACTAGGTCCAGCAGCCACTGTAAGAATGAAGCGATGCGATTGGATAGATCTAGAATGAAGTGCTGAGATTGGATAGATGTAGATCCACCTTGTTTCATTCAATATTAGCGAGTTTTTTTTTTTTAAATAAAGTATTTTTCTTTTATTTTACTTATTTTGCTCACATTTGTTACTATCCTGAGTCAATATTCCTCTTTGATGACAAAACTGTCAAAACCTATTGCTTAATTTAAAATATTTTTTTAATTGGAGCAACCTTAGTATTTCCCCGCTAATAAGATACAAACTTTTATTTTATATTAGGCCTACATACATTATGTTGATTTTTAAATTACAAATTCCAATGAATGTAAAATAGCATCTATGATGTCTATCAATCAATTAGACCAATATCTGTAGACAAATATTGAAGATATTGACTATTAAATCATCTAAAAATGTATATATAAAGTTTTTAAAACGTATTTACTTACATGCAAGGATACACACACTGAATATACACACCGAATACACACACTGAATACACACACCGACTTAAACGTGAGAGAGAGAGGAAATGGTTTGAGCAGCGTCTAGTGACCAACGTCCACGCGTGTCTTTTATATATCAGTAGCCATCTTGGAGCATAGGTCATGCATTTACGTATCCCAGACCAATCGTCCTAGGCAGCGTGTGATAGGCCTAAACATTAACCTGTGAAACTAAAGTATAGGTCAATCTACAATCTTGACTCATCACGCCAATGTGTTTTCTCACCTGACCACTCTACATAGCCTACAAATAATCACTATTACGCAAGGAAAAGAAAAGGCCATGCGGTCTTGTCATCGTCATGGGTAGGCTTACATCTGACCAGCAGGGGCGTAGCTAGGGTGGTGGGGGGAGTGGGAAGAATTTGACCCCCCACGGCCCCCACTTGAGGGGGCCTCAAAATGAATGTTTTTTTTTAAATTGAATATTAAATATTACTCAAAATGCAGGGGCCCTCAAAGAGTTCAAGACCTCCTACAGGCCCCAAAATGATGGAAAATTCTTACCTACGCCACTGCTGACCAGGTTGTTGAAACCACTCGGATACAGTCTATTTCTTACATTGTTGGCAGGAAGGGTGGAAATGAAAATGTTACGCTATTATTTTTTTTTACAATGTTATAACGCTATTGGATCTCGTACAATTTTAAATCTAAGCTTATAGCTCAATAATAGGCCTACAGACTAGAATCTACTATACGCTTCGGCACCCTTTATCTGTGTGTTGTTGAAGCCATAAAAATGTGTACTTCATATTTCTGCAGTTAATAAATTATCGTTAGCCTTTAATGAATTAACTAAAATCGAACAAAAAATGTTTACCACCGAGTTCGTAATAGAACTTTTATTTGATTGACAGATGTTGTAAAGGTGTATTTAAAAATAAACAGCATGTAGGTCTATATTACAAAAGTATATTTCTCACTAAATATTTTATTTCACATGTAGTTGTCTTTCATTTTAGTGTTCAAAAATGTCAAATATATTTATTTGATAGTAATAAAAATAATAAAAAAAATACATAGTCCCATTCAGAGAATTTTGCAATTTTTTAAGTGACCCCCCGAAACGGAAGTTGGCCGCTATTAGTTTAGATCATACACATTAGAAAGATAATGAAAATTTGATATCATATTTTAGATCTTGGAAAACGCTCGTGAAGCTGTTGTTTTTTTTAAAGCGAACCGTTTTTTGTTCAATTAACTATTCAAACTTACTGTTATATATAATATGCTTTAGTGTAAAAAAAAACAAATAGGTGCCGGTACTCGGTGATGGATTGTCTAACTTTTAAATACCAGGAAATTAAGAATAAACGTTGAAATACCGATACAAGAAAAGTAGTAATTTTTACCCCACATTGAAAAAGGTGCCGGTACGCCGTAAAACAAGGTATATATATATATATATATAAATATATATATATATATATATATATATTGATTAGGTGACGTTATCTGGCACATTGTTTACTAAAAATTAACAGAGAATGTAAGCACATTATATATAATCAATACTTTGAGTAATAGAGACCGAAAGGCTGTTTTTGTTTTATTAGAATCGACATTTACTTCATCGGGATTCCTACAGTGGCGTGTACGTAAGTTCACTAAATGACTTGAGTAATCATTTGTTGTTGTTGTTTTAAGCACAAATAGTTTGTTTGTGGTTTGTCCGTCACATTTAAATCGCAAAAAAAAAAAAAAAAAAAAAAAAACTAGAAAAGAAAAAAATGAGATTTAACTTCATCTTATTTTGAAAAGTTTAGGTGCAGGGGCTCCATTTGACCTCTCTGTGTTAAATTAGATTACATTTAATTCTCTTGCCTAAATGTCCAGAAATCTGATCATCGATAATATTTTATTCCAATTATCAAACAAACTAGTGAAAAACAAACAAACAATAAAACACATAACAACACATTAATTCCTAAAAGCTTGGTTAAATTCGCTAATCATAAGTGTATTAGATTCAATTTTCCTTCCAGAAGACTCACAATGATTATAATCAGTAAAATTATTTTTTTCTGTTAGTTTCTAAGTGATAAAACAATGATACATCGGCGGCGCCTCTTAACAAACTCTCTTTGTAATTTAAATTAGTTGTATTTTTTATACCACGCATGATCGCAACGCTTCATCTACCACATTGTTGAATCCGCGCCTTTTAAAAAAAAAACGCTTTATTCTCAGCCAAGGCCTTAATTACCTCTCCCCTTCCTCTCCCCACCCTTTTCCTGTCCACCATACGACCCAAGCCTGAGCTTACTCTTACCCCCCCCCCTTTTTTTTTTTCAAACAGCTGAACATGTCCCACCTTTTCAATTGTATTGTTTCCAAGATGGTCCTGTCATTTTCATTACATCTAGGTTAAGTTACATTTTCCAATAAAGAGGCAAATAGCCCAAAAAAAAGAGGCAATGCCCCAAAAAAGAGGCAAAGAAAAGAGGCAAAGGCCCAAGGATTCCTAGGATGTAAACAGCTCGACAACTGAAGTCAAAAGCTAAAAAGCTGAGGTATCCTAAAAAAAAAAAAAAAGTTACATTTTAGTGTTTGTTCGCTGTGTTGACCTTTTTTTTTTTTAAACTCGTAATTATTTTCCGCGTTTAAAAGGAATTATTCATTTTTTCTCTATTTGTATTTCACTAGCCTGTTAGGGTTAAACGTCAGTAGCATTTTTCTTTTAATCAGAAAATGATGTAATTGGTATAGAAAAATTCACTCCATTTGTATATGACACAAATTAATGTCTATAAACCGAAAAATGAAGTCAAATCAACGATGGAATAGTTTATCAGAAGAGAAAGAGTTAAGAAACAATACACAATTCCAAAAAGACCATTCTTTCCTTTGTTTTTTTCCCCACGTTCTCCCCCCCCCCCGTTTTCCTTCATCGGAGGCGCGGTGGTTGAGCATTAGAGTGCTTGGCTTTCGTACCGGGGTACCAGGTCGGAATCCTGGTGAAGATTCGGGATCCTTAGGCGCCCCTGAGCCCATCCAGCTCTAACAATTTGGGGAAATGTAAAGGCGGTTGGTCGTTGTGCTGGTCACACGGAAATGGATGACCTTTACATAATCTGCCCTAGAGACCACAAGGTCTGAAAAGGAAACTTTACTTCATCAGCTTACGCAATTAGATGCGTCTTTTTAAAAAAAAACAAAAAACACTTCATCCACCACCTTGTCATATCCCTGCATTCACTCTAATGCTTTTATTCTTAAAATTCTGAACTACTCCCCCCCCCACCATATGGTAATTACGCCTCACTTCCCACCCTTCCCTCTACCTTTCTCCAGCAGATCCCGTTTGAAACAATAGAACACGTCACACCTTATTTTTAACACATTTATGCAAACGGTTTTTTATTTTTTGTCAAATTTTTTTTTTATTTTTACATTTGTATTGCTGAGTTAAGTAAGTTCTGTCGTAGCTTAACTAAAGAAATTTTTAATTAATTTTTTTTTTACGAAATGTTTTTTTTTTTTTTTTTTTGAGGAATTAGAGATTGACCATTTACAAAGCAATCAGACTCTAGCCGGTAGTGACCTTGTGACCTGATTACCGTAGCGATAGACAGTGCGGTGCTGCCACTTGCGTAACATTCTTCAAAAGGGTCCTTCGATGGGAAGTTTTACCGAACATACACTAGAACATCTAAGGGCCCATCTGAGACAAGGACCTTGAAAATGTAGGTCGGCGCCCCTGATATATTTAATCTTTATGACTCCAAGTGGAGCCTAGCGTCGCAACAAAAGACATACTATCCGCGATTTGATTCGGCGCCTTCGACATAGGTCACGATCAAAGTCTAGACCTAGTAATTTGTCTACTTTAATAATACGTCTGTTTATAGTTATGAGGATCTAAGTCTAGATCTAGTAGTTTGTTTACTTTAACATAATAGGCCTACGTCTGTTTATATTATAGTTATGAGGATCTAAGTCTAGACCTAGTAGTTTGTCTACTTTAATAATAGGCCTACGTCTGTTTATATTATAGTTATTAGGATCTAAGTCTAGACCTAGTAGTTTGTCTACTTTAATAATACGTCTGTTTATAGTTATGAGGATCTAAGTCTAGATCCTAAGTAGTTTGTCTACTTTAATAATACGTCTGTTTATAGTTATGAGGATCTAAGTCTAGACCTAGTAATTTGTCTACTTTAATAATACGTCTATTTATAGTTATGAGGATCTAAGTCTAGACCTAGTCATTTGTCTACTTTAATAATACGTCTATTTATAGTTATGAGGATCTAAGTCTAGACCTAGTCATTTGTCTACTTTAATAATACGTCTATTTATAGTTATGAGGATCTATGTCTAGACCTAGTAATTTGTCTACTTTAATAATACGTCTGTTTATAGTTATAAGGATCTAAGTCTAGATCTAGTAATTTGTCTACTTTAATAATAGGCCTACGTCTGTTTATAGTTATGAGGATCTAAGTCTAGATCTAGTAATTTGTCTACTTTAATAATAGGCCTACGTCTGTTTATAGTTATGAGGATCTAAGTCTATACCTAGTAATTTGTCTACGTCTGTTTCTAGGACATCAACTACACGTTGGTTGTGTTACATTCTACAACACTTTGCCTAAGCGTTAATGCTAACACGCAGTCAGGCCCTGGTTTCGATAAGAAACAATGGTCGCTGACCTACTACGTCACGAACCAGTCTTACGGCCTGGGGTCACGGAGGTCACGGTTCATGTCTGTCCAGCCACCTTTGCTTACTGATCTACCAATGAACTCCAAGTTTGCTTTGGTCTCCCAGACTTTCTCTTCCCCCGTGGGTTCATGCTGCCTAAGTTAGAAAAAAATCACATACTTGTAAGTAGGCCAGTAGGCTACTCTCAAGAAATGTCAATAGTGTTTTTAACTATAACTTAGGTTGTATAATATAACAAGAAAAACATTTAAAAAATACATTTTTTTAAAGACTATACCTCCATTATACAAATTTAAATATAATGAAATATAAAAAAATAATTTAAACAAAAATTTGGTTCAAACCGAATATCGAAGCGAGTGATTTGACACCGTTAAATGCACGTAGTTACCTATTCGGCCTGGGAGAAATTATAATTTGGGATTATTTATTGATATTATCGTTATATGGACATTATATGTACATCTGGATCTAACACTAGACGTAGAATTCTGATTTAGAACATCTAGATCTAGAAATAGGTCTAATCCATATTGGATTTACTTTAAAAAAATAATAAAATAAAAGTAAATCTTAGAAAATCGTTCCATAAACTTGAAGAAACTTTACATTTACTCAGTTATCTTATCATACCTTATATACTATAGGCCTGCACACCGACAAGGCCTGTAGCTATGTTCCCAGAATATATTTTTGTTTGGGGGGTGGGGGAAGACTGGGCCGAAACGTTTTTCCTTTACGAACGGCCCGCTAATTCTACCTTTATCTCCTCTCTGTCTCTCTTCCTGTCCTTCTTTCTCCGTTTTATTTTCTCTTTTGCTCTTTCCTTTCTCACTCTACTTCTCTCTCTCTCTCTCTCTTTTTCTCTTATTGGACCGCCTTTTTTTTTATATAATACAAACGTTACTTCAAAAAAGAAGATGATTATATACGTTCTACGAGTCATGCGTCTAGTCATACATGTTAACCAATGATTTAAAGTCTGCCAAGTTACTGGTTTTCCTGGCTGGATCAGGCAACCCATTCCATACGGCGTATGTATGTATGTATGACTTGAAACGGCGTTACGGCCCGCTATTTCTCTATTTGTCTTTATTTTCATATTTTTTTTCTTCTTCTCACTCTCATTATACTTCTCTCTCTCTCTCTGTCAATTCCACTCTCTCTCTCTCTCTCTCTGTCAATTCTTCTCTCTCTCTATCTCTCTCTCAGGAGCTTTCTTTCTTGCACTTTTGCACATCGCAATTCTAGCCCATATAGTCTTCTCTCCCTCTCTCTTTTTGGACACACCCCTTTTTTGTGCACCCTAATAATCTTAAAGGTTTCTCACTTCAAATTTTGTCTTCAGTTCAGAACGGACTCCTTCATAACTTCCCCCGCACGTAATGTTCGCTGATAACTTCACACACTACAAAACGTTAAACGTTAAACCTAAAAACTTAACAAAACATATACACACAAACTTTTATACACATTTTTTTTTTTTTTAGAAATAATACAAATGTGATACACAAACTCAAAATTGGCCCCCGAAGTGGTCCACCCAGGCAGGTAAAAAGGCAGGTATCAATATTTTCAGAAAGAACATCAGAATTAAATTCGATCAAAGACAAATGACAGAGAGGAATGGAGTAAGAAGGTTGACAGATCTTGTGTGGTGCCCAGCGGTCCTGCAAACCAAAGGATAAGTGAACGTGGATGTATGGTCATATGTGTATCCGGCCTAACTAATGTCTTATAATGAATATCGAATTGATCTAATTCAGGGGTTCTCAACCTGTCGATCGCGACCCCATTGAGGGAGGGTCGAATGACGATTAGCCAAGCTAACTTGTGTAGAGAATTAGGTCGAAGTAACACGGATCACCACTACATTGAGACATAGATACGCGTGCTGCCTTTTCAAAGCAATTGAAGAAAAAGTTTGCAAAACGTTAGTCCCCTTTATACTTAATGTAGACAATTTAGTTCAACTTTAATATATATATATATATATATATATATTATATATACTAAATATATATTATATATTATATATATATATATATATATATATATATTATATATATATATATATATATATATATATATAATATAAATATTACTATACCATTGCTATGACTAAAGAAACCTAGTTATGACCTACATATTTTTACTCATCTGTTACAGACAAAGCCGTTGTCCAAAAATATAGCATAATTAAATCACTTACATTTGTTTCTGTTCTTAAATTAGAAGCAAGCTAATCATCTTAGAAGAAATTTTGTTTTGTTTTGTTTCAGAGAAGCTCCAACTGCATGCCTCTTTTGTGCCCAGCGACCAATACCGCCCCTTTGGCTCCCAGCGTATCCCCGATTTCCCGAATTCTTCCCCCCTGGACGACTCTGTTCACGTTAAAGACCAATGCTCAGTATTATATTCAATAACACTAACATAAGGTTTGCTTCAAAAAAATGTTTAATATAAAGCCACCCTGGTTAACATTCAATATTGACACACGCTACCAGAAAGGTTTTAAAACATTCAATTAATACAAACAAAATGTCATTTTTGTCAATTACAGTAATCAGGTAGAATCCCCCCCCCCCTCTTTTTCTTATGAGGTTACATACGATTACAAACAATGTATTCTTGCATCGACATCAAAGCTTTCTAAGTCTTCGGGCTACTGAATGGCGAACACTAGTGGAACCACCTCTCATATAAAATGTATTCACTTGAACATTTGTCCTCATCATTCCCGTCGACTTGGTTGTTGCTCAGTTCATAAAGAAAACCGGTCCCGTCTCGAGACACTTGCTGAAGGACCTTGACCTCTAGTTTCGAGAATAAGAGCATATCCTGAAAAAGGACAGGAAGTTTAGAGTTGTGTACCCTTTCTCGTCTGCCCCGGTCAGAGCCTAAAGCAGACGAGACTGTAATGAAGCACAAAAGCTCCAGCCTCATTGGTTGACGGGAAACTTGCTTCAGATATGAAAGAGCTTTAGTTCTGCGTTGTTGTAAGAAATGTATTATCCTTTTGTTTCTGGATAAAATTTTGATGTCTGATTTGGTCAAATACCAATTCTCACAAAAATAACGGAAGAAGTCAACACTGTCTAAAATTAATGAAACGGCAAGAGGAGAGACACAAGCCTCAGGCCAGTTCAAAACAGGACTCTTCAGAATGATGTCTGTAGGACAAAAACGACTTTTTATAAGTTTCTGAATCAGAATGCCGTCATTTCCAGCAGCGATGAGGCGATGAATGACGTCAAATCTGACAAATTCTGCACTAGCACTATGTTGAGCAAGTATCAAAGCTGTTTTCTGGCTTTGTCCACTGGGGGACCAATCGTTGAGCAGTATGGACAATGCCGACTTCTGCTGTTGGTCATCGTGACTCAAATCAGCTTTCGCCTCGATTAACGATTCCAGGCATTTTATTTTGAAGTATTTGGCGGCCAGCCACAAAGGAGACATGCCAGAATTGTTCTTATGGTTGACATCAGCACCGGAAGTAATCAGAAGTTTGACGACATCGACCGTGTCTCCGGGATGCTTTGATGCTAGCGACAGTGGTGTGTCTCCATTCTTATCCTTAGCATTTACTTTGGCTTGATTTTCCAATAACAATTTAGTGATATTTACATCTTTCACAGCCTCGTGTAAAGGGGTTCGCCCATTGAAACTTTTCAAGTTTACAACAGCTCCGTACTTTAAAAAAGCCTCAGCAAAATCTAATTTGTTATGCGTCGCTGCACCGTGAAGTGCTGTAAAACCCTCATCATCTTTTCGGTTTATATCGGTTCCCGTATGAAGCAAATATTTGAGAACCTCTGCGCTAAAGAAACCTTTAACGGATTCCATTAAAGCCGTGCACCCATGATTATTATAGTCTTCTAAATTAGCTCCATTTTTGAGATACAAATCAATCACTGGTAATATTTTTTCTTTAATCTCTTCATACCTTAGCTGAGGGTCTGAGGTCAAGTTATCTAGGAAATAATCCCAAGATACTGCGTAGATCAAAGCTGTTGTGGTGGTTTTTAAATTTATATTTGCTCCTTTGTTTAATAAAAACCTTATGACCTCTATGTTGACAGTGCTCATTAGTGGAGTCTTATTTTCGTAGGCTCCGTTAATGTTCGCCCCTGCGTCTAAAAGAAGCTGTATGAGCTGAATATCTCCTAATTCTACTGCTTGTATCAACGATTCTGGTTTGCGCACCACAGCCTCGGTCGCTTCAACACACTCTGTCAGAAGAAAGTAGAGCGTCTTCATGTTCTTGCTCTTGAAGGCCTGAGTGACAGCACACTCGGCATCAAGGTCAGCACCGTGGTAAAGAAGGACGCTGGCAGCACTCGTTAATGAGCTCTGCAATGCAATATCTAGAGCAGAATCCTTGTACGTCAAAAGGCCCCGATCGTTGAATTTGTTAACTGGTGCCCCATGGTTTACTAGAAGGTGAATATTCCGGACATGTTCTGCCTTAACAGCGGACACCAGATCGTCGTGAGTAACCTGAACGGCGTGAGCACAAAGAATTTCAGCCAGTTCGTAGCTTCCAATGTTCAGCACGAGCTCCATGCGAGACTTCGTACAGCACTGACATCTATTGACGTCCATGCCTAATCTGCATAGCTCTTGAATCAACTCAACATCAGAAGTGAGAATAGTTTCCTTTTGCTGTATCTGTCGAAGAACATGACAGAGGATGTCAGGCTGAATATTTTGAGTTTCATCTTTATCACATAATTTATACTTCAGCAACGAGATGCAGGTCTCAAAGTCATTTTCAACAGCTGCCAACTGCAAAGGATTTGAGTTGACCAATTTGGCACGATACAGCAAGTCAAACAGTTGACCGAATCCCATTCTTTTGGCCACATCAAAGGCACTTTCACTTGAACTATTGACAAGTAATCCAGTCTGACAAATCTTTGAGACTTCTCTCTTCGGGTTAGCTCCAGCATTGATCAGCAATTTGACTTTCTGGAGATGAGATGTTTCTATGGCTGACATTAAGGCAGTGTTCCCAGTGGAGTTTTGTTCATCTAGGTATAAACGTTCATTCTCTATTAAACACTTGATTACTTCCATTGACGTAGCCAACATAAGCGCCGTATCGCCATTCTTATTTGTAGCATTGACATCAGCGGACATGCCCAGAAGTGTACCCACAATGCCTGGAAAACCTCGCATGGAGCAAATCATAAGAGGTGTGTTTCCGTTGTCGTCTCTGAGTTCCAATCGCGTGCCATCTTGGAGGAGGAACTGGAGTAAATGGGCGTGGCCTATATTACAAGCCTGTAGGACTGCCCAGTTTAGGGCGTGGTTAGAGAAGTCTGTAGATTTTGAATCACACATTCTCAAAAATTCTTCAATCTCTGACGAACTTGAGGAAACTATAGTTCTAAACAAGGAGGAGTCATCGAGCTGAAGTTTGTCCTTAGTTTCCGCCATGTTATCATCAACATCTGGTATTGATTTCACTGACATCTGAAAAAAACAACTAATGTTAATGTACGTTGAATTTGTTTGACATGTTTAGGATGTTCATTTAGATTTTAAGTAAATTAAATCCTAGCCCAAACCTCCCGCAGGAAGGCAGGGGAAGGCGGGGAGTGAGTTTCGAATTCAGGACCATTGAGACGTATGATTGACCGTCCCGAGCGCATGCCACACCAGAAACTCTATACCTAGAAAATCTTTTTACATATGTATTGGCATATGTGAGCGTGTGTGTTTGTGTATATTGAAATCTTTGCTCATTCCGTGTAGAAGAAGCAAATGGTTTAAATATGTGAAAGAAAACCGACTTCATAGTGTCTTTCTAAAACTGTGGGGAACAAAGTTTTTACAAATTAATTTAGTTACCTAAAAATAGTTTTGAGCCCGCCTTGCCCCAAGCGTAGCCAAGGAGGGTTTAAGTTTATCCCCCCTCTCCATTTCCTAGTGGGGGGTTAGAGGTTTCACTATGTCCAATTCAATGAGAGTAGCCAGGGGTGTTTTTAAGTTCATATTCCCCACCCCCCAAAAAAAAATTAGAATAGGTAATTAATACATTTAGGTTAAAATGTATAAAAAAGACTCTAATGTAGTATTTCTCTAATATATACCTGTAATGCCCCTTCGCCTAGAGGTAACCACTCTCAATGGACCTCATTCACCAATCGTAAATAAACAACATTTAGTCACGTGATCTTATTGAGAAAACAACGAAACAAAGGGTCACCTGACAACCATCATGAATTAAACATGAGATCGTAAATTATATAGAAGAGATAGAGCACCACGTGGCTAAATGTTGTTTGTTTACGATTGGTGAATGAGGTCCATTGAGCACTGGAGGATGTTGTTGTCTTTTAAGTACCTTAATTTAAAATTCTTGGCTTCACCGAGATTTAAACCCAGAACCCGTTGGTACGCAAGCCATGCGCTATACCCAGGGGCGGACTGGCTGCATAGGCTTCCGGGAAAATGCCCTGTGGGCCGGTACCCAAAATGGGCCGACATGGCTACAGAAAGTCCGCATGGATGCTACTATGAAGGTTTTATACTATTTTCTGATAAATAGTGACCCTTTGAGAGTCATGTTTAAAGATGAATTAACAGACTTTACACTACAGTGTAATACTAATTTAGTCTAACACCACATTTTTTCCAAATAATAAGATAGCCTACACCCGTAGACGGTGCTACTTTTAGGCTTCATTCTTTTAGGACTTACACACTTAGCTATCAAATAGCAACATTAGGCTTATATCGCATTTGAACTATGGAGTTCACTGTAGGCATGCATACAGTTATAGATACATTAGGAAACTAAACTTAATGAATTTTAGGACAGACAGACCTATAACTGGATACCCGTCATATGATATACAATGTGTGGGCGGACGGTATAGAAATTTGTACCAATGCGCAAATCTATGAATGAAACTTGATTTATTAATGAAGAATTCTGTGCCATTTTTAAAAGACTTACCTCCCCTGAAGTATTTCAATTAAAAGTGATTTTTTAAAAAAAATCTGCTTGCATAGATAATTTTAAAAATTAGATGGTTCACTTTCGGAAAAGAAAAAAGAAGTCGTTGCATCAGAACTTTGAATGCTCCAAAAATATCATGATGTACGATTTTCATTTTCTCTTCTAGTTTCTGCTATCTAGGAAACTAAACCTAATGAATTTTAGGACATATAGACCTATTACTGGATACCCGTCATATGATATACAATGTTTAGGCGGATGGTATTGAAATGCCCTGGCCGATTTGTCATTTGTCTCTGATCGAATTTAATTCTGATGTTCTTTCTGAAAATATTGATAACTTCCTTTTTACCTGCCTGGGTGGACCACTTCGGGGGCCGATTTTGAGTTTCCACACAAACTGTCTTTGTAACTTTTTTTTTGTTTTGTTGTTGTTTTTTAAATATAAGTATATTTCTTTTTCTTTTAATGTACTTATTTTCTTCATATTTATACCTATCCACAATCAAATATTTGTCTTCGATGACACAAAACTTATTTCTTGATGTAAAATATTATATTTAAATTGGAACAACCATAGTATTACACCGTTAATAAAATACTAACTTTTATTATATATTTCCATTTATTCTGTCCTTTTTAAAAATTACATGCTTTCACAAATATAAAATTGCATCTATGACGTCTATCAATCAATTATACCAAGATCTAGGCTATAGACAACGATGGAAGATATAGACTACTAAATTATCTAAAATGTAAAAAGGTTTTAAAACGTATTTACCTACAAGCAAGAATACACACACCGAATTAAACGTGAGAGAGGAAATCGCTTGAGCAGCGTCTAGTGACCAATGATGCTACAGTGTCTACGCGTGTCCTTTATATATCAGTAGCCATCTTGGGCTAAAAGTAATGTAGCCTATATATGTATCTAGGACCAATCGTCCTAGGCAGCGTGTGATTAACATTTACATATGAAACTAATGTATAGGTAAATCAACAAGCTTGGCTCATGACGCCAATGTGTTTTTTCACCTGACCACTCTACATACAAATAATCACTATTACGCATGGAAAAAAAGGCAATGTGGTCCTGTGAAGTCTTGTCGTCATCGACTATACACTGAATAGTATATAGCCTATGCTGTTATGTGTAAGCCTACATCTATCTGACCAGGTTATTCAAATCATTTTAGGCATTCAGGGTGTGGATGAAAATGTTAGGCTATTTTTTTTTGTTCTGTTATAATGCTACAAAGCAGACAGAGAAAGCGATGGGAAGACATCAAAGAATGGACGGGGCTGCCATTAAAGGAGGTTCTATTTAAGGCAAAAAGACAGAGAGGAGTGGAGAAAGACGGTCGACAAATCGTGCATGGTGCCCCAACCGACCAACAGATTAAAGATAGGTTTTAAAAAATGCTTTTAGATCTATAAAATGTTAGATCTAAACTTATTTCTCAATAATAGGCCAACAGACTGGAATCTATTATACGCTTCGAAAATTGAGATTTGACTTCATCTTATTTTGCAAAGATTAAGTGATGGGGCTCCATTTGATCTCTCTGTATTAAATAAGATTACATTTAATGTCTTGCCTAAATGTCCAGAAATCTGACCATCGATAATATTTTATTCCAAATATTAAACAAACTAACAAACAAAAGGCAAAGAAAACAACACATTCATTTCTAAAATCTTGGTTAAAATCGCTCATCTGACGTACATTAGATTCAATATTCTTTCCAAAACGCCCAGAAGCCCTATAATCATTAATAGTTTTTCTATTAGGTTTTAATTAAATGATAAAACAATGATACGTCGGCTGCCGTCTCTTCACAAACTCTCTTTGTAATTTTGTTTTTGTTGTATCTTTTTACATAACGCTAATTATTATTATTATTATTATTATTATTATTATTATTATTATTATTATTATTATTATTATTATGTTAGAAATGAACAAGTAGTCATTCTCTGGCACTGCCAGGGTCGAGTTTCGCTAAAGAGAAACAAAATTCATCGTAGTCCCTTTAACAGTTTCCACTGAGGAATTTTCTGGTGATGTGGCAGGTCTGCAGCAGTACCGCCCTCAGACAGGCAACGAAGATGTTCCTAGGAATGTTAAGGGCCTTGAAGGTGTCTGTGAGGTCAGTTGTTATTATCCCCTCGGTTGATATAACAATGGGGTATATCGTTATTTTGGACAATTTCCATAGACGCTTAATCTCCAAGCCTAGGTTCCCATATTTTCTTTGTTTTTCTATCTCAGTTTTTCTCAAATTATGAGACAGTGGTACGGCGATATCGATAATGGTAGCGGTTTTTTCTTTTTTATCAATGAACAGCAGATCCGGGCGATTGAAATCTACCGTTTTGTCGGTCAGAATAGGCCTGTCCCAGTACAGCAGATGTTCAGTAGACTCGAGAACCTCTTGCGGAGAGTATTTATAATAAGGGGGAGTGTCCTTACCGATCAATTTGTACGTCAAAGCCAGGTGTTGGTGTATTAACTTTGCAACTTGGTTATGGCGACCTAGGTAGGCTGATTCTGATAGGGCTGGACATCCTGCCATAATGTGTTCAATCGACTCGCCCACATTTCCACATTTTCGGCATTTGTCGACAACATTGAGTTTCAGGATATGCTTCTCGTAATTTTTTGTCCTGATTACTCTGTCCTGTATTGCTGTAACAAAGCCTTCTGTTTCAGGGTAGAGATGACCTGCTTTGAGCCATGTTAAGGAAGCAGCCTTGTCGATGTTGTCCCCATGTAATGAAGCCGGAAATTTTCCGTGGAGTGTTTTTTCTTCCCATTGGCGAATCTCATGCCCTGCGTCGTCCAAACCGATATTGACATCAGCATTGTGTAGGTTCAGAGGGGTTGCATCGGAGTCGTATTTCCGTAGGAAGGAAACTAATTTGTTGCTGGAGGCGAGCAGTTTTGATCGTATTTTTATAACTTATTATTATTATTATTATTATTATTACTACACAACGCATGATCGCAACGCTTCATCCACCACATTGTCGAATCCGCGCCTTTTTTTTTTTTAAATGCATTATTTTCAGTCAAAGTCTTCATTGCCCATCCCCTCCCTTTTCCTGTCCACAAACGACCCCAGCCTGGGCATACTCTACCCCCCCCCTCTTATTTCAAACAGTTGAACACGTCCCACCTTCTCAATTGTATTGTGTCCAAGATGGTGCTGTCATTCTCATTACATCTAGGTTAAGTTACGTTTTAGTGAGTGTTGGCCTTTTTTTTTTAAACTCTATTTCTCCGTAATTATTTTCCGCGTTCAAAAAGAATTGTTCTTTTTTTCCCCATTAGTATTTCACTAGCCTGTTAGGCAGCGGCGACCCCTTTTTACAACCCCCACTCTGCCACGACCCCCCTCCCCCGCTCATACAAACAGCAACAGAAGAATAGACAATAACAATCCATTTTTTCGATGGTCTTCCGCGACCCCTGGCAAATCGTCAATCGACCCCCAAGGGGGTTGCGACTCACAGGTTGAGAACCCCTGCCGTTAGGGCTAAACGTCAGTAACGTTTTTCATTTAATCAGAAAATGATGTAATTTGTACAGAAAGTTACACGCCCTTTTTATACAACACAAATTATTGCTTATAAACCGAAAACTTATGTTAATTTAATGGGGTCAAATCAACAACGGTATCGTCAATCAGAAGAGAAAGAGTTAATTAACAATACACAATTCCAAAAAGACCATCATTTCTTCCGTCAAATCCATGTTTTTCTTCATAAGGTTATCAGTGTACTTATCAACGACTTTGTTGCTTTTTTTTTTTTTTGTTAGGACACTTCATCCACCACCTTGTCATTACCTTGCATTCGATGTAATGCTTTTATTTTCCTAATTCTGAAGTACCCCCCCCCCCTAACCTTGTGGTCATTACGCCTGTCTTCCCACACTTCACCAGCCCGCGCCACCCCCTTTCAAACAATAGAACAGGTCACACCTTGGGGCTTTAATACATCCCCAGATGTTTACATGCCATGTTTTTTTAAATATGAGATTTGTATTTTATTATTTTAATTTGAATAAGGAAGATCTTGTCTCTTTTTTTAAAGTGTATTTTAAAAATGTTTTTCTTGTTATATTATACAACCTAAGTTATAGTTTAAAACATTATAGACATTTATTGAGAGTAGCCTACAGGCCTATTTACAAGTATACGTATTTTTTTTTTCTAATTTAGGCAGCATTGCAAGACATTGTCTTATCTTATCTTATCTTATATAATACAGACGTTACTTCAAAAAAGAAGATGATTACGTCCTACGCTTCATGCATTTAGTCATGCATATTAACCAATGACTTAAATTCTGCCAAGTCACTGGTTTTCCTGGCTAGCTCAGGCAACCCATTCCATGCTCTAATAGCACTAGGTAAGAAGGAGTATTTGTACAAATTTGTCCTAGCATATGGGACGAGGAATGTGCCTTTATCTTTGTGTCTTTCAGAGTATTTTATTAAATTTTGTTTTTGTATTTGAAGATTATGGTTCAGTGTTTTATGTATGATTGCTACTTTACTTTTGAGCCTTCTGTCCTGAAGGCTTTCTAAATTTAGTGATTTTACTAAAGGTGTTACTCTAGTCAAATGTGAATATTCGTTTGTTATGAATCGCACTGCTCTATTTTGTGTCTGTTCTAGTTTCTTAGACGAAGACTGTGAGACCAAAGCAAACATGGAGGTCATTTGTAGATCAATAAGCAAAGGTGGCAGGACAGGCATGGACCCGACTGAGTGGAACTGCCTGTGGCGGAATCAAATCGCAGCTAGTAATCCTTTTGTTGCGACGTTACGCTCCACTTGGACTCAAAAGGATTAAGTCTAGCCAAATATATCAGGGGCGCCGACCTACAGTTTCAAGGTCGTTGTCTCAGATGAAAAGGATTAAGTCTAGCCAAACATATCAGGGGCGCAGACCTACAGTTTCAAACAAACAAAGTCAACTGATATGACACGTAAAAAAAAAAAAAAAAAAAAGAAGGCAGAGAAAAATTGCCAATGCCGTTGACGGGACCATCGGTTCGAAAGCTAAACACTTTACCACTCAGCCACCACCCATCTATATATAGTTATGAGCACATTTTTTTTAGTGCTGTGACTAAGAAAAAGCTGTGCCCGAAATACATTGACGGATGATGACATCAGTTCAGTCTAAAGAATAATGTTATGATGAAATATAATCAAAAGACTTGCTGGTTTATACAAATATATAGCGCAGTCGTTTCATTAGGATAATAATGGCAACATCTTATATTAAGGATAAGTGCAGTGTTTCACATGACTACGCAGACCCAGTTGCGACCTGCATTTTTTTCCGTACCTCACACAGACAAAGCCGTTGTCCGCCGGCGGTCTATTTAAGTTTTCTTTCTGTCTTCTGAGCCTGTTAGATATACAATATTATGTGAGTTATTGAAAGGGGCGTAACATTCCTTCAACAGAGCCTATCTTCAATAATGGCTTTTCTTTGAGTCTCGAATATTTGTCCACTTTCTTAACATAAACAAACAAAAAGCTTCTCTAATCAGCCATCTTGGCTCACAGGTAGTGTCCCCTACGAATATCCATAACTCTTCCTACTATATACAATATTATGTGAGTTATTTAAAGGGGCGTAACATTATTCTTTCAACAGAGCCTGTCTTCAATAATGGCTTTTCTTTGAGTCTCAAATATTTTATCCCGCAGCCTTTGTGAGAGCTCTCCTGCTGTCTCTTCTAGAGGCCGTCTATTGCCATCTACTTTCCTCTATGCCAGTCAGGGCGAAATGGCGCCCGAGTTGATCTTTATAGCGTACTTGTTACGTCGTCCTCCTTTCAGCTCGCCAAAGAAGATCGCCTTAGGCATGCGGTCTACTCCTATGCAGGATAAGTGTCCGACCGCGCAGCTGTCGAATGGTAATTAGTGCTTCTATATCTAGGCAGCACAGTGTCAAACGATGCGTCACTGTCCAGAGAAATAGACAACCTTCTCGCAAAGACCAACGTCGCTTTGGCGCATCTTTCATTTGGATATGAATAAATATAACTGGTACTAAACTTCTGTATGTTTTTGAAATATGATAGCCAGCCAGAAATTTCTTTTGATGTTTTGCCCCTCCCGCTCCTAAAATGTTTATTCCTTCACTGGTATATGTAGTTTTTTGTAGTATAGTATAATATGTCTTCCCCACCTCGCCCGAATTGCTTTTTTTTAGGGGATAATTTTGACTATTGCATGAATGTAAATTGCAAACGATAGATGGCTCCCTGGTTGTGTGGTATGTGAACCGGAAATGCCGCCTCTATGGTTCCGGGTTCGAACCATGCCCAACGCCATCCCCCCCCCCCCGAGCCCCGAGCAAGGTTTGGGCTGGTATGTAACAATCTTCAATTCTGAAATAACATCCAATACCTAAAAACTATGAAAGGTTTGACTCCCACATTGAACCATGATGTCATAAACCCTAAATCATGTCATAAACCCTAAATAATGATGTAATAAACCCTAAATCATGATGTCATGAACCCTAAATGATGATGTCATAAGCCATAAATCATGATGTCATAAATCATGATGTCATAAACCATGAATCATGATGTCCTAAACCTTATATCATGATGTCATAAACCATAAATCATGATGTCATAAGCCATAAACCATGATGTCATAAACCATGATGTCATAAACCATAAATCATAATGTCCTAAACCATAAATTATGATGTCATAAGCCATAAACCATGATGTCATAAACCATGATGTCATAAACCCTAAATCATGTCATAAACCCTAAATAATGATGTAATAAACCCTAAATCATGATGTCATGAACCCTAAATGATGATGTCATAAGCCATAAATCATGATGTCATAAACCATGATGTTTCTTCTTTTTATTTTGAGTTGGAGGGCCTACTAAAGCCCTAAACCTATAAATCATTTTCGAGCGAACCAACATTGTATTGATTTTGTATTTTTTTAGGACAATGTCAAAACCCACACTTACATATATATAATGTTCATGATATAATAATTACCCAACAAACTTAAAAGCCAAATCTAATGGACAGAAATAACCGTTGTGTGTGTTTTTTTTTTTTTTTTTTTTTTTTTTTGTTGTTGTATATTAAAATAATACGTTTGAACACAAAACAATCATGCAAAATAATAAATTTTAATTGTTTTAAAGACATAATAAAACGAACATAAATAATTCCTCCTTCGTGGTCGAAGATGAGCACAATTCTCATTTAGTATGGACTCGAAGAAGTCCAATCCTCGCTTTAAAAAAGCCGGCCACATATGTGGCATGGGTGGGTTATGTCAGTTGCAGATAGGCCTGCTTGTTCTCTCAGCTTTTTATTGGTTCGGCGCTCTTTCGCCCTGGCCACTCTTCTTGCTTCAAATCTTGAGACACTGAGACTCACAGACGAACATTTATAATGCGGCTAAAACATTTAGCGTCACAACAACCGTCACGCCAAAAAATGGCTCCGTCAAAACATCTCGCTTCGCGATACCTGCGTTAGCTGGCTGCGTCAAGGGAAATAATTCATTATTTACTAGATGACAGACATTTAGGTGAACATTTCTTGGTACTCATATAGTCTTGTTCGGCCCCACCCCCTCTTCCCATGTGCTTTGCGTTCTTTAATGTGGTCCAGATGTTTATTTAACATAGACCTATTTCTCCATGTCATTATGGTCAATTCTCTTTAAGCCATCGCCTTCCTTTACGCCTTTATTTTCATCTAGAATGCTAGATACTCGAATAAAAACCTAATGTAGCGTTAGACAGAATTACTCAATTTCATTAATTGCCAATTAAACGGATAAGGAATCATTACCTACAGACCAGTGTTCCCCATACTTGTTTTCCGAGGAACTCTAGTGTTCCGCTAGACCTGAATAAGTGTTCCACAAACTACTGGAGTTATTTAAGTAGTAGGCCATCACGTGGATTAATCTCTCTTAAAAACATAAGCCAAGTGTTCCGCTAAATACTCATAATGTGCGAAGTGTTCCGTGAAGAACATAGTTTGAGAAATACTAGAGGCTATTGATAATTTTTTTGGGGGGAGGGGGAAGTAGTGGGGAGGGTATGAACCTCAAAACTTTCATGGCTACGCCCATGCAATTGGAGTTTGGAGAATTGTAGTGAAACCTCTAAACCCCATTTTTGGGGGGAGGGAGTTAAACTCAAACACACACACACACACTTAAAAATAAGAATACATGCATGGTCTGAAAGTGCGACATCCATATTGATTACATGATGATATATATTGTTTTCTAATGATGAAGGAGTGGTGAAAGCAATTTGGATTTTTTTTTAAACTCATATTTGACAGCTGTTTTTTTTTTTTTAATGTATACTCTAAACATCAGTTAAGTAAGCGATTTACTAAAAGAGTCAGTGCATTTTTAGACTCCTAAGTCAGCAGTGAAAAAAATGCGTTTTTAAAAAAAGGAGTTCAAAAATGGTGAATAACTCTTCTCAAACATAGAAGGAAACAAATATTTGTTTGACATTCTCTCTCTCTCTCTCTCTATTGGGCGTGTAAGGGCAGATGACAGATGCATAAATCATGCATTGCAGCACTGATGTTAAGTATCGAATCAGAAACCCCATAGGTAGCGAACCTGGCTGAGAATGGACCTCATTCACCAATCGTAAACAAATAACATTCAGTCACGTGATAATATTGATAAAACAACGAAAAGGACTGTCACGTGATAGCCATTATGTATTAAAAATGAAATCGTAATTTGTATAGAAGAGATAGAGAATCACGTGGCTAAATGTTGTTTACAATTGGTGAATGAGGTCCATTACTCCCTTAGAGCACGGAAGGGGAAGCGGACAGTGAGTTTTAAGGTCGCCTTGCCCCCGTACAAGGATATCCATTTTGACGCACTTGGACAGTTATCTCTCTTTTATTTCCTTGTCCCGATCGTCCCTCATGCAAAACGCGACACTCCTACAGAATGTGGTTGACTGTTTCATCGTCCTCGACGCAGTGGCTGCACCGTGTCTCATAGTTTTCCCTAAACCGTCCAAAGTACGCGCCTATTGGGTGCCTATTGTAGTCCTTTGTGATACAAGACAAGAAATAAGTAATACTTTTTTTTTTCCAAACATCCATTTCTACTTTATGAAGCTGATGAGTGCCGTGCGCATCTTGCGTGGTGTTTTCTTTTGTGCACAATAATTTACTTCAATTCTAAGGACGCGCTTTTGTTGATGTCATTGCTCTCTTGATTTGCCTTGAGATGGAGTTCTCTTGTTTTGCCTTGAGATGGAGTTCTCTTGTTTTGCCTTGAGATGGAGTTCTCTTGTTGTGGTTTTCTTCCCCAGTGTTGGGGACGCAGGCTTGGGACTCTGTCGTACTCATGCCTGATTCACAGTGTCTTGTTTTGCCTTGAGATGGAGTTCTCTTGTTTTGCCTTGAGATAGAGTTCTCTTGTTTTGCCTTGAGATGGAGTTCTCTTGTTTTGCCTTGAGATGGCGTTCTCTTGTTTTGCCTTGAGATAGAGTTCTCTTGTTTTGCCTTGAGATGGAGTTCTCTTGTTTTGCCTTGAGATGGAGTTCTCTTGTTTTGCCTTGAGATGGAGTTCTATTGTTTTGCCTTGCGATGGAGTTCTATTGTTTTGCCTTGAGATGGAGTTCTATTGTTTTGCCTTGAGATGGAGTTCTATTGTTTTGCCTTGAGATGGAGTTCTCTTGTTGTGGTATTCTTCCCCAGTGTGACGCAGGCTTGGGACTCTGTCGTACTCATGCCTGATTCACAGTGTTGTTTGATATGGCCCGTGCACCTATGGCATTGGGTTGTAGGCTGTGTCGTGATTGAATTATGGCACCGAGTTTAAGGTGTGATATATTTCGTTGCATAATATGTATAACTTGTGTTTCCTTTGTAAACACTATTGACCTTTATTCATCACTGATGTCATAATAGTTCATATATTCATTAAATTGTTAAATGTATAATCTTGTTGTTAACTAATGTACATTAACATACTTTATCATTAATACTGTTCACGTTGAACAACTGTTGGTATTCACTACTTGTTCAGTTGAATAACCTTTACTCAATGTTAGCAAGCCACAGTCCTTACGCTAGTATTATTTGTCTTGTTTGCAATGTTCAGATTGGGCAGCTCGGGACCGTGTATCATACCCTAACTAAACTGTTATCCCACCCTGACAATGGTGGCCTATGATTTCTTATTCTATTTGGATTGGGTCTGGATTAAACCTGATCACATTGTATCTAAGTCAAACCTGACTGGATCCAGTCCAGATTGGATAGGATATGATAGGATATGATAGGATATGATAGGATATGATATGATAGGATATGATAGGATATGATAGGATATGATATGATAGGATATGATAGGATATGATATGATAGGATATGATAGGATATGATAGGATATGATAGGATATGATATGATAGGATATGATATGATAGGATATGATAGAATATGATATGATAGGATATGATATGATAGGATATGATAGGATATGATAGGATATGATAGGATATGATAGGATATGATAGGATATGATATGATAGGATATGATATGATAGGATATGATAGGATATGATAGGATATGATAGGATATGATATGATAGGATATGATATGATAGGATATGATAGGATATGATAGGATGTCGTAGACAAAAAAAAGGCCCCCCAACTCTAATTGGTACCTGACAATAGTTGAGGAAAGTAAACTGGTTGGTCGTTGTGCTGGTCACATGACACCCTCGTTAACTGATAACACTATAAACATATAACTTTACATCATCCTCCCTATGGTTTGCGAGATCTGAAAGGGGAAACTACTTTTATCATGGAGCTTAAACATAAAACACCCATGTTATAAGTGCAACACTAATAAAATACTCATTCCATATGCTAGGACAAATTTGTACAAATGCTCTTTCTTCCCTAGTGCTATAAGAGCATGGAATTGGTTGCCTGAGCTAGCCAGGAAAACCAGTGACTAGGCAGAATTTTCGTCAGTGTTTAACATGCATGACTGAATGCATGACGTGTAGGACGTAATCATCTTCTTTTTTGAAGTAACGTCTGTATTATATAAGAAGACGAACACTCTATCAATTTCTTTGCCAGTTTCAGGAGTTTCCAGAACTCCATTCAACCAACCTTTTCCTTCCAGCCATTAAGAGAGCAAGCTAATCGTAAGAATTGAAAAACCTACATACACCACACAGGCACAAGACAAAGACTATGCTGTCTAAAACTCAAGCCTAATTACTAACAAATTTGTAAAATGTTTGACATGTTTCGGATGTTCCTTCAGAGTTGAAGATAGTTTACTTCTTAGTCCAAACCTCCCGCAGGACGACGGGGGATGGGAGCGGGCAGGGTTTGAACCCGGGACCATCGATAAATCCAAACAACAGTCCAGCGCGCAAACCGCACGACCAGGCAGCCATCCATTTGACATTCAATATGAATAGTCTAGGCCAGGGGTGGGCAAATTACGGAACGCGGGCCATATGCGGCCCACCAGAGTGTTTTAAGTGGCCCACGAACACCTACATAAATCAGGTGTACCCACAAATTATATACATAATAAATGAAAATATATTAAAAATGAAATAATTTTAAATATTTTTTATATATATTATTGAAACTTCTGATTCTTATCATTTATGATGAAGAGGGTAAGAAACATGTCATTCTAAAAAGTTTCAAGTAAACGAATACTATTCTTATCGGCAATGCCTCGTTACGTCAGTCAAAGACACAAACTCAGGCCAGCATTTATGAAGAACTGGGTTGAAGGTGTTGAGTTGGAACAAGATAGCAAGTGTAACAACGGATGGAGCCCGTGCTTTGACAGAGAAAAAATAGTTTTAAATAAATTAAAGAACAATATCCCAACCATAAACTCCATATAGGAAAAGTTAGCGTTAAGCTGCATTGACTATCAAACTTATTATTGACCCAATTATCTTAGTGATAAAATTTATCAGAGCTAGGGGTCTTACCCACAGGCATTTCCGAGAAGTAGGACCCTACTTGAAGATTTGGAAACTAACCATTCCGATGTTCGATACCACAATAGAATCTGTTGGCTTAGCTTGGGTAAGGTATTGAGAGGATTATTAGAGCTCTTGTTTGATTGACTGTGACCCTTTTTACTAATATTACTAATGAAGAGCGGAAAACAGACTTCATGTTTTTGATCGGCACTATTACAACTGATTGTTTTCACGTGTATGCATGTTAAATCTTTCTAAACAAGGCTTCCCCATTTCTCCAGACTGGCAAGTGAAAACAGCTTTTGTCATTTCCCTTTGCACAAAGGTGAACCTATTTCTAGTGAAATGATTAAAAAGTACAAGACTTATTTGGATGCCTTGACTGTGAAATTTGAAAGTAAATTTTAAGACGTCAAGAACTTCGAAGCAAATTATGACCTGGAGTTCCATTGCAGTCGGTTCTTCCGCGTGAGTTTTATGGGTATCAAAGCTGTATTTCCACACTTTAAAAAAATTTCACAATATCTGGGTCCACATTCACTGTGAATAAGCATTGTGTATTGTTTGAAAATAAACAAGTGTAAGAACAGGTCGATGCTGACTGAATGTTATTTGACATCAGTCACAAGGATAAGAACTAGTAAGCTAGCTCCACAGGTCCGGGAAATCATGCATGGGTGTAAACAGTTCAATACTTCACATTAAGTACAACTGTACGTTTGTGGTGTAATGTTGTGATGTAAAAAAAGACAAAAAGAAAATTTAAAAATTTTTTCGTAAAATTAGTTTCAGAAATTGCTAACTCTTGTTGTTCCTCAATTAGGAGTGTAAAAAAAAAATCGTATTTTATCCAAGTTGTAATACTTAATTATTATTATTACAATTCAAAAACAAATTTTAATGCAGCCCTCTATTGAAAAAGTTTGCCCACCCCTTGTCTAAGCCCTATTGTAGGCTATGTAAGAATGGGGATATAAAAGACACATCTCAAAACCTGTGAAAAGAGAGTTATCCCTTCTTTTAAGTGTACACTTATTACTGTCATTAGCCTAATGAAGGTTAATATAAAATCATATGAATATCTGGTAATTTCAAAACTATTTTATGGTAAAAAAAAAAATAATTCTGACATCACAAGTCTACAATCCTATCACATCTATGCAACAAAATCATGTTCCATATTTTAATGATCATTGTTATGAAGATAATGAGAAAAATAAATAAGGCTCAGGTTTAAATACATTTAATAATAAATTATTGCATTACAGATATCATATTTTTATGCTGTCAACATAATCACATGAAGTGTCTTTCAAACTTCAAACCAAAAAATACAATAAAATACTAAAATATTGGATTTAAAATCCCAAGAAAAAACACAATCAGTGTGACAGCTGAATTTCAGCCAGATAATTCATTAGGACATGTCGCACAAGAATTCCACATTATACTGGCAAATCTTCTGCTTTAAGAGTACCTTGTCGAGATGTCCGAAAAGGTTCGAGATAAATCCCTTTGAAAACTTTGACCGAAAAGGATTTTATCCCGTAGCCAGGATGAAGGATTGGTTGTTTACCGACCTTCCTAACTCTACCATAACATGGAACACAATGATTAAAATAAATATATACATATGCCCTAATGTTTTTTTGGTCACTTACAAATTAAGAATCTATTGGAATGCCTTAATGGATTCATTCTAATTAAAACATGCAGATTACATGTGGCACTGGGGAAATAAACTTCAGATCACTTCTGAAAAAAGTGGTTTTAACCTTACTTCATTTTACATGACTAATTGCAGGCGACTTCAAGTTTTAACCTTACTTCATTTTACATGACTAATTGCAGGCGACTTCAATCAAAATTAAGTTCCCCTTTCAGACCTTGCGATCTATAGGGCAGATGATGTTAAGGTCATCTGTTTCTCAGGCCAATGGTTAATGAGCAGGGTTTCATGTGGCCAGCACAACAACCAACCGCCTTTACATTCCCAAACTTTAGACAGGTACCCATTATATATAAGTTGGCTGGACTCAGGGGCGCCCTAAAAATCAGAAATTCAAAATCCCAGTCTCCACAGAGATTCGAACCCAGGACCGACCCCAGTTTCAGAAGCCAAGCGCTTAACCACTCAGCCACAGTGCCCACGTATTTATAATTCTTTGTTTGTTATTCAAATAAGCAAGTGTTTAAACTACACTACAATTCAAACAACTGAAATGACTTTCCAAATTTAAAAACAATAGTAATGTAATTACAGGCATCAACAATAAATAGATGGAGGAGGGGGGAAAAAATTTAAAGACATGAGCTAGAAATGAGAATTACGTCATCTTCTTTATGTCTGGGAAGGAAAGCATAGATCTTTATAACCTCATTTCAAGTCATAACCTCTTCCTCTTTTAAGCACTCTGAACAAACTAAATTTTTTCAAGTACTTTACTCATTCCACTGTTTCCAGCACAGTACTTTATGAGGTCACAATTATCTGGGAAGTGCTCTTTCCTAAAGGAAAATAAGGCTGCATAACTTCTGTTGGATCTTAAGAAAAACATACTCACAGTAGCCCACATGGACCATGACATATATTACTTAACATGCACACTCAATACTGGATTAGGGTTGGAGAGACATTTATCCACAGCCACACCAAATACTTTACATAAAATACATAGTATTCTTATAAAAATTGGTTTAAAAAAAACATACAAACAAATAAAATAATGCAAAATGAACCGGTTTCTATCACATCTTTAAATAAGTTTGATGGTGGAGATAAGGAATGTGTAGCTATAAGTAATGCTATGTCTTTTAGCGAAGGTTACGAGCAGCTGCTATCTTGTAAGCCACTTGATTACGTTTGTGCTCCCGGTGCTTAGCCTGAACTCGCAGGAAGTGCTCAAGAAGCTCGTCAAAGTTGATTTTCTTCACCAGTGGTCTCTCTTCACCTCTTTTTTTTTGACTGTGAAAAAAAAAACAACAAAAAAACAAATGATATAAAAATTATTTTAAAAAATAAATAAATTCCATCTTAATTTTGAAATAAAATTTGATCAGATTGAAACTGATTGGATATGCACAGAGAGAATTAGATCTAATCTTATTAAAATGAATTTGAGCTCAGATCATCATCAAATCAAATGGAATGGGTTGCCTGAATCAGTCAGTAAAATCCAACAACTTAGCAGAGTTTAAGTCACTGATTAACATGCATGACCTGAACAAAACACTGGCCCCAAAACACCCCCAATAGAAAGAAAACTATATGCAGAGCTCCCTGCGCAGTTCATCTCATATATATTTGTCTAGCCATCCGAGCGCTCCAACATAACAATGAGAATGAGGAAGTCAAATCTATAATATTTATAAGATAAATAGGTTTGGATCATCAATGAAAAAAAAATAAAATTGGCAAGTATAGGGATCGAACCCATGGCATTCCAATTAGCAGCAAAACACTCTATCAATGTCACTGCCAGGTTCAGGAATTTCTAGACTTCCAACCAACGTTTTCCTTCCTTCCACACATAAAGAGTAAGCTAATAGAAGGAAGTGAAAGATGATCTGTTGAATACACCTTTCTTTTCATTCCATCAAAACCAAACTGATGCATTAATCTAAAGCAGAGGCTGGGAATTTTATGTGGGATTTAAGGGTGTCTCTTAAATCCACCCAGATGACAAACTTTTCTGGCTGGCAATTTTGCTGGTCACATAAAATAGTTAACGCTTTGTCAAAAGCCTGATTCTGAAACGGCAGGACATGACAAAAAAGCAGCTTAAATTAAAAATGCTGTAGCCTAGTACTAAAGAATAATGAAACCAAGACTGAAACATACTCTGTATCTAATGCCACTGTAAGATTAATCTGGGGTATACACTCAAGTCTGCAGCGGAGCAATTTGAATGCCTCGGACTGGGGCAACATCATAAGCAGTCCATACAAGCTCTTTATCAGCTCAGGGTACAGATGGGCTTCTAGCAACTGAAGCCGCAAATCTGAAATAAAATAACACCTATTTGTAACAAATTTAAAATATTGCTTTTTTTTTTCAATATCTTTTAATAAGGACAAGAATGATAAATGAACCTAAATGATTCATTTAACTCTAGCTAAAACATTTCAAAATATCTGAGGTATTCATAATACCTTCTACCTCCCCTTTCAAGACATGCAAAAGATAATCTTTAACAATTTAATTATTAGACTGCATTTGTTTGTCATACTGTTTTAAAGTTTACAGTCTCCATCCATACATAATTTCAGTGTGAGTCTTCAGTTCAAATATTTCAAGAACTTTATTTAAGAAGCCGATTTATAATAATATTCTAAAAAATAAACTAGCAAATTCTATTTGACATAAAGTTTCTTCCACTGACTAAAAACAAAATAATAGAAAACGAAAAGGCAGACAATTTTTAGACTTTCTATATTGAATGAAAACCATTGTTAATCATGTAATTACATTTCTGAAAAGACTAATATTAACTTACAAGCAAAAATAGGTGATTCAATGAGTTGCACCAGCTTATCTATTTCTTTCAAGAAATCCACTGTCACTTCCAGATCGCCACTTGTCACATGTTAAGGGAAATAATTACAACATAGATAACAGTAATTCCTTCTTATGGTGTATTGAATATATTTTTATTTAAAGTAGGATGTATCTTAAACCACTTGGCTACCTATCGAAGGGGCTAGACCTTGAAACCAAGACTAAAAGCTGTGTTGTGTTTGCTAAGCACTAATTAAAGTCAGCACGGAAACCTTCTCCCACATACCATCTTCCCTGATAAGTCCCTAAAAGAGATGAAACCACAAGGCACTGAGCTTCATGTAGCATGAGAGAAACACTAAACAAAAGCAACTTTTTTAAATTAAAAAGTCAGAATTTTATGAAAAAATAAATCCATTTTTGCAAAAAGCTGTTTATCCATTTGGTAGTTTGAGATATTATTCTTAACCTAAAATATCTTAATATGTTTCTGACATTTTTTTTTTAAGACTACAATTTCAGAGGAACATCTGTCATTTATCAGACAATGAAATTCTTACACTTTGGCTCTAGAATAAAAAGGATACAAAATCTGCATGAGCCTGTAGGCCTGGGCATAGTTCTGGGTCAGGTAGCACAGGGACATCAGGGATATGGGACTGTGGCACCAACACTTGTACAGACAGCAAAACAAGCTACAGCTCTCCTAGACAAGAAGTTAGGAAATCATTTGTCAGTAATGCTCATAAGTTGGAATATTGTAAATGATTAAATCATCTCATCTCATTTGTCCCTTGACTATCGTCATAGGGGTGCTGTGATTAAATTGAATTGAAATAAAATGTATTTTCAGTTGGAGCTGAGAAAATTGGAATGGGCAGCATCTATATGAAGCTAACTAGTAAATTCTCTGTTAAGCTGGCAATAGATTTCCCAGGAGTAGAATTTAGACTGTGTCTATTGGTGCAGAAGATATCTACAGTTCTGGATCTTTATTTACCTATGGGCATATATAAACTAGAATCAGATGAAACTCCTTTATGTAAAGGGAAAGAAGTAAAGACAATTTTAAAATGAAGAAACATGTCTACTTAAAAAATGTCATTAAAATGTCTTTTTTTTTAATGGCCAAATTTTAACAAGGGTGTCATGTGGCCAGCACAAAGATCAACCGCTTTTACTTTTCTTAACTTAAGTCAGGTACCCATGAGAGTTGAGTTGACTCAGGGATTTACATACTAAAAATCCCTAAATTAAAATCCCAGTCTTCACAGAGATTCAAACCTGGGACCTTTGAGTTCAGAAGCCAATCACTCTACCACTCAGCCAACCCACACCCCACACTAATTCCTTTTATGTTCACATAATTATGTCATATGCTCATGCCAAAGTTACAGCTACATTCCACTAACACCTTTAAAGTATAATAAACAAAATAAAATAAGAAAAAGAAAAGATCAATGATTCTCATTGGTAATTGAAATTTTGTTAGCTTTGTCAACAAAGAGAAAAAAATACAAACAAACTTAAGCTAAATGAATAAAAAGCAGAAATGTTTTCAGACATCTGCTCATGTAATGAACAAGTAAAAGGTGGATTGGAACAAGCAGATAACAATGACATGGGGACAATTGGAGAGACTCTTCCAGAGTTGAGATGCCTGAGGTTAGAGTTGGTTGGTAGCCTATGCCCCAGACAAGACCACAGGCGGAGATGAAAATGTTGCCGGCCACTGATTTAAAGAAGCAAAGCTAACAATGAAAAAAAAAATTGGCTGAACAATCATCATGTGTCAAGATAGTATATAAAAGATTATCTACCTCTGTACTGAGCTCTCTAAGCTGGGACCTGAGCTCATAGATCTCAGTGGAGGTCAGTAGGATTGTATTTAAGCTCTGCACCACTGTGCATGCAAAGGCGACATCCTCTTCCAGAATGAGAATCTCAGACAAACTGTGGAATATTGCCTCAGCACTCAAATAGATAGATAGCTGCCTGTGAATTGAAACAGTTGAAGAAAAATTGAGATTTACTTATGTTTCTTTGTGCAGTAATGTTTTATGTAAATGCAAAAGTGACATCCTGCCATGTTAACTCCTTTTAGTTGGAGTAAAATAAAGTCAAGTTCCCCTTTCAGACTTTGTGATCTATAGGGCAGATGATGTAAAGGAAGGCCATCTGTTTCTGTGGCCCATAGTTAACGAGAGTGTCGTGGTCAAGACAATGAACAGGTGCCTTTACTTTTCCTCCAACCAATGTCAGGTACCCATTAGAGCTGGGTGGACTCAGAGGTGCCCAAAGATTCCCAAAATTATAAACCCCAATCTTCACCAGGATTCTTAGCTGGGACCCCTGGTTAGGAAGCCAAGTGCTTTACCACTCAGCCAATGCGCCTCCTTTTTAGTTGGAATGAACAGAGAACATAATTGAAAAAAAATATTTAAAAAATACTTGTTGTGAGGATTTAAGATTCATGACATTTCTCTTAAGAACTTTTGCTGATTTATTTTTTGAATCCTATCCTGTGTATGGGTATATCTAATTTGAGTCATGTATTAAATAATGCACAATGAGCGACCAAGCTTCAAATTTTAATAAGAATCTTAACTTTTGGTTGCTTATCATTTGAAAATTTACATTTTTAAATTTAATTTCTAAGAAAAAATATTAAGAAAAGTAAAATATTCTTAATTATAATTCAATTTAAAACTCAAAAGCAAATTTGAACCTTTACAAATATGTTTGGATGCTGGTAGCATTGTATTGTAGATTTTAAAAGCACACAAATCATAAGCTATAACCTCTTTCCTTTTCATCTAAACTAACACTTGTATCTCTAGAATTTGAATCAATCTACTTCTTAAAGCCCCTTTTTCCTCCGATTAGCCTATGTAAAGTGCTTCATTACCTTATGATAAAAGCTCCTCTGTCCTCCAGCAACTGTTTGTCCTTCTTAAACCAGTCAATCAAGCCATTCATTAGCTTAAAAAAGTAGGGGTTCAACTTCACATCACTGAAACTTGCCCTTTCTGGGCTGACCACAGTGCCATCTGATGAGCCAGGGGGCATAATGAAACCCGTGGGGTTCGATGAAATCTCAGACAAAACCTCCAGATCTAATAAAACAACCTGGCGGGAAAAACACATCATTTATAACATGATTTTTAGGCATTACATAGGAATCGCTACTTAAATAAATTTAATGATCCACTATTACTATTAGTGAAGGAGGGGGGTGGCTGAGTAGTAAAGTGCTTGGCTTCCATACAGAGAAGTACTGGGTTGAATCCTGGTAAAGACAGGGATTTTTTATTTCAGGATCTTTAGGGCATCTCTTGAGTCCACACAGCTCTAATTTAATGGGTACCTGACATTAGTTGGAGAAAAGTAAAGGCAGTAGGACTGAACATTGTGATGGTCACATGATACCCTGGGCCACAGAAACAAATGACCTTTACATCATCTGCCCTATAAATCGCAAAGTCTGAAGGGGAACTAACTTTTATTATTAGTGAACAATGTTATGAGATAAACTATAGATGGCACTAAAAGAAATCGGTAAGGATTGCCCTTACAAATACATTTTGGGTTTTCAAAATCTCTTAATACAGAATTCAGTACCTTTAATTCCTAACATAAAAACTTTATGGAAAACTAAATGAGCTAGAGACTAAATCATTTGCACCCAAAACAGAACTAAAATAAATCTATCTGCATTCATCTGTATATATCATTCTCTTTGCCGCCCAACCATGCGGGACAAAACACAGACTCTAACCCTCAATGAAAAAGTCATGGAAAGATAACTCTTTTACTTTTGCAAGTCGGACTATTACCCCACGTAACTTTTGCATCGACAGAGAGCGTGGCTCAGAAAAAAAAAGAGGGGGTTGGGGAAGGACAAGTAATCTTCTCTGTATATATAATTCTCTACATCGCCCAACCACCCACCGCCACTAAATAGCAGCGTAGGCTATGCTGCGGGGTTGGCTTGTACTTTATATTTTTCCATCATCTAAATAGAAAGGCTCTGAAATATGATCATAAATAATCTTTGAGCATGTAGGATTCCAACATCTCCATTACAATATACTTGTGTGGTGTGTGAAGGTATTATTAGAGGTGTTACCAAAACTAATGTTGAAAAAAAAAATAAACCAATCAACTTACATCATCTGAAGGGTCTGCTAGTGTCGTCATTAAGAGCCCAAAGAAAGTTTCAATGTAACGGAAAGTCTGTCAACAAGAACGTTATTACTAATTTAATATTCTCACAAAATTAATAAGTCATAAGTTATAAGAGAATTAAAAATGTTTAAGTGTATATATATTTGTGGAGAAATTACAGCTTGCCGCCCAAAGCCCTGAAGGGTATGGGAGGGTCTAAGTAAGTAACAAAGTTGGCAAAACTAATTAAAACAATGAAAAAAAAAATAGGCCTTTTTATTTATTTTTTTAAATTTCTCAAATGTTTTACTTTTCAGAATTCCTCCCACCAGTGTGTAAATTGTTTAAAAAAACAACTCAAATTTTTTTTGTATGTGTTGTCTTCCAAGCACTCTGTGAGCTGTCATCACAATTATATATACCACAGTACCAAGATGCAACTTAATATAAATTGTGGCTAAGCAACTCTAATTCATAATATGATTTTCCAAACTTTAAGTACTGTATGATAATATATAAATGTTTCTGTGTTTGAGAAGAGGTTAAACTACAACGAATGACATTAAGGGAGAAGGATATAAGTAGGAACCTTGTTTGGAGTTTTCACCAGCAGAAGATTAAACCATTTCAAAGAGGCAACTCTTGCTTGAATTGTTTCATGAGTAAGCAGCCTTTGTAGTACTTTTATTACAGGCAGGATTTCTAGTTGAATTATTGCACTGGTGAACAAAATAAAATAACAGAAGTAAGTTGAACTGATTATGAATTAGAATCAAAGAAAAACTTATTTTCTAAACTAAATTGGTGACAAGCATGTCATATAAAATTGTCAGATGAGCATAATTATATGTTAATTATAAGATTGCTATCAGTGCAGTTCATTGATCCATTCATAAAGGAATAAGATATGCACAAAAAAACAAAAAAGCAACAACAAACCCACAAAAAGACCAATCTTAGATCAATAATATTAATGTAAAAATTGAACTCAAAATCTGATTCTCTGTGTGCTCTGATGAACACACTAAGATCATTCTTTTTATAGTGTAGGGAGAAGCCTTGTACAGCAAAAATTCTAACCCTTATGTCACTTAACCATATTATTGCAGTGAAGCATCCTATAATTAAGGAGCAAGTGATCTATGTTCTAAAAGTTTTTCATACAAAGGTGGATCAAACTTTCCTAAGAAAATAAGCTCCTGCTGGGCAGTGATGGATCCAGAAACAGGTCCTAATTGATAAATGTCTTTCAATTGTCTGTTCTATCTGATCAATACATTTGTGGCTTCTCTACAAGTAATGCAGCACTGTAACAGATGTCATCTTGGTGTAAGAACAGTATGACAACCAATACAACTAATGTCCCCAACTTTGTATCTCAAAGCATGGATGCAAGCAACACAGCCCCGTTTAGCTTGTGTTGGTTAGTTTTTCCCAGCTGTAAATGTCAATATCACACTCCTTGTAATGCTTGTGTTGACCCCCTGAGAGCACTTTCCTGCACACAGCACACCATAAAAAAGTCCTTTGGAAGGCAATTTTCTGGCATACCATCGAAATCAGTCACACCCATCGAAATTGGGACCCTTTTGCTGTGGCGTTGATACTGTTCAGATAAGACAACTATAGGATTTCAACGTCGTACATGTGGTCAAACAAGTTCACCTGATGAATTTTCTTAGACAGCATAGGTGGAAGGAGCTTAGCTTCTTGATGTGGCAGGAATAGAAGGTCCATGACTCATGCATATGGAGTGGAGGAAGGACTACAGCAATGTAAATTTCCAGATTTGTAGATATGCTGAGACCTCTCCATTGCCTTACTAGTTTCACAGCTTTTCTCAAGTTTGAATGTTTTACCACTATAATAAAGTCTGAATATTTCAACACTATTATAAAGTTTGAATGATTCACTGCTATCCCCTTTGTACACATGACTTTAAAGCCTTTTTTTTAAATTCTTTTTTCGATCTGTGAAAGGAGATAATTTAAAATTTTTGGAGATTTCCAGGACTTTTTGAGTTTCTTGAAATTCCAGGAGCCTTCCAGGACATCCTTGAGTTTCATGATGCCACAGAAACTCTGTGACAAAAAGTGAAAGTACAGGAATTGCGCATGTGCAATAATTTAAGAAATGTAGCATCATGTCTTTGTTTAAATTCGACTTTTATTATTAAATTTTAGTTTTTCAAAAGCTGACAAAGTCTAATAGACAAAAACTTGTATTTATGACAAGCAAAACAGTCCAATACCGGCAATCAGTCAGACTGGCATTTTGCCGGAAATCTCGCATCCATGTTAAAATGTCACTAATTTTGCAGATCTAACCCTATTATATAAATTTTATGGAGTCAGTATAACCTGACACTAATTTAGATACGTAGGCCCCTTAAGCAAGTGTGATTTAACAAATGGTTGGTTCCATTAATCAACTGTTCCCTCAACTAACTAAATGTAAAATTACCTATTTGTTTTTAAAGATGTTTTGTCTGTTTTGTCAAGTTCATTGATGAATGATATCACCTCAGCTGTGGGTGTAGGTTGGTCATCTTGAGTCTCCACAAGCTTCCTCAGTGCCTGATTTAGACTTTCAGCTGCCTCACGAACTCTGAGTGTATACACAAGAAATAATTTTTTTTTAAAAATACAAAGATGTAATACTTGTTATTTATAACTTCTATAACATGGGACGGAGATGTAGAATGATCCTAAGTATCACATACAAAGACTGCACAAAAATATGAGAAAATTCAAAACAAGATCATAATAGCAATAGGGCTCTACAATGAACTGCTAACCACTGGCCAAAAATTAAACTATATGGCCAAAACACAAGGTCCTTAGGGTTCGAAAAACCAGGGAAAAGAATATGAGGCAGACAAAGAAATCAATGGGAAGACAACATCAAAGAATGAACAGGCTGTCATTGAAAGATAATCAAGGCAAATGACAGAGAATAATTTAGAAAAGACAGTCCACAGATCATATGTGGCGCCCCAACAGTCCAAAATACTAAGGGATAGTTAAAGCACTTGTTAGACAAATAGGGCTGTTAGATTAGAAACTAATTCCCACATGAAATAATTTTCATTTCAGCCCAAAATGATGGCTGCATAGCTGCACTTTCAAGGGCTGATGTCGTGATGGTCCTGAGTTGAAACCCTGCCCACTACAACCCCCTGCCATCCTGCAGGTTGGGGCTAGGGTATAATAATCCAGAAGGAATGTCCAAAGCATTAATACGATACATAACTATGCAAATGAAACATATGGTACATAATGAATTTCTTTCAGAGTGGCAGTGTAATTACAACATAAATTCTCAGGGTATAGAAAGAATTCAATACAACAATAACAAAAATTTTCACTGACTTTTTTCTATTTTCATCATTGTAGGCCAGACAAGGTAAGACTGCACTCAGTATTCCAGCAGTATGGGGCAACATGGCCCGACCAGAATAGGCAATGAACTCCCGCAGCCAGGTAATGGCAGTAAATTGTATCAGGTCATCTGACAAATTAAATTGCATGGATTAGCATGGCCTGGCACTATAAAATAATTATAACATTAAAGAAATGCATTTTAAGCATTAGACGCTAGTAGGATAAGTAAAGTAAGTTTCCCTTTCAGACCTTGTGATCTATAGAGCAGATAATGTCAAGGTCATCTGGGTTTTTTTGGTTAACGGTTAAGCAGGGTGTCATGTGGCCAGTACAATGACCAACCACCTTTACTTTCCCCAACTTAAGTCAGGTACACATTAGAAGTGAGTGGAATCAAAAGTAAAAATCCCAGTCTTCACCGAGATTCAAACCCAGGACCCCAAATGTTTAATCACTCAGCCAATGTGCCCCAAGTAGGATACAAGGACATAATCAGTTCATGTTTAAAAACAAAAAATTTATTTTCAAAAATTAATTAATTTCTGAAAACAGTTGTTTTGATAAAAAAAAAAAAAATATCTATATGCTGATCACATTTTCTTATAGTCTAAATGGCTACAATTTGACATTATCAAGAGAATTTGGAAATAGAAAGAGTCCAAGCTTAAACTATGGTTCACCTAAAATTAAAATCTCTTGCTTATTTTTATGCGCTTCCAAACAGGCCACAGAAACAGATGACTTTTACATCATTCATCTCATAGAAAGGGGAACTATTGTTAGGTCTGAAAGAGGAACAACTGTAAGGTCTGAAAGGGGAACTTAAAAATCTGTTGCACATATCGCAAGAAAAAAAAAAAAAGAAATGTTAAATATAAATTTAGGCAACAACTTCCTTGTTTTTTGATGTCTTAAAACATGACAGACATGCAGGATATACACAAACGCAGAAGCATTGATGAAACAGTAGAATCTTTATATATTTATATTTAACAAGTAGCTTCAATAGCAAATCAAATCAACTATATTTAGATAGTCCATAGTTAGCTAACCTGTATTTTGACTATGAACAATCAAAATATTAGCCATGGCAGTTACGTTGACTCCATTCTTTGATCGCTTGATGCCTTCCAAGAATTCTGCCAGAACTCCCTGACACCTAAGTGAATGTATAATTTGATTTAAGGTTTAAAACATAACTAAAATGTCTAGAAAAATATTTATCTAAAAAAAAAAAAAAAAAAAAAAAAAATTCATTCTGCATTAAGATATGAATAGTAGATAGTGAAAACTGAAATTCATTTAACGTTAAAACGTTATTTCACTTTGTAATACTGTGAAATAAAGGAAAGAACCCAAAAATTGACAATTAAACAAATGCATCTCCATCCATTCTGAGTTATCCTTAAAATAATTTAAATATTTATGTTAAAGGGAATTTAGTGACAGAAAGAAAAGCTATTTAAAAAAATAAAAAAGGAATCTAAATTAAATCTGATTACATCTTGCGTATTTCGTGGCTGTTGTCTCCCAGGATCTGAAAAAGTCCATCCAGAATTTCAGGAAGAAGAGCTAGCATGTTGATGTCAGGGACAGCATCCAAAACTTCAATCTGAAATCAGACAATATGAGAATCAACATTAACCATTTCAAAAAAATAAAATTGTTCATCTGTTAACGACAAAAAAATAAAGGATGGCTGCTTGGTATATGGAAGTGTGAACCCTGCCCAAAGTCATCCTCTGCCATGCTGAACAACTTGGATACTTATTTGAGAAAAATTCTTAAGAAAGCTAATAGGATTGTCACCTTTTAGGTAAAGATTTGAACATTTTACCATCGCAAAGAAGATCACAAAACAGACACAAGAACTCTTATGTTCACTTAGCAATGAAATCATTGAATCCAATCCAACTTTCTGAAGTTTGAATTAAAAAGTTGTTTGCATGTATAATTCATTTGCTATTGTTATAATGTTTTGTTATGAGTAATGCACAGTTGTAAGACAAATTGCCTCAAGGATAATGAGATTGGACCAAAAGTAGCGCTATATAAAAGCTATAATAATAATAATAAAGATACATAATTATTTTCTTGTGGGAGGTTTGGGCTAGAAAGTGTTGTGGCTCTACTGCCATGTCAAATACAAACAATGAAATAAACAGGAGGCAACCTTCAAACACCGGCGAAATGCCAAAACAATCAAGATAGGTAGTCGACACTAGTGTTAAAATAGGAAACACTTTTAATCCTCAAGAAGGGATCTGTATAATGTCCTTTGTTACTAGCCATCTGGATATTACTTCTTATTTTCACTGCTCTAATGAAAAATGTCTTGTTGATAGTGTCGAATAGAGCGTTTTTACATTTTAACAAACTTTACGTCATCGTCGCTAAGTAAAACTTTCCCCTTATTCCCGAAACAAACAACTAAATCTTAATCATGTCATAACAAAAGTAATAAAAAAAATTCATTTCTAAAGAAACGTAGACAACAATATAATTTTTTTTTATTAATACATAAACTGTTATAGTCCAAATTATTAAAAATATAAAATTATTGAATCAGATCTCCGACTTGACTTAATTCTATTCTAGGTGCAGTGCCTGATATTATGAACAAAGGTAAAAAGAGTAGCAACTATTGTGAATATAACTCACCCAAGAAACAATAAACTGCCTTGCAAATGTATTTTTAGTGTAGATCCTCTCTCGTAGAAGTGGGATGAATGCCACAAGATCAAAAGATGAGCTCTCTGTCACAATATCCTGTCAGTTAGTAAATAAAATCAAGACTCAATCATTACATGTCATGCCTTAGTATTTTATGTCAAGTACATCCTCATCATATAGCTTTAGTTGCATTTTTGTACATTTTCATCATTATCATCATCTGTCTCTTAACTTTTGTTAAGGGTGCTGTGACAGTTTGGAATCGGAATAACCGAATCCCTCCACTTTTCTGGGTCAGCAGCTGTTCTTAGCAGGACATCAAGAGAGGCCAGTCCACTTAAAGCATGTTATTCATTTTATTATTATTTTTAAGAAGTTAAATTGATCTATTGACCACTACAATTTCTGAAAACTACATGATGAAAAATGATCATGATTTCTAAGAGTCTGAATCAACATCATCAAAAGATAATTGAAATTATGTTAAATAATGATGGCGTCATACACATACATACCGGTAATTTTGAGAATGATTTTCTTTTAAAATTTTAAAGCTAGAATTTGAACTTATTGTAAATAACAAAATGTATAATAATTACTTTAATCAAACGATCTAGCAGCTCTGCTCCATTCTTGACATTTTGATCTGGGTGTGCAGTTAACTGTGAATAAAAAATAAAAAAATTGATTTTTAAAATATGTATATTTTGTCCAAAGTAAGATAACCCTATTAAACATACATTTTTCTACAGGCCATGTTAATTCCACAACGCAAACCTTAAGCATAACTTTAAGTAATCAGCCATCTCTGGATGACAACAACCAACTGAACTAGAAATTTCACATTTGTAATTCTCAGTTGTACAAATGCCAAAGGAAGAGTGATGACAAACTTGTTGAATGTCCTTACAAAGTTTCTTTTTCAATAGCAGCATTAAAATCTATAACATGCCTGATAAGATTAACACATAGATACACATGGGACGTAATTGTCATCTCATTTGAAGGAATGTCTGTAATTTATGAGATAAGGTTTTAAATGCACATTTCCAGATGTTACAACATATAAATGTAATCTCGGAGAAGCTAAAGCACATGCTAGTGAAAGCTATTATATTTGTGTAAATTTGATAAAAAACACATAGTTTCAATATAAATCGGGAGCTTCACATTTTGGCATCAACTCTTCCATCTCCAACATGTTCTCTGAGTGAAAGTTATTGCTTCTGAGTAAACACATGTACCAGAAGCTCAAAATTGGAACCAGTGAAATCTGCCCATGTGGAGTATCACCAGAAAATGCCGACCAAGTCCTCCAAAACTGCTCTCTTTACCAAGAGGCCTGTATAAGACATTGGCACCAAACCACCCCAATAGAAAGAAAACTATATGGAGAGCTCCCTGATTTGGAAACCACTGCACAGTTCATCTCATGTATTGGTCTAGTCATATGAACACTCCAACATAACAATGAGAATGATGAAGAAGAAGAAGAAGCTTCTGAGTAATAAATATAGAGGAATGCTAACAGCAAGACATCAAAGACCGATCAGCCGCTTAAAACTAAAGATGACCCCAAGCTTTTAAACTGATACATAGAAAATGAGATTGTGCTCATATTCACCTTCAAAAGAAAGACTTCATAAAGAATACTCATATCCTAAACTTAAAATAGGTAAAGCGCTTGGCTTCTGAACTGGATGGGGGGGGGGGTATCATGTTCACTGTAGAGACACACTTTAGGTGACTTCTAGTGAACGCATAATTGAGACGACATTAACCCTAAGCGAGACTGTATCTTAGATAGATTAAAGAGACAGTTGAGGCTAGTTGAGGTAACATTGTACATGATAGTGACTGAGACTAGACTGCTCCTGTTATGAATTAAACAGTTATACTTCATACGCCTGTTGGTTGTTTACTCTATTTGTGGAGTAATATTATTTGTCTGCATGTCTGTAGCCAAGAACTCGCAAGTAATTTGACGCATACAGAAACATGCAACCTATTTGCTGAACAGTACAAATCATACAGACACAGATTAGACATACATCTCTACATCACATCTCAGAAAGACTAGGATTTGATTTGAGACTACTTTTAGGATGCCCTGGGGTCCCCGCAACTCAGTACTTGACTTATGCTGTTGACATAAAGTAGTTGGTTTATAGGCTGACCACATGACATCCTCATCAACCGTTGGCCAAAGAACCAGATAATTTTTACATCAACTGCCCACATAGATTAGATTGCAAGGCAAGGTCTGAAAAGAGTACCTGACCTCAAAATATCTGTGCCACTGAGGATCATCATCTGCTCACAAGGATATACCGCTACCATGGTGCTCTAATAAAGTTATACATCTCTATATTTGGTAAACTCTGCTAACAAACTAATGCATAATTCCCAGCAGCCTTTATTAACTGTCACCTTGCTCAAACCATCAAAGATGTCATTGAAATGTGGTAGAACTGCTCCTCGTGACACTTTGACAATGTTGTAAAGTGCCTCACATGCATAGTACTGGACACGGCTGTCACCATCATGAAAACAAACGACCACTGGACGTACTAAATTGTTGATATAACTACAAGAATCCTGTAAAAAAAACAAATAAACATAGGTATACATTTAAAAAACACATGAAAAAATTGGGAGGAAAAAAAATATTTTTAATTCTGAATTGTTTTCTAGCTTCCATTAAGATTAGAATCGAATCCCCACTAATTTGTGTAATAATATTTTCAAAGCATACATTTAAAAAGAAAAAAAATCTTTATATTAATTTGATTTCATTTCATCTTTACCCCAAAAAAAAAAAAAAGAAAATTCGAGAATAATTCTTTGAATATCTTACAAGATGTAACAGAAAATAAAAATGACTATAAACGTTTAACTCTACCTTTCCTAAGCCTATAGCAACAGCTGCTAAGCCAATAAGACCTCCTTTGCGAATGTTGGGATTTTGTGAGACAGCATATTCCTCAAGAACCTTGAGCAACTTTTTAATTTGATCCAGCTGACTAGTAGCAGATAGGTCTTTAACAAGCCTATGATCAAAGAAAATAACTGTATTTAAAATATGATAGTTGTATACATTTCTTAACACAAACCAAATCATACCATATATCAATCATTTTATCGAAAGTGTTAACTTTACATGTCTATTCTAATGCCATTAGAGAATGGAATGGGTTGCCTGAATCAGCCAGGAAAACCAACCACTTAGAAGAGCTTAAGCCATTGATTAACAAGCATGACTAGATCGACACATGAAATGCATAGGACATTATTATTTTCTTTTTTGAAGAAACATCTGTAATATATAAGATAAGTTATTCATCCTCCCTTTTTGTTCAGGGTCTGTACACTTTGGATTGTGTACATACTAGAGATCTTTCAAAAACAAAAGTCAAATATACTGTTGTTTATTTATTTAACATTGATTTAATAAAGAAAAATTCTGTTCAGTATGTCAAGAAAAAGGATGCCCACTACAAGCTATCCTAATAAAACAACCAACCTATAATTTTTCGTCTCCAAACCCAAAAGCTGAAAATTGGGGCCAGTAAATGTGCCTGTGTTGAGAGTCACCAGAGTGTTCTGACCAAGTCCTATAAAGCTGCAGACACTTACAAGAAGTCAGAAAAAGACACTGGCCCAAAATGAACCTTATAGAGAGCTGCCTGGTCTGAATGCCACTGTGCAGTTCAGACAAGTTCAGTGCATGAGTATCTAAAAAAAAAAAGACTCTAATCTAGGACTAGATCCCTCTCTCTCATCTGTCCCTCAACTTTCGTTGTAGGGGTGTTGTGACAGTTTGATTAACCTAGTCAGTCCTAGTCACTCCACTTTTCCTAGTCAGCAGCTGTTCTTAGCAGGATATCAAGAAAGAAGCTAGCTTTTCTTTAGACAACCCTTCTAGATCTAGATTAAATTCTAGATATCTAGAATCTATATTATAATCTATACAATACTGAAAACTAACTAGATCTAGTCTATATATTATAGTTACTATATCTAGTAGTAGTGTTCTAGGGGCTAAATCGTAAATGAAATAGTTATCATCAACACAACACCTAGAAATAGTAGAATGCTAGACTAGTTGATATATATACTTATAAGACTTATATAGTCATTTATATTATATATGTCATATGAGACATATAAAATATATAAATCATATGTATGTAATTTCGAACCTTCAAAGTAAGTGCAACCAGCAAGAACAATCAAACATAAAAATCAAATGAGAATGATTGCAGAAGTCGAAGTCTGTGTGATGTGTGTGTGTCAATGATAATTGCTGTACATGTGAGTTTTTTTGTTTTGTTTTTGCATGCGGCAAATGATAGCAAATTATAACAATAATTGAATATAAATTTAGATATAAAATGGCAATGATTGATACCATTTCAGTTTTAAAATATTTTTTTACCTTTCTATTTCCAGAGCGGCACTTTTCCGCTTTTCGTAAAGCTTGTCAATCAACGCTCTTGCACATGATGTAGTGAGAGGAGCGTGATCTTTGTCTGTCATTGTTTTTTTATTAAATAAATAGATATAGAGCCTAGATCTAACTAATATCTAAACCTTAGTTTCAACTTAAGAAACGCTTCCAATAGTCACAAACACCTATTGTTGTTATTTTAATGTTTATCCGCCATTTTGTTCGAATCACGTGAGATTGTGCGAAAGAGCTGTTAAACTATATATGTCAGTGCACACTGACCTTTTTTTTTTTTTTGTTGGGGTGGGGGAGAGGGAAAAAAAAAGGGGGGGGGGAAAGAAAGAAATCTAGGTACCGGTATCACCCATTAGTAGGCCCTATGCCTAAACTTACGAATGTTATGCAAACTTTCTAAATTGATAATGTGGACGTGTAGGTCCCATTAATTAGAGAGAAAATTGATATCACTTAAGTTAATTGTTATGGCCCACCCGTATCAGCTAAGACTTGTTAAAAGGACTGGAAAATCGTTATTTTTAGCATTATTCAAGAATATGATTATAATTGATCAGTGGCTCTTAAACTGTGGTACGCGGACCCTTGGGGTGGTCCGCGGGAAGATGAAAATTGTATGCATTAAAAATATCGCCTTCGCTGAAAGCCAATTGATCCGATCGGATAACTTGAATAACTATTCTATGACGGCCTAAACCAAAGATTCGAAAACATTCTGCTCTTGGCTATTCCAGACTGGCTGTTGAACTCTTTCACACACACAGATCCCAGTCACAAATAATAAGTCCATATATTAGTACAGAAGCAGCTTATAAAGATATCAACAAACGAAGAACTTAAAACCAATGTTTGAACATGGAGACTACAAATTCTGGTTACAAAAACAGATTCCCAATATACGTCCTGCAATATGGGTCATTGTACAGAAGTTTCTGGCTGTTTTGTCCGTCGTCCTTCTTTGTGGTGGAAACTGGATTCAGTGCTGCTTGGGGTCAGGGCGTGGAGACGAAAGGCCCAGGAGAGATCTGAATGGAAGGATGTGTTGAAGCAGGCCAGAGCCCTCCATGGACTGTAGCGCCACTGGGATGGATGGATTCAATGCTGCTTGGGGTCAGGGCGTGGAGACGAAAGGCCCAGGAGAGATCTGAATGGAAGGATGTGTTGAAGCAGGCCAGAGCCCTCCATGGGCTGTAGCGCCACTGGGATGGATGGATTCAGTGCTGCTTGGGGTCAGGGCGTGGAGACGAAAGGCCCAGGAGAGATCTGAATGGAAGGATGTGTTGAAGCAGGCCAGAGCCCTCCATGGGCTGTATCGCCACTGGGATGGATGGATGGATTCAGTGCTGCTGTGAGACTTATTTACAAATAAAAGAAACCGACTAGAAATGTGTGATCGTAGAGATTTGTGGTAGCTACTTACAAACACTGAGCTAGACATAAATACACTCATACAATCTCATATATCAACCCTGGCTCATCCAAGTCACTAATTTTTTAATTTTTTATTTTAAACAAAATTTATCATTTCAATTAAAAAAAAAAACACTTTTTCAACACAAATGTTTTTTTTTCTTTAATAATTGTAATTTATATAATATATATTTGTTTAACTTTTTCAATTAGGGGTTATTGGTGTATAAAGGGGACCCCGAGTCAAAAAAGTTTGAGAGCCACTGCCTTAGATTATATGAACTATGAACAACACTGAAACTAGTAGAAAAGGTCTTCCGATTCAATGTCAGTGGTTGCAACAAATCGGCTGATATTTCTATTTTTATTAACAGGCTTGCACACAAAAAAAACACAACCTTACCAAATAGTCAAAGACATAAAGATTAAAAGAGATTTAACTGATCACCGGAAGACAACGGTTAGGCTATCTCTACGCGGGATGCGGCAAAATATGTTTGTCACAGCCACGTATAGATCTAATACAAGACTCGAAGACAAGCCTTAATTGCATAGTTTGTTTAGTATCGGAGACTTATTAGACACTTCGGAAAATGTATAAATAGCAAGATTTCTGGTCTATCCGGTGTAGAAAATAAAAGACGTGTTGATGAGACATGTTGTAACTTGTTATAGACTTGAAATAGACGTGTATATATGCTTGCGTTCCATCATGGACATACGGTGGCAAGACCGCACTACAAACAGCGATGTCCTTGCCAACGCCGGTATGGGCAGGATAGAGGGACTTCTTATGGTCCGACAGCTAGGCTGGGCAGGGCACGTATCCCGTATAGAATACGAACGTATGCCAAAGGCAGTCTTTTTTTGGTGTGCTAAAAGGTGGTCGACGTAACAGATGCTTCCCAAGAAACGCTTCAAAGACCAGCTTAGGCGCCAACTTGCCTTAGCTGACATAGAAGAGAGCACCTGGTTGCATGCGGCCTCAGAACGAGACAGCTGGAGGTCACCCACAAAGGCTGCGGGATATACATATGAGACTAAGAGAAAATTCGCTGCCGAGGACAGACGCAGACGGCGAAAAGAAAAACTAAATCGACCACCTGTGGACAATGGTTATGCTTGCCCTGGATGTGGCAAATATGTAGGTCACAGGTGGGACTGCACATGTATGATACATATATGCATACATTCATACTTATACATTTAAGAATTAATATCAGGTGACCGAGCCTCGCTCGGATGAATAATTTGTTAAGTAAGGATATATACCCGAAGTCATTTTGAGAATATTTTTGTACCAGGTGGCCGAACCTCGCTCTGTTAAATAATTTCGGAAGGTTATATACCGGAAGTCATTTTGGGAATATTCTTGTAATTACGAAAATGAACGATCGGATAAAGACTACTAATCTGAAGAGTTGTTTTAGTGTTCTGTTAGTTCTAATTGTAGGCCTAATTGTACATGTCGATTAAATTTAAAGTCTTTTAAGTCCTCCTACAGTCTAGACAAACTACAGCTCACGTCCGTCTTATAGTCTTACAATCCATCTTTTGCGTAGAACTATTGTAGGCTTACTATTATTGGCTTGGAAGAAAGTCTTTGCAATGTAACTTCTCTACGTTATAGGGTAAAACATGCACTTAGTGACAAAGTAAATTGGCGCATTTTTTCTTATTAGACTTAAATCATGGCATTAGTTTTCTAAAGAAACGTTTCCGTGGGGCACCTCTGTTACGCCAAACAATATGCTCGTTACCCATACGGGATACGTGCCCTGCCCAACCTGACTGTCGGACTATAGGAAGTTGATACCGGCTTTTGCCATCCATCCATCCTTGTGGTGCTATGGCTTGCTTTTACACATCCATCCATTCAGATCTCTCCTGGCCCTAACTCCAAGCTTTTTACCGAGGTTTATAGTTAAATCAAAAGAGGCTGCAGTGTACGCAAACTCGTTGACCGCTAGATGGATATCATGTTTAGTGTGAGCAAGTAAGGCGTAGAGAAGCTGTGTTATGACCATTTCCTTTGTTTTGGTACAGGAGAGGTAGACACTGAAGCATGAACACATGGTAATAATTCACCAGCAAAATAATAATAATAATAAGGCTTGTCTTAGAGTCCGAAAATTAATGAGGATTGCAGCTGTGACCTACATATCTTGCCACATCCAGGGCAAGCATAACCATTGTCCGCGGTGATCGATTAAGATTTTCTTTTAGCGTCTGCGTCTGTCCTCGGCAGCAAATTTTCTTTTGGTCTCAAATGTGTATCCGCGGCCTTTGTATAGAGGGAATTCTTTAAGTCCGACAGTTACGCAGGACAGAGCAGTATCCTGTATGGGAGACGAATCTCAGACGAACGCATGCCAAATGCAGTCTTTTTTCGCAAACTTGACTTAGCTGACATAGAAGAGAGCACATGGTTGCATGCAACCTCAGAACGAGACAGCTGGAGGTCACCAGCAAAATAAACAACAAAGTAAAAGGTATCCACACCGCTCTACACAATTAAAGTGTAAACAACTTATTAAGCACTTAAAACACAATAACTAATCATATATCGGCACATTTAATTTCATTACTTCTCTTTCATAGTTCTATAATAAATCAATCTACAGTAAGATGGTGCGCAAATGTTTAATTAGGTCTAATGGTTCTTTAAAACTCGTTATTGTTTGCAAATAAATATTTTAGTATACTGCGGTAAGCCTAGTGACGTAAGCAGCGTTTTTCCCGTTTACGTCATGGAAAATTTTCATTCATAAAACATTCTAGCCAAAATTAATTTTTCGATAATGAGGCATTTTCAAACCGATATAACGGTCGACCTCGAGTTTTCCCGATGTGGCCAATGAGTTGAGAATTTTTTTCTCACTAATATGCACATACCTTGAAATTTTAAAGAAAATCGTTAGAGCCGTTTTTGAAATAAAATTTATATATATATAAATATATATACATACATACATACATACAAGAATTGCTCGCTTAAGAGTATAGGATTCGGATTAGAGAGTAGGATTTAGTTGGCAATTTTGAAGTTTAATTTAGCGTCCTTGACATTGTTTAGAAAATCTCCAATTGAAAAGATTGTTTATTTTATTGCACACCATTAGATCTAATCATATTCACGGTGCACTGAAACGCATCATTGATGAAATATTGTCTGACATATATTTGGAATTGCGATGATAGTCTGAACTTCATTTATACTTATTTCCCCCTTTTCTTAGATAAAAAGTGAAAGTGTTAATTTTTGAACATGTCATCTGTCGGACATAAAGACAATCTATGAATGGCAATATTTGTGTGTTAAAATGTGCCAGGTAGGCTACATATAAACTTTACTGCTTCAAACTATTCAGTCCAGTCTATTAAACTCTTATTGTTTGTTTTCATTTTAGACCTATATATCTAGATCTATCTATAACTTGTTTAAGTTTTAGACGTTTATTTAAAAATTAAAACTATTCCCTAGCCTAAACCCTTGAACGTGGAACCATAGTGACATAACATAAGGGATTCAGTTGCCTAAAGTGTGCCGATGTGCCAAAATACTCATAAACTCATAGCCTAAACCATTGAACGTGGAACCATAGTGACATAACACAAGGGATTCAGTTGCCTAAAGTGTGCCGATGTGCCAAAATACTCATAAACTCATAGCCTAAACCATTGAACGTGGAACCATAGTGACATAACACAAGGGATTCAGTTGCCTAAAGTGTGCCGATGTGCCAAAATACTCATAAACCGAAACTCAAACTCAGTTGTATACTTTGATATAATTGCAGCTGATGTTACAGCCATTAGGCTCAGGAGAGAAGACTTAAAAGTAAAGTAACAATTACACATAAAACACTAAATCATAACCTTCAAATACAAAAAACAAAACCTAATAAAATACTCAGAAAGACATAAAGATAAAAGCATATTCCTTGTTCCATATGCTAGGACAAATTCATACAAATGCTCCTTCTTCCCTAGCGCTGTTAGAGCATAGAATAGATTGCCTGAACCATCCAGGAAAACCAATGACTTGGCAGAATTGAAAGCATTAGTTAACAAGCACGACTATATTGATCTAGGAACACGCGTAGGACGAAGAAACGTCTGTATTTTATAAGATAAGAAGTGCGCAGCATACCACAAGACTAAGCATTCCCCCCCCCCCCTGTATATTATTTTCTTACAAATGCATATTTCTAACTCATGAATACTCCCATTTTGACTAGAGTAAAGCCGTTTATAGGCAATCCAGAATTAGACTTAGATCCTCCCGCGCCGCATTGGGTGACAAGCTGTCTCCATAAAGATCTGTCACTGGCAATGTCTGAAGTGAAGTAGCAGTCATGTATAAAACAACCAAAAACACACCACAATAAAATGCATCAAAAGACATAAAGATAAAGGCAGATTTCTTATTACATATGCTAGGATAAAATCGTACAAGTTCTCCTTCTTCCCTAGTGACATTACAGCATGGAACGGGTTGACTGAATCAGACAGGAAATCCACTGTCTTAGCAGAGTTTACGTCTCTAATTAACACGCACGACTGGATTAACAAAGGGATATGCGTATGACGTATTTATCTTCTCTTTTTTGGGGAACGTCTGTAACTTATAAGATAAGATAGATAAGATAAGCCTGAATGCAGTGAATGGTGAATATTTCAAAAACCATTTTCGATTTGTGTTAATACTGTATTAAATAAGATATATAATATATAATTATAGCAAAGTATACAACTAGACTTGTGTGTTCCAGACTTTTTCCTTGACGGAACACTTCGCAAATTCCGAGCATTCAGCGGAACACTTTGTTTACATTTCTTTTTAGAGGTTAACTCTTTCTCTCCTAACTGACGATACCAACGTTAATTTCAACAGAATGTGGTAAATAATTACGGAGAGAGAGAGAGAGAGAGTTATTTCACGTGTTGGTCTTGTTAAGTCTTGTAGTTAATTATACCAGTAGTTAGTGTATCACCCATTCAGGCCACAGTTTTGGGAAACACTGACCTAGACAAACAGGCGTAGATAATTACACAAACCTTAACCAGGGTTTTAATTTAGATGCGAATATTGCATATACATGAACTAGTAGCACACTAGGCTGATAGCTACTATTAAATACCATTAGTTAGCATAGGCATCGGTAGAGTGCATAAAACCTGGTAAGATATGCCAGAGGTGTCACCCCTATCTTTCCAAAAATAAAATTTGACAGTAAAATCTGTCGTTGGTTAAGCGAGTTACCTAATGTTATTAATTGTAATTCAATTTTTGCCCCCCCCCCCCCCCCCATGTTAAAGTATTTCTGTTGAAAGTTCGCCGTTTCTGTAACGATGGAGGGGACATTTTATAACTTTCATAGGTGTCACCCGGTGCAGTCTGTGCGCATTGCACCCCCCCCCCATTCCAAGCTACGCCACGGAATCGTTGAAAGGACGACTACATTCTCGTATTCATAGTTTTTCAGGTCTGACGTGAGCCCAATATAAAGATGTGCATTGTATGGTTCTTGATGGAGGGAATCAGTCTGTCTTCTCTTGTGTGTAAGTGCATGTCCCTATTCACCTGATATAGACCACTGCCATATAGCAAGTGTCTGACGTTTTCTTTATTATGTAAACCAGCGGTTCTCAACCTTTTATGCTCGGCGACCCCTTTTTACAATCCCTCACTTAGCCGCGACCCATCCCCTCCCCCCGCACACACACACAGCAATAGAAGAATAGACAATAACAATCCATGTTTTCAATGGTCTTTGGCGACCCCTGGCTAATCGTCAATCGACCCCCAAGGGGGTCGCGACCCACAGGTTGAGAACCCCTGATTTAAACGAAAAAAAGAGTGTTTATATTTCAAGAAACTACAGCAAGATTTCGCAAGAACTAAAAATAGCAACGAGCGCTAAAAAAAAAAATAAGCGGGAATCTTTTAAGAGTCTGATTCTTTCCACTCTGTTAATGAAGATTATTTTAGAGAGGGTATAGGCTTAAATACAAGGAAAGACTGTTATACTTTAGGCCTACCATTCTGAAACTATTATTTAAATGAGGTTATATTGTATGCTAGCAATAGTGTACGTTCGATAATCACAAAACTTATGCAGTTATAAAGTTTGTACTGTTATTTCCTCCACAACCTATCTCGGAGCAAGTTGAAATTTTCCACAATTATTTCTAATACATGACAAATGACAACAAAGGAATGAATTTTAAAAAAATTAACAAATTTTAGTACATTAACTATTGGCAATCAATTATATTGTTTGGGATTGAACAAAGGAAAGAAATCGTACTTGACAGATGTGGTGGTGTAAGTTGAATTAGCCCACTTGAGGAGGCTTGAGCCATGAGTTCATGCACTCAAAAGACGATCACGGCAACCTTCACAAAGATACCCCCCCACACCCCAAACCCCCCAATCCTTTTTTTCCCAACTAGTCAAGACGATTGATAGAATCACAGCGCATTGAGAAAGCTAAACGCATGAAAGTGCACTAAACAAAAACAATATTGGTAAAATATTTCTAATAACACAGATTTATTATTGTTTAATATAATTGATACGATTAGACTTAATATAAAGCTTTTTTTTCATACATATATATTTCTTGTTTTTAAATTCTTATCGAAGGATTAATATTTTATTTCGTACCTATTTAACCTGTTCGTTTAAAAAAAAACACAAAAAAAAAACAAACTCAAGCACATACAAACCGGCTGTAGTTTTACTTTTTTCATTTGACTGTTCCAGATGTCACGGCGGCCAACGAAATATTGATAATGCAACCTTACCAGAAGGCACCCTCTGTCTCTGGCCTTCACTGGGGCCTGGTAGCGGAAGTTGACTACGTGGTCATCTACGCCCATATCAACATTCTAAAGCTGGACAGAGACACGAAAGGCCTTAAAGTGGGCTTTAACGTGTCCAGCGTGCAGCAGGGGTCCATGGTGAGTGAAAGTGCAAGTAATATTTCCAATCCTTCTTTTCAGGGCCAGTCTTACGAATGGCGGGGCCCAATTTAATGGATGCTTGCGAGGCCCCTCTTCTAATGTTTTTTTTTTAAATAATAACAACTATTAGGCCTATTATTAATTAGATCATCATATCAACATTTTATTATACAACATACGAAGGAAGCAACCGAATTTCGGGATCTTTCGAGTCCACCCAGCTCTAATGTGTATCTGACATTAGCTGGGGAAAAGTAAAGGCGGTTGGTCGTTGTTCTCGCCACATGACACCCCTCTTAAACCGTGGGCCATAGAACCAGATGACCTTTACCGATCAGCCCTATATATCGAAAGGTTGGAAAGGGGGAAACTTTACGTTATATTAAGAAACAAATGACCTGTACATCATCTGACTAATAGTCCGAAAGGGGTACTTTGACTATTTAAAAAGTATCCGAGATGCTTTTTTATCTGTCGCCCTAGGCCAGTTCTGCACAAACTACAGCCTGCGGCCCGTGACGCAGTGCTATCCAGCTCCTATCCAGCTCCACGAAACTTCTATCCACTGTTGGTAACCATAAGAGAGCAAATGAAGATGACCGTCCAGTTGCTACTATATCTCTCAATATTGCTTGGTTTATCTCCCCTTTTTTCTATTTAAAAACAAAACTAATTACCACTAATGGATTAGCTAATTTGGTTAACTTTTTATTGATTCATGTGTTATCATTGATAATAAATAATTGTGAAAAAAATCATCCCGAGCCGAGAATCAAGAAGGGAGGGGTGGGTGGGTAAAGCATGTAGAAATTTCAACCATTCAGACAAAGCTTTGCGATGACAAACAATATTTTAATACTTATCACCAGAACAACCTATTTTTTTTTCATTGTTACAAGACTTAAATTAACAAACTCCGTCTGTCTGTCTGGTAAAAAGTTTGTACACGTTATTTATCCAACACCCAATCTCGGATTAAGCTAAAATTTTTAACAGCTATTTCTTTTACATGACAAAACAAGAATATATTTAAAAAAAAAAACAATTACTTTAATTAACTATTGGTAATTAATTATTTTGCTTGGTATCTTGAACAAGGGAAAGAAATTATACTTGACAGATGTGGTGGTATAAGTTGAATTAGTCCCATTGAGGAATCTTGAGCTCAGAGTGAACATTTTTTTAATGCATTAAAAAAAAAACGATAATGTAAACATTCACTAAGAACCTCCCCCCCCCCTTTCCCCCTCCCCCCCCCCTCGCAACTGGTCCAGTCACATGAGAGAATCATAGTGCATTAAGAACGCTGAAAGGTAAACAAAAATAATTGGTAAACATATTTCTAATCGCCTAGATTTATTATTTATTATTTCTAGGTCACTGGTACAATAATTACATAACTGATCCAAACTAACTGATACTGATAATCTTTGTTTTTTTATATTTTTAAAATGCTTTTTCTTGTTTCATGTTAATCGCTACAGTTTGTTTTTTTTATTTTCCCCGCAGCTGTTGTGCGTCATGACCATTAGGCCCGAAGCCTATTGCTTCAGGGACGAAAGGCGGTTAAGTGGGAATGTCTGTTACTGTGACAATAAGAAGAAAGAGTCCATAACCTTTGTCTTGAATGTGACGACAAATAGAGAAATGAACGGCAGCCATTTTGTCTTCTGGCTAGACGAGGGAGAAAATGTCAGCCTTCAACTTCCGGAACATATCTACGGTGACAACTTTTCCTTGTGACTTTAAAAAAAAAACGTAACTCACGATGTCCTAAATTAAGAGTTGTCAGACGTACTGGAAAAAGAAGGACATATTCTCCTTTTTGGGAGGTTGTGTCCTCCGACCGTCCTGTATTGGTATAAAGTGATAAAAGTCCGACTTTCACTCACTGGTAACTACTATTGCATAATATCCGCCAATCGAATACAATCGTTTATATGTTTTTGTTTTAAATACACAGATTCACTTAGAACATCACACAAACTTTTTTTTCGTTATAAATCATCAATTAAATTACAAAGTCTTCAGGGGTTAACTTTTTAAAAAAAAATCAGGGTGGAAACTTTCTGGAAACGTGAGGGTATCTCGAAAAAGACTCTAATGATTTTCCTTGGTTTGACTGTTATAGTTCTTCAAAATATAATCATCTAAAAATTAAAATGATTAAACTTGGCTGAAGTCTTTTTTTTTTCAAGCATAGCTTCAGCGGGAATTCCCGCATACGTCTCAAATGTTTCTCTGTATTCAGCAAATAGCTGAAGAAATTTAATTAATATACGTACATGAACAAATATCGCACCGCCTTTATGTTGGCTTGTAGTTCCAGTCCATATGCATTTGTAAAACCATTAGCTAGACTGATAATAGAAGAGCTAGCAAAACTCCCTGGAAAGACTTGCGAGAAAGAATCAATGCAAGAAATTAATGAGATATTATCTTTATTTTGTATATATTAAAAAATTCCTTCGATATGGCACATCTTTCATGCTTACTGCGTGCTCACTACGCTAGATCTAGTCTCTTTTGTGGACCAGTGTGTGTGTGTGGAGAATGGATATCTTGGAGAAGGTTTCCTTGCTGCCTTTAACGCGCTCAGTAAACACAACTCTGCTTGAGTCGGGATAGCCAAGCGGTTTTGGCCTCTCAGTCATCCCACCATGTTGGCTGCCTGCCTGGTCGTGCGGTCTGCACGCTGGACTGTCGTTCGGATTTATCGATGGTCTAGGGTTCAAACCATGCCCGCTCCCATCCCCCGTCGTCCCGCGGGAGGATTGGACTTGGAAGTAAATTATCTTCAACTCTGAAGGAACATCTGAAACAATTAAAACATTTTTACATTTTATTATAGATAAAGACGTTTTTATCTATAACGCAGAGTCGTCACATCTGTCAAAAGAGAGAAAAAGGCTGTCCAGGGAAGAGCATTTTTTTCCCTTACCAAAAAGAATCTGAATGAAGACAATATCCCAGAGTTCCACACGTTGAATGTGTTGGCCCAAACGGTGAACTTGACGGACTTGAAGACAACGACTTTAAAAAGCGCCACCTAGTGATCGTTTCCCTAATTCGTCAACAGCAAAAACAAAAACAAAAAAACAACAACAACAACAACAAAAAAAACTACTGCAGTCAGGATAATATATTCGCTTTGTAGACCTGCCCATACAGTTCTAAGTGAGAAATCTTAACATGTATTTTTTTCAAAACTTATATCAACTCTGTCATGGTAAAAAGTGTGTACACGTTATTTCTCCCACACCCAATCTCAGAGCAAGTTGAAACATAACACTATTAATCATTGACATAGACAAGACAATCACTAAAAAAAAAAAGTAACCAATTAGACATTTTATTACTGGTGATTCATTATTTTGTTTAATAGCAACAAGGGAAACGAATACATCAATATTCACAGATATGGCTCAATTAGTTGGGTTTAGTCCCTTTAAATAATTGTTCTCCTTCATGCATTTGATACTTTATTGTATTTATTGTATCTAACAAAACATGAAGCAACTAACAAAATAACTCAATTAGTTAAATAATTATTAGTAATTAGTTATTTTGTTTGATATCGAATAAGGGAAATAGCTTGTACATTATGTGTAGATATCGTTTTAATGATATAGTTCTAGCTTTTTTTTTTTTAAGTTTTTTAAAATATTTGTTTGTTTCATGATTGAAATCATATTTTACCATATGTATGGTTTAATTTTTCTTAAGTACGCCCTAACCTCGTTGCGAAAACCTAAATCAGTGGCGTCACTATCGGGGTGCGGTGGGTGCGGGCCTCACCGGGTGACACCGACCCTCGTGACGCCACTGACCTAAATCTCTTTTTTTTTTTCTTTGTAATACTTTGTAACGTTATATATTTGTTTTTAATTATGTTTTGTTTTCATTAAACGAGCTCTGTAATCTATTTTTAGTTTCTATGTTGGTTCCTATCATTGATGACAGAGTGCTTCCCGTAGAAGATTGCGACACCCAGAAGGAAAGAGAAGTTAAAATCGCTCTAGGTAAGTAGACTACATTCTTGGAATAGGCTTTTTACATTGGTTATCTAGGTTTTGATGATGGCCATTCTGACACCTGACAACAGCTGCAGGTATTAGACATTACGTGATATAGCGCTTGGCTTTGGAAATGAGGCGCCTTATCTTATCTTATATAATACAGACGTTTACTTCAAAAAAGAAGATGATTACGTCCTACGCGTCATGCATTCAGTCATGCATATTAACCAATGACCTAAATTCTGCCAAGTCACCGGTTTTCCTGGCTGGCTCAGGCAACCCATTCCATGCTCTAATAGCACTAAGGAAGAAGGAGTATTTGTACAAATTTGTCCTAGCATATGGGATGAGGAAAGTGCCTTTATCTTTGTGTCTTTCTGAGTATTTTATTAAATTTTGTTTTTGTATTTGAAGATTATGGTTCAGAGGTTTAAGTATAATTGCTACTTTACTTTTGAGTCTTCTATCCCGAAGGCTTTCTAAATTTAGTGATTTTACTAAAGGTGTTACTCTAGTCAAATGTGAATATTCGTTTGTTATGAATCTCACTGCTCTATTTTGTGTATGTTCCAGTTTCTTAATGTTTTCTTGAGTTGAGGGGTCCCAAACAGAGGATGCATATTCTATTATTGGTCTAACCAAGGTTAAATAACATTTTAGTTTTATGTTCTTATTTGATTTATAGAAACTTCTTTTAATAAACTCTAGTGCTCGGTTTGATTTTATTTTGATAGCCTTGAGTTCAAAATCCCAGTTAAGACTGAGAGTCTATTCAGCATTTTAAGGACGTCCTTGAGTCCATCCAACTCTAACGGTTCCATGACTTACGTTGGGGAACTAAAGAATACTGGTCATTTCGCTGGCTACTTTACACAGTTGTTAACCCGCGGGCAATGAAACAGATAGGGTTTTACATCATCAGCCCCATAGATCGCATGGTATGAAAGGGATACCCTCTTTTTTTTTTTAATTTAGCATCATAGTTAGGTTTGGTATGGCCTTGCTATATTTAACACGTGTAGACTTTCAGTGGCGTAGCTAGGATGAGGTTAGGAAGGGGGAGAATTTGTAAATCCCCAAGGGCCCCCACTTGAGGGGGGCCCAAATGAGTGTTCTTTACATTAAATATTCAATATTACGCAAAATGCAATGGCCCCCCAAAGAGGTCAACCCCCCTGGGCCCCCAAATGATGGAAGATTTCTAGCTACCCCCTTGTAACCTTGCTGTTAATTCATTCATCTGTTGTAGTTGCGCCCCGATTCTCCTCTCTCCTGTACCTGCGACTTGAAGACCTTTTGATTACAAGGACCAAAAGGTTCAAAACTCTTTTACCATTGAGCTCTGGCAGGCCACATACGCCACTACGTTCAAGCAAAATAATAATGTTTTGAAAGACTAATTTAGTTTATAATATAACTTGGCGCCAAAACGTCCCGTCGCCAAAAAAAAAAAAAACGGCGTCGCCTAAACGTCCTGGTTCGGCACACAAGATCTGTTAATCGTCTTTCTCTAGTCCTATCTTTGTTTTGCCTTAGAATCTCTTTGAATGACAGGCCGCCCGGCATTCTTTTATGTTGTCTTCCCATCACTTTCACTGTCTGCCTCTTCTTCTTTTTCCTGGTACTGCTCCCTGAAGGAAGGTCTTTGTGAGTCATGAGGACCTTGTAATAGGGTCATAGAGTTTCATCATCTCATCATCTCTGCCTGTGGTCCCTTCTGGGGCATAGGCCACCAACCAGTTTCCTCCAGGCATCTCGGTTCTGGGCGAGTCTCTCCAACTGTCCCAATGTCTTGCCCATCCTGGTAGAGATGATGGTCTTCGGCCTGTCAGCTTCCAGACGACTCTGGCTTTCACCGACATGCGTCATAAACCTTCCAGCTGGAGGTCCATCTTCACCCAGGTCCGTGAATTCTGTTGATTTACTGATTGGATTGGTATTTTTGTAGCTAGTGGTTTTTCTACAGGGTAGGGTAGCTAGTCCTAAGACCGACCCTCCTCCTTTCTCAGCCGGGCTTGGGACAGTGCTAAGGCGGAGTTAAATAGAGTTTAAGTTTGCGTTTTTTTTTTTACAGTAGTTAGCAGGTCATTGTGGGGGTCCGATCGCTGTATTATTCCTGCGTCCTCCTATTAGTTTGCTAATTCTTCGGCAAAACTTGGACCATGGACACGGATCTCGAAAATGGCTCTAATGATTTGCCTAGAAATTAAGCAGTTAATGTTCATGTATATATTTGGGAAAAATTACTAGCTTACGGCTAGCTTATTGCCAAAAAGGGAAAACTCTGATTTGACCGTTAAAATCTTTCAAATAATTGTCTTAGTAAATTGCATTTTGTCTGGAGGTCTAGACATTCAAAAATTTAATATTTGTATATTTTATATCATAAACACACGTACGTCAGTGGGGGTATACCCGCATGCATTCATTCAAGAGTTAAATAAATAGATTCATTTTTGAGCACCGCCTTCTAGATCTTGATCTATAGCAGGCATGTCAAACTCATTAAGGTGTATGGGCCACATAAAAAATAACTATGACCTGAAGGGCCGGAACCAAAAATCAGTTGGAAAACATAGCCTACTAATTTTATGTAAATTAGAAACAATACAATAGAATAAGATAATTAATGGAATACATGTCCCTTATTTAGCTAAATTTGTAGTGCTATTTTTTTGTGAATTTAAAATTACTATGATTACGTATTACTTTCGTTGTACTGATGCTTGAGATCTTTTCTGGGATACAAGTTTATAAATGTCAGGTGGAAATTTGTTTGTCACTGACACTTTCATCACTGATGACACATTTTGATCAGATAATCTCGAACGGTGTTTTTTTTTTTTTTTTAAATTTCATTATGAAAAGAACTGCTCACAGAGATAAGTCCCTTCAAACATAGCAAAAATTCTATCATCAAATTTCCTCAATTCAACATACCGTTCAGGTAAATAACTGTATAATTTTGGCCCTTCTATATATTTTGCTTTCAAAAAAAATCTATCAGCTCTAGTTGCACATCAGCAGCATTTTCAGGAGCTAATGAAAATGGAGATACAAACCACGAACATCCGTGCTCGTATGAAACGATGTCACGAAAACAGTCATTAAAAGCATCTACTAACGATTCCAGGTGTAGGACATATTTATCAAATGTTGTAGCCGTATTTCATTCTTTTTAGTTCCTGGCACTTTGAGAGGTGAACAAAGTTTTCTCTTCATATTTGGTTTATCCACAGTCATAATTTTGCTTGAAAGCACTTCACATCATCACACACAGTTGTGACAATTTTGTCTTTACCTTGAAGTTTTAAATTCAAGTCTTGCAGGTGACCAGTGAGATGAACTGCAAATGACAAATCCTGAACCCATTCGTCAGTTTACTCTCACGCGATGCAAAAAAAACTCTTCAATTCTTTAACACAGGAAAGCCAGTGGACTTCTGTGTAGTAGGAAACATATTCAAATTCGTGTCCAATGCCATCAAGAAACATTGAAAAATGGGCGATGATTTAAGCCACGGGCACGAATTAAAATTGATAGCGATTAGTAATAATTACAAAGTTAACAAATCAAAATTAAACCTAAAGAGTACTTGAAAGATTCGAAGCTAATAAATAAATAAAATTACCACATCTAGTTCAATTTTAAATGAATTTTCGTAAAATTATGTTTTAATAAAATCTGATGTCAAAGAATACTTCATAAGTTTAACAAAGTTTATTGCAACGTTTTATGTTTGACATGCCTGATCTATAGGCCAATCACAAAATTTTATATACTCCGTGAGTAAAGGGACAATCGATGCGGGGTAAGAATGTTTTAAAATCTGCCATTCATTTGTTATTTAGAGTAAAATAATCGCTCTTTCAAAAAGCCTAATGATTGATGAATGTCTTTTTAAAATGTTATCTTACTTAATAACTGTAACGTTCTCTGTGCAGATCCATGTTCATTCAGGGCCTCAAATCGTCTGCGAGATCAATCGACACCATCCCATATTATGCCTATCTTTGGGCCTATTAATATTATTATTTTAAGGAAATGAATTAATTTATATTCTATGGCACTGTCAAAGTCGAGGTTCGACAAAGGGAAACAAAAATTCATTATTATTATCATTAAGATTACTCTTAGTTTAGAGGGCATAACATTAAAATAGCGAATATTTTGTTTCGCGTTGATATATTTGTATTTCTGTTTGCGACATAATAGGAGTTGGCAGCAGTGAATAAATGACACTTTCACTACACTATCAATTGCAATATTAAATGTATAGATCCAGGTACCTGTTAGCCACTCCTGGAAAATGTGGCATTCGTGTTTTGAAAACTTGCTATTTTTCAAAAAGCTTTAGATTTGACATCGCGTTTTACAATTTTCTTTTATTTCTAGAAAGTTCTCATTAAAATATGAAGAAACAGACGTTTTATTTCAACTTTCTTTTCATAACCTCGTACCCTTCCTTCAACGATTCTTGTATTTTCTACGCAGACGATTCCTACCTAAAACTGCTGGGTATCTTCCAGATCCTCGTATTCGTCTTCTTCACTGTGGCTGCTATAGTCTTGATAGTTATTCTGATATTCGGTAAGTGATATAGGTCAGTGACAGTTGTTTTTATGGGTGTCACAGAATCTTTAAGATGGGTGTCATTATGTCATATGGAGGCGCGGTGGCTGAGCGGTAAAGCGCTTGACTTCCGAACCGGGGTCCGGGTTCGAATCCTGGGATTTTTAATTTCGGGATCTTCGGGCGCCTCTGAGTCCACCCAGCTCTAATGGGTACCTGACATTAGTTGGGGAAAAAGTAAAGGCGGTTGGTCGCTGTGCTGGCCACATGGCACCCTCGTTAATCAGATAAATCAGATGACCTTTACATCATCTGCCCTATAGACCACAAGGTCTGAAGGGGGAACTTTACTTTTACATTATGTCATATATGTGACCAGTTGCTCTTGATGAGTTATCAATGTCTCAAGATGTTCCTGTGAAGCCGGAGATTCTTATGTAGATATTATCTCTAGATCTAGTTATATCGTTAGAGATTCAAATAACGAAGAGCCTTCAATTCATATACAAAACTTTAATTCAGGAACTAGGAATCAATCTCAATACACAAAATGTACAATTAAAACTGTATTAAATGAATATCTTCTTCCGAGCTCGAAAACAAATAAATTCAAACAAATATTTTAATTCTACAACTGAAATGTATGCGACTTGCATCTTTGAGTCCCATCTGACAACTTTTAGTCTACACCCTTCCTCTACGAAACCCTATCTACAAATGAGGCTTAAAAAACCCGCTAAAACCAATCCCATAATTCTCAGGCAAACGCTCAAATCACGTGATTAGATGACGTAGGAGCTCTTCCGACTTTGAATTTACTAGAAAAAAAAAGAGTGGAGCTAATTACTAAGGTTACTTCCGGGAAAAGCTGAATGAAGATGCAGCTAGACTGCTACGTGAGAATTGTATTAGTTATAGTCAATGGCGTATCCAGGGTATTTGATTTCTTAGTATAATAGCTACTTTTGATGCCCCTGCCCCCCCCCCCCCAAAAAAAAATTAAAGCAAACACCAAACATTTTTTGTTTGTTTGAAAACAGCATGTATTTTAAAACTCAGTGTTTCTCAAGCTATTAATTGTGAAGCTGTCATACACAACAATTTCCATTCGTATCTCCATTCTCACTAAAAAAAACTGACAGAGGTCGCCAAGCGTTTCCTTGATTTCTGAGCTGCAGGGATGCATTATACTGGCGTCTGCAGCACCAGCGCATCATAGTAGCGCCCCTTGAAAGTCCTCGTAAAATTAATTTCGTCCTAGCAATGTAATAGACTTGTATTATCTGATTAGGCTACAATAATTAAGTAGGGATGCCATCATTTTCTGTCCCTTGAAAAAACAAAAGAAGAGCGCCTTCACGTTCCATAGGGGCCTCATCTCATTTTGATAGACTCTTCATTTCCACTTAAACCATGATGACATAATATATCTGTTGTATGCACATACACACGCACACTCCAAATACGATGCTGGAAGTTCACCGATAACAGCGTGTTGTAGGAATGGTGGCGGCTACAGTCTGCTGGTCTGTTGAACAGCTACACAAAACTTTCAGCGCACGGAAATTTAAAGATGTTAATAAATGTTATTCGAATTATCTTGACTTTCCATGACTCTTTTTATAAGAAAAAAAAATGAAATGAATTCAAATCAACGGTACCTCGATTTCTACTAATTCTTGATTACTCTGTATTTTTTTTGTTGTTTGCTTTAAGTTGGTCACGTGGTATTGGGTTTTGTTAAGGCTTAGACCATGTGACGATAAGGTCAGGCATTATGTTTGGAGTTTGGGAAGAATAGAAAATTGACATATTATGAAAATTTTCTTTCCTGTTAGATTAGAGCCAATTCAATGTTTTAAAAGAAATAATACTACTAAACATTGTGATTATTGAAATGAAAATAAGACTTTTCTAAAATGTCTTTTTTTTTTTTTTTTTTTACAGTTACAGGAAAAGCCAAGAAAAGCAAAAGACCTTCCAATGCATCTAAGTATGAATACTTTTCTCACACACAAATAAGCGAATGTTTAATTAAGAGTTTACATCAGAGAGCAGCACCTTTTTACTATATTACTAGATGCTCTCAAGAAACAATGAATACTCCTCTAAGATACTCTTTAGCTGATTTCTTACATTGAGTTCTGAGTAATAAAAATTGGGATGAAGATCTAGAACAGTGATGTCCAACCTAATTCGAACCGCGGGTCATTTTAATTTCCAACACTCGTTTCGAGGGCCACATGACCAAAAGTTACAAAACGAAGTGAAATTGTTCTGAAACTATTTTATTAGAAACCCCGGTACAGTAATTAATGTGATATTTGATGATTATATTTTTTACGCGTCAGAAAATAGCTTCATTTCTCTATATACAATGTTAGCAACAGCGTAGTAGGTACCTTTACCACTGACTTATTTTCATGTTACTTTTTGGTAAATATTCCCATCAATTTCTAGGTGTAGTTAATCAATCTCTTTTATTTGTAGTTCGAACCAAGGATATCGCCATATTTATTTTATAATGCCGATCTATATGTTGTTGTTTTTTTTTAAACAGCCACACTTTCTTTATAAAACAAAGATGTTGGCTTATTATCATGTTCCACAAAAAAGTAAAGATCCGCCCAGTTTTCCTGATAGATTCTACATTGAGAGTCCCCTGTTCATAACACTGGCGGATCCAGGGGGGGGGGGCGGTAGGGGCGATCGCCCCCCCCCCCCCCCAACTCGGCCGACCTCTCCCCCCCCCCCCCCCCCCGCGGACGAATTATAGTATAGAATTCACACAATTTGTATGCGAATTTATTACTTATGTTAATAATATATACTAATTATTTATATTTCAACCTATTTTTAGGAGAAATCATAGTATGTGAACAAAATTAGTCGAATATCTATATAATATAAACAGGTGGAAGTGCGATACATGCAATCCCCTTCCCCCCATCGGACAAATCAATACTTTTTCTTTTTGTATTATAGTAAGAAATTACAAAATTAAAAAAAATCTGTCACTAATATAATTTATATATGCTATAAAGTAAATTCTTATATCGAGTCGCCCAACCCCTATTCTTTAATGCAAAATGCAATCAATAGCAGAAATTATAAAAAGGAGCGAGAATTAATAGTTTTCATTTTACCGCCCTGCTTTTATACATAGGGTTAGGGTTTACTGGGTTTACTGGGCGTTAGGGTTAGGGTTTGGAAAAAAATCGCCCCCCCCCCTATCCAAAGTTCTGGATCCGCCAGTGGTTCATAAACGCACAAACGATAAAGGTCATCAGAGAAAATTTGAGAGCCCTAAAGTAGGTGAAGATACATTTTTCAACTTCTTTTTTTTTTTTGGAGGGGAGATTTTCTCCACTTTGTGACAACGTTTTGGCGGGCCGGATGGAAACACATGGCGGGCCGGATCTAGCCCGCGGGCCGTATTTTGGGCATCACTGATCTAGAATATAGAATAACATGATGATGTGGGTGCTACTTATTTGTAGGAGCTAGCCAAATATTAAAAGGATGCAGCTACTAAATTTTCCTTAAATCAACCCCTAATTTATGTTTAAATTATATAGTAAAAAAACATGCATATTTTAACTGTTATTGAAAAACATATCATAGTGTCAAACCTGGTCTAAATTTATTTTTTTTCGCTTTTTTTTTAAAACTAGTCGACCGGCGGCGTAGCATACGCCGCTATTTTGCAGGGCCGGACTTAGGCTCCTGCAAACTTTGCGACCGCAGTGGGCCCCGCACTTTCATAGGACCAGCACTTTCATAGAGCCCGCTCTAATTCAAGGTGTAGAAATTATTAAATTAAACCATTTTATAACTTAAAAGAGATTTCCCGCGCCCTCCTGTCGATTTACCAGGAGCACTTTCATAGGACCCGCGCTTTCATAAGAGTCTTCTAAGAATTATTTTTAGAATTATCTTGCTCATTTGACTGATCAGACCTATCGTTCTATAATTTGGGCATTGTTTCAAATTTCCTTTCTTGGGCGGTGGAATTAATTAAAGGTTGTGTTCAGTCTTTAAGCTGTTATTTTTCTTCCCATATTCTATGACTGATTATCCTAAAGGGAGGCGCGGTGGCTGAGTGGTAAAGCGCTTGGCTTCCGAATCAGGAGTCCCGGGTTAGAATTCTGGTGAAGAATGGGATTTTTAGTTTCGGAATCTTTAGTACGCTTCTGAGTCCACCAAGCTCTAATGGGTACCTGCATTAGTTGGGGAAAAGTAAAGACGGTTGATCGTTGTGCCGGCCACATGACACCCTCGTTAACAATTGGTCACAGCAACAGATGACCGTTACATCATCTGCCCTATAGATCGCAAGGTAAGAAATGGGGATTATCCTGAAAATTTTTTTTATACATGAGCCGTGTTTTAAAAGTTCTGACATTTTTTTGGCGACTTGCCACCCTTAAGTGATCGAATTGCTTCCTGCGCTTCTAGCTCTAGCATTGGAATCTCAGCGAGGTCTCTGTTGTTTCAGGATATTTTGTTGATTAGACTGTTGTTTGGATTTATCTAGGTGTTACACAGATCTTTGCAATTCTGTCTACACCATCTACGACTATCTGCTCCATCAGTCAGAATTGTTTTCAATCACTATGGTTTCTAACTTGTCTTGTGATGGTTACTGCTTTTAGTTTTTACTATTGCCATGTTTCAAGCAACTATTGATTATAGTGCTAAGGTCACTAATCTATATTTCTTTTTGCAGACTTCCTTTTATCTCTGAAATGTATCCTACTGCCAGCAGGTGAATAACTTTTTTTTCTTCTTGCATTACATAAATCAAGGATGTCATCTGGTACACATGGCTTAATTTTTTTTTCTTTTGCTTTTACCCTAGGAATCTTTAGTTTGACTCAAGTGATATTCGCACGATTTTATGCTATAGTTTAACGTTTTATATATTATTGCTAATTTTTTTCTACTTCTACTCGGGGGTGTTTCTAGACTTCTAGTTATTTCATTATTGGTGTTACTTTAGTGAAATGTGAATATTAATCAGGTAGTATGCGTGGATGATTTGATTGGTAACTGTTAGACAAGGAGTCCACATTGTTTAGTTCTAAACTATGTAACTAAGTCTCGTATTATTACGGACGTGTACACTACAGTCACTGGCGGATCCAGGGGGGGGGGGCTGTAGGGGCGATCGCCCCCCACCCCCACTCGGCCGACCCCCCTCCCTTCGGGGGGGGGCGGACGAATTATAGTATAGAATTCACACAATTTGTATGCGAATTTATTACTTATGTTAATAATATATACTAATTATTTATATTTCAACCTATTTTTAGATTATTTCGCCCCCCCCCTTCTAGTATCTTGGCCGATTTGGTAGGGTCGGGAGGGGGCGATGACATCAATCCGCCCCCCCCCCCACCATAAACTTTCGAGTGGGGGGGGGCGGTCCTATTTATTTGTAGAAATCACAGCTTGCTAACAGAATCAATTAAATATCTATATGATTAAAACTTGTTATTGGTATTTTAACCGGTCTTTATATAATTTCGTTCACCTGTTGGCCGATTGGAAGGGGAAGAGCGAATACCTTCACTGCCCTTCCCATCTAAACCCTTTGAGTGGGGGGGGGGCGGTCCTACTTTTATGGAGAAATCATAGTATGTGAACAAAATTAGTCGAATATCTATATAATATAAACAGGTGTGGAAGTGCGATACATGCAATCCCCTTCCCCCCATCGGACAAATCAATACTTTTTCTTTTTGTATTATAGTAAGAAATTACAAAATTACAAAAATCTGTCACTAATATAATTTATATATGCTATAAAGTAAATTCTTATATCGAGTCGCCCAACCCCTATTCTTTAATGCAAAATGCAATCAATAGCAGAAATTATAAAAAGGAGCGAGAATTAATCGTTTTCATTTTACCGCCCTTCCCCTTTCCAGACAGAATTTGTGTAATTTGACATGAATTTATCATAACTATTTTAAGAAAGACTTTGCTTTGGAAAAGTTATAATTCAAACGAAATTTTTCAATATAACAGTCACGGTAAAGATGAGTTCAAAAGCCAGATAATCTTTTCCTAGTCGACTTTTTCCAACCTTTACTCTATCTCATATTTTTCTAGTTAAATAAATTTAGGACTATAACTCACAATTTATGCTAGAATTTTATTGAATATTATTAATCGAATTTTTTTTTTCGGAGGCGATCTTCAAAACCTTAATCTAAATATGTGGGGTATCTAATCTTTTCAAATAACAAATCAGTTGTATTTGCAATGTATTAAGGGATTATAAATTCATATTAGAATATTTTTCTCATTATTCAAAAGGCACTTTATAATAGAATGAATAATGATCTGTAGGTCAGGAGAATGCGTTACTGCAATGAAGAATGCCAGAAAACGCTTTTATCGTCGAGGCTTCGCCCCGAACCTCACTGATGAATAATAAGCTGATGTCAGGAGAATGCGTTTCTGCAGTGAGAAATGCAAGAAAACGCTTTTGGCGTCCGGGCTTCGCCCCGATCCCCACTGATAAATAATGAGCTGTAGATGTCAGAAGAATGCGTTTCTGCAGAGAAAAATGCAAGAAAACGCTTTTGGGCGTCGGGGCTTCGCCACGAAACCCCACTTAAGAAGCTTACAGCGCTCTCCTAGACCCCCAAGCTTGCAAGAGAAAGACTGTTTTTGTTTTCTGTTTTTTTCGCCGAAGATTGAGAAACAGTCTTATTTTATTCTCATTTGTCGAATATATTTATATATATATATGCTGTACGCACGTTTATGCATAGGGTTAGGGTTTACTGGGCGTTGGGGTTAGGGTTTGGAAAAAAAATCGCCCCCCCCCACTCCATAGTTCTGGATCCGCCAGTGACTACAGTTACTACAATAGCCATCGATTTTTCCCCGGGGACATAATTAACATTTTTAGAAAGGTTTCTGTCTGTCCATTCCAAGCTTGTTATTTCTACACAAGATACTAAACGCCAGCAAGACGAAAACACAAAGTATGGATCAATAGCCAGGCAGTGTTCTCGTTACAACATGAGCTTGAAATAATTACACTTAGCAAACTGTGTTGTAGGAGGCGCGGTGGCTGATTTTTTTTGGGGCGCCTCTGAGTCCACCCAGCTCTAATGGGTACCTGACATAAGTTGGGGGAAAAAGTAAAGGCGGCTGGTCGTTGTGCTGGCCACGTGACGCCACCGTAAACCGTAGGCCACAGAAACAGATGACCTTTACATCATCTGCCCTAGAGACCACTAGGTCTGAAAGGGGAACTTTACTTTTACATTTAAACTGTGTTGTGGCATGCTCAGTTAAGTGTGGGCCTAAGGTAAAAAAAAAAGAGGTACAGTCACCCCTTTGTATGGGTTCGATGATATAAGGTCATCTTTTTTTTTAGTCGAAGATTAACGAGGGTGTCATGTGGCCAGCACAACGACCATTCGCATTTACTTCCTCGACGTATTTGAAATACCCATTAGGTTTGCGTGGGCTCTGGGGCGTCTCAAAAATCCAAAACGTTCGAAAGTTCAGCCTCCACGGGACTCAAACTCGAGACTTTATGTTTCAGAAATCAAGCGTTTTGCCACTTGGCCACCACAATTCCTTTAAACATTTTGAATTTTACATTTTTTTTTTATATTCTAGTTCCAAGATAGAGAGATATTCTGTAGCCACTGGCCCTTCAGTGGCTGAATGTAAGTAGTTATATTAGCCTATATTTGATTTGGGAAGCGTGGTCGAGAGGCTAAGTGCGCTTGAACATGGCTTGTCTTGGCTACCTAGAAGGGGGCTCGAGGTTCGACACCCGACTCGGGCAGAGTTGCGTTTACTGAGCGCCTAAAGGCAGCACGGAAAACCAACTCCTAGATACCCCCTCCCCACTGGTCCACAAATGCGATTGGACCTAATCGCTCTGAGCATGCTATAAGCATGAAAGTAGCTCTATATAAAAGCTATAATAATAATTATAATAATAATAATTAATAGTTAATAGTCTAGTGATGGTTTGAGCTTTCTCGACCCTTGATAAAATATAATATTTCAGCTTCTGGGTTCACCAACGGTAGGAGATTGCCTCTGCTATTTTTGAGCTGAGCTTACTTTTGCAGGAAGACTTCCGAATGTACGACCTATAACACAAAGGAAACAAATTGTATATCTACGATTCCCACCGGAAAATAATCGTAAGACCAGCAATAGGACACGTTGGTCATTATCAAATCAAAATTCAACTAAAATCTTGATTTTACAATAAGAGATGTGAGATGTCGGCCTACTTTTTTTTTTTTTTTACGATTAAGCAGGAAATTATAAAGAAAAGTACATGGTGCCCTAGATCAGGGCCGGTCTTAGGTCACAGCAACCTATGCAGCCGCAGTGGGACCCGCACTTTCATAGGCCCCGCGCGATGCAAATTTTAGGTGTAAATTATTAAATTAATCCATATTAACTTATTAAAGGGTTCCTGGAATTCTCCTAAAATTATAAAATATAAGAAAAAGTCATGAAAATCTCATGAAATGATTAAAATCTTCTGAAAACTGATGCAAACCTCCTTAAAACAGACACAATTGTCATTTAAGGATGTCATTCAATATGGAAAACGCCAATCCTACTCGCGATTAAAAAAAAACGAAACGGCCTTGTCAGCTTTCATTGATTAAAAATGTAATAATAAGCCGAATTTTAACCAAAACAAGAAGTTCAAATACTTATACATACAGATCTAGATCTAAATCTATCTCGACCTCTAAGGAAAAAAAACAAAACAAAAGCGATATTTTGCTAGTCGACAGTAGGGCCTAAATCTAAAAGGCAGATCTGAATGTTTTTTTCTGCTTTTTGTTGGGAAACTACTATCGTAAAGCTAATTTGAAAGCGATTTTGTACTTAGTAAAGTATAAATAAACTGCAAAAAACGAATTTATTTTCTAATACAAAATCTTAATTTTCACTTATTATCCTTATCACAACCCAAATTAGGCCCCGCGCAATCCGCTTCGCATAGGGCCCCGCAACCTAGCAAAACAGGCCTGGTATGATTAAAGGAATGCAATAAATACTTACAGCAAAGTAAATTATAATAGTTTTATTAGAAGATTTTTATTTAAAAATAGTAAAAAAAAAACAGAATTTAATTAATTGCAGCATACTATGCATTTCATAGTTCTCAAGTGCTTGATTGAAAAAGCGCGTGCAGCATGACTTCGGGCTTTTATCTGTTATCGTACCAGTGTCAGGGTTGTGTTTAAGCCTTAGCTAGTTCGCCCGGGCCACTGACTAGATGCTAACAATGTGTTTAATGGGATGAATGTAATTTATGATGACAAACTGATGAAGTAATATCCTTGAAGTTAACAAATGTTATAATATAATTGTTATATTAATTAACTAATCATTCTGCACCTTGCTGTCCCACAACGTAACACATTAGAGCGCACAAGCACAACACAACGCACTGCTGACTCTAGTCTCTAGTGTAGACTTCCTAATCTCATAACTAACTCCCCTGAACAGAAGAATCTCAAAGAAACGTTACACCAGCATAATAACAAAACCACTCCTTAAGCTCAAAATTAAGGCAACAAAGAAAGTGCGTTCAAAAAGTGTGCACCTAATAAACATTGGTGCTAGTATACCATAACCTACGCACCGACAACCAGGCCTCTTTTATCTGTAATCATACCAGGCCTCTTATATATGTAATCATACCAGGCCTCTTATATATGTAATCATACCAGGCCTCTTATATATGTAATCATACCAGGCCTCTTATATATGTAATCATACCAGGCCTCTTATATATGTAATCATACCAGGTCTCTTTTTACCTGTAATTATTCCTAGCCTCCTTTTATCTGTAATCATACCAGGTCTCTTTTTATCTCTAATCATATCATGTCTCTTTTATCTGTAATCATTTCAGGCCTCTTTTATATGGAATCATACCAGGCCTCTTTTTATCTGTAGTTATTCCTGGCCTCTTTTTATCTCTAATCATACCAGGTCTCTTTTATCTATAATCAAACCAGTTCTCTTTTATCTGTAATCATTCCAGGCCTCTTTTATCTGTAATCAAACCAGTTCTCTTTTATCTGTAATCATACCAGGTCTCTTTTATCTGTAATCATTTCAGGCCTCTTTTACATTGACCACCCTAATGAATTATCATTGCTGGGTTTACGTGTAGGCTAGATATAGCCCAAGGCCCCTACTTAAATGGGGACCAATTTTAACAATTTCGGAATGATTGAATGTCATTTATAGTTCAATATATATTGCAGCATTATTTAACCCAATGCCGCTTACCCCCCCCCCCCCCGAACGCCCTACACTCTTCGCCCAATTTAGCAAGTGGGTCATTTGGTGGAACAAAGCGCTATGGGTCTAAAGTTATCATTACGATAAACCCCCGTTAACCAGTGAACAGGTAGATAGATATATTGCCGGACATTATGGACTATAGACATTATTGCCGGACATTATGGACTATAGACATTATTGCCGGACATTATGGACTATAGACATTATTGCCGGACATTATGGACTATAGACATTATTGCCGGACATTATGGACTATAGACATTATTGCCGGACATTATGGACTATAGACATTATTGCCGGACATTATGGACTATAGACATTATTGCCGGACATTATGGACTATAGACATTATTGCCGGACATTATGGACTATAGACATTATTGCCGGACATTATGGACTATAGACATTATTGCCGGACATTATGGACTATAGACATTATTGCCGGACATTATGGACTATAGACATTATTGCCGGACATTATGGACTATAGACATTATTGCCGGACATTATGGACTATAGACATTATTGCCGGACATTATGGACTATAGACATTATTGCCGGACATTATGGACTATAGACATTATTGCCGGACATTATGGACTATAGACATTATTGCCGGACATTATGGAGAGAGAGAAAAAGGCTGATGTTGTCGGTCATTTCTTTAATGACTTCATTTTTATTGTGTGAAACAAATAAGGGAGAGAATACAGTTTCTTTTACACTAAACAACAATGACCCAAGATAAATTATCTTCCTCGGGCGTGAATAGAAAGGGACGAACTATTCTGTTTACCATCGGATAATGCTATCATTGGCTTTTGCTCTGAGAAAAAAAAGCGTGAAAGGAAATATTTTAGTTAAATACAATTCCTTAATCATTACAAGAGGTAGGCCTATCATGAAACAAGATAAAAAGCTTTAGAAAAATGTGACTTTTAAAAGAATGTTGTACCAGAGTTTGCGTATTATGAATAATAATGATTTTGAATGCCATATTTATTATACATCTTTATTGTATACATATATCAATTGAACCCTTTATCCCAAGAGCATATTTGACACTGACATATAATACCCGGACTTAAGAGTTCCATAACTCAAATAACTTACGCCGTAACAAGTCTATATCCGTTCCTGAGATTGATGGTAAAGAGTTGATTGCTTCTTATATTATGTATATTGCTATAAGAGTTGATTGCTTCTTATATTATGTATATTGCTATAAGATATCTCCGTAATGAAGAAATCGTTTTATATTTAGATTTCTGAAACTGAAACAAGTTCTCTTTTGTGTGAATAACGAAGACACTGATTCTTTTAGTGACCAATGTGTTTTTATTATCGGAAAAAATCATAAGGTAACCAGACGGCGCCTCAGGCGGGGCAGCCCAGCCCTGGACTTACTGCCCTGTTATATATGAAATGTCTGGGACGGACACTAAATGGAAACGTTAATCAATTATAAAATCTAATTTAGAATATCATTTGATTAATAATTTCAATGTTACCACTTTCGACATCTTCTTCACAACCATTATATTACTGCCCCTATTGTACAGAGCGCCCTAAAAACTGCTTCAGATTGTCTCCTCTTGTATATAGAAACACTATGTATGAAAATGTATTATTCCTTCTGCGTCTAACTCTTACACGCTAATTTAACTCTTTCTCTCCTAATTGACGATACCAACGTTGATTTGACCTCATTCAATGAAATTAATGTTTAACTTTACAAACTTATATTTTGTGTTATATAAAAAGAGCATGCATTTCCCCTTTAACTCTCTACCAAGTAAAACATTTGGTAATAACAAACGACAAAGCTGTTGAAGTTTAATTTTAAAAGGGGAGTGACGTAGTCATGGGCGAAATGAAGAATTCCTTCGAAACGTGAGAAAATAATTACAGAGAGAAAGAGTTAACTCTTTCTCTCCTAATTAACTACACCATTGTTGATTTTTACCCCATTAAATTAAATTAATTTTTGGTTTTAGAAAGTATAACTTGTGTTATATAAAAAAGAGCATGCATTCTCCTATAATTCTACACCAAAAGTAACGTTTTCTGATTACAAACAAAATTTTTTATTGAAGTTTAATCATAACAGGGTAGAATATGCAAATGTGAAAAATGTACAATTCTGTCAGAACGTGGGGAAATAATTACGGAGATAAAGAGTTAACGATATAGAATGTAGACTATAGCAGAACTTTTAGACTATGAAAAGACCGGATGCAGATCACTATCGCTGATGCCTGCAGCGGAGAGACTTTTAAAATTATGTCCTCGTTTTGAAATCCTATGTCTCAAAAGAACAAGCGAATGGTGGGTGTATTTTGTAGACAACATGGCGACAATATTCCAAGTAGCTCTTCTGCTTGTTAGTGGACAGAATGTCAGGGCTGTCAGAATATCTTCTGCCATTGACTAATCAGTTGAGCGACTCAGGACTAGTTAAAAGAAATGAAAAAGAAACGTCAATCGTAAAATGTTTACTCAAAATGTGCAAAGTAAAGTGGTCGATTTGACACAGTTAAAGGGAAACTCCGATGGTTTTTCAAATTTGAGCTATCGACATATTTAAATTCTGCGTAAAAAGTTGTAATAGTAAACATTTTACCATTTTTTATTTAAATGCTTAGAAACATTTACATTTAATCAATTAGTCAGTAAAATGTTGACATCTCAAACGGGGTTCTTTGAGATAATGTTTTTAGGTTAGGCATACGTCACTTCCCTCAACAATACTGAAAAGGAAACTAGATTTAACCAATCGTATCGCTTCATTCTTACAGTAGCTGTTAGGCTTAGTGACGGCCTAGTCCAGAGCTATGGTACAGTTATATTTATACATGTATAGATAGATCTAAAAGCATTAGGATAACCGACTAGAGAAAAAAAGTAACATTTTCATCTAAGCCTCTCCCTATCCCAAGAAGTAAATAGATCGTGTGTCTGACTGATTCGAACAAACTGGTCAGTGTAAGGTTAGTCTAGACTACGTGTAGTCGGTCATGACAAGACAACCAAGCGATAGTGTTTGTTGTGTGTTGAGTTGTCTCACTGCCGTGGTTAGTCAAGCATGTAAATCTAATTTCAACACGCATTTTTTTCTTTGCTTACAAGATCTAGCAGATCTAACTTCAAAGACGAAGAAATATTTCTTTTACGAGAATGTAAACTTTGCTGCATGGTCTCCCGTTATACAGAAGTCAATAGATTAAATTAATAGGTCAGTGTGACGTCACATAGAAACCCCTGTGAAAATCTGATCGTTTTGGATGCGCAGGAAAATTACGTCAGAAATCATCAATTGCTAAGTTATTATTGCAAATTTAAAAAAAAGAATAATATATTCATTATCTGTAAATCAAAACACATATTATATAAAAAAAAATGTCAAAACTATCGAAGTTTCCCTTTATTTGGTAAAAACTGCAATAAATCTCCAGCGATTACAATCCACCTGCTGCTCTTTTCTATGTTAGTTAAATGTCTAGAATTGATTTCCATTTCAACATGTTTTTTATTCTTTTTTTTTATTCTTTTTAATTTTTAAAAATGCATTATTCCCTTGACCTGCGATCGGTTGCATTGGCTTAAGTCCGGCCCTGGTCTAATATGTATGTGTCTGTATGTGTGAGAGACACAGGGAAGTGTACTATTACAGCTGCAAGCCAGTATTCTAATATATATATATATATATATATATATTGTTATGACCCTATTGGCGTTAAGGTTAACTATAGGCTCAGCTAACACACACGTGAATCACTCAGGTCAGCGGGGCCGCGGACAAGGGACAGTACTACGATTACACGCAATATGACCAATGTTATGGTCATGTGATCGAAAGCCTGTGTGTACGAGTGACACAGTGTGTAGGAAAGCGGCAGTTCAAGACCGTTAGTCAGCCATGAAGTCGGTCCTGGTCGGACCTGGTGCCGTCCTCCAGTGAAAAGTACGAGTCCAGGAAGAAATAGAGACAGTAGAGTTTGTACTATGATGTACAATGTAACATTTTAGTTGTTGACGTGTTTGTTGCCAATTGTCTAGTATTGGCTGTTATGTACATGACCATTATTAAAGTACCAGATTATTTGGAGCCTTGTTGTCAAGTTCTTGATTTTGATGTGTTGATGTGATGTGTTGTGTTTAGCAGTGTTTACAGAAGGCCTGATTAGGAGAGAATCGTAACAATATATATTCAGCCAGTATTCTAATATATATTTTTTTTTCAGCCATGGTTGACAAGCCTGATGGGAGAGAAAAAAGCCAAATGAGTCACATGTTTCGCAGGTCTAAAAGTGATCTTTCTTTTTTGTAAGAAGGCATCCCCTTGACTGGCGCAGTCATCCTGCGATGGCTACTGCGTTCATGAAGAAATAGTGACGGACAGACGTGCTGACATGACTAATGAGAACTTCAGAAATTACATAAAGAGGGCTAGAGAGGAGTGTAGCCTTTATTTGGCGTATAGGCCTACATAAAATAAATGTTCAACAAAAAAAAAGGCCAATAAAGACTGAATAAATATACTTTGTAAAATTAACATATGGCTAAAGATTTGTTTCTTCTTCTTTGCTTGTACATATTATTTTAACAAAAAAATATATTTAAACAAAATACTTTTCAAAAAACAAAGTTTATATATTTAGCGTATTTGTATCAATTAGTTTGTATCAGTCATGTAATTAAATTTAAATTAACAATAAAAAAGAATTTAAAAAAAAAAGAGGGGGGGGGGGGAGACCCCAATTTGAATTCATGGCTCTGGCCCTCTCTATAGTCTCGACCTATTTTTCAGGTTTGTGCTCACTAAGACTCAGACTACGACCTAGGGGGACTAATTCAACTTATACCACCACTTCAGTCAATTACGATCTCTTTCCCTTGTTCGAGATACCAAAACAAAATAATTTATTAGCAATAAATAATTAAATAATTTGTTTTTCAAAAATTGATTCTTGTGTTGCCAAGTAAAAGAAATAATTGTGCAAAATTTCAGCTTGGTCCGAGATTGGATGTGGGGAGAAATCACGAATACAAACTTTTTACCAGACAAACAGACAGAGTGAGTTGATAATCCCACCCAAACAGATTTGATAAAGGTTGTCCCAATCGAATTAGCAGTTTAGCCAGTTTGGAACAATGTCAAATATGTTTAGCTCACATAGAACTAACTTTCTTATTTTCAAACTGGTGAGAGTTACCTGCGCCATTGAACTAGATCTCTGCTCTATTCTATGTTCCAGGGTGTAACTGGGTTTTGGGCCGTGTTTGAGCCAGCTGTGGCTAGTGTAAAGCTTTTGTAGCTTGGTGGACATCGCAGGCAAGGGGTGTGCTTGTTCCTGCAGTCTGTAACTGACCGTAAACGTATGGTCATTTTAGTGTGTGTGTGGTGTGTGTTAGGTTAGGTAATGTGAATAGTTTACATTTTACATTATTAATATGCTCTTATTGACTAACGGACGAGCAGTGGCTGAGTGGTAAAGCGCTTGGCTCCCGAACCGGGTTCAAATCCCGGTGAAGGCTGGAGTTTTTTAATTTCGGGATCTTTTTGGCGTCTACGAGTCCACCCAACTGTAATGGACACCTGACATTGTGAAAAAGTAAAGGCGGTTGGTCGTTGTGCTGGCTACTTGACACCCTCGTTAATCGTGAGCCTCAGCAACAGATGACCTTTCCATCATCTGTCGGTTCTCCATTGACGATCGCATGGTCTGAAAGAAACTTTACATTGTACCATAAACAATAATTCATCTCTCATTTATTTAATTAATGTTCATATGGTATCTTATTAATAGTACGTTGAGAAATTATAACGTTAAGGATACTGAGTTTGTGTGGTAGTAATTTTTTTCTGCATTATCTTGCCGAGGTGGGAAGCCCGCTTCATTCAAAACATTACCAAGCTAAACCTGGAAAACCCACCCTGACTGACTGAGGTAGCCTATCTTTCTGACGCCCTTTACTAAATTGATTTTGGGTATAGTTTGCAGGATTGGACTAAACCAGTGTTTTATTGTTTATCTATTCAATGCAAGGAAAATCTAGGCTATTCAAAATAAATAAATTTTAAAAAGACTTTGAAAAAAAAAAGATTTTAAGTGTTTGTTTCATTTACTTTGAATCAATTATGTAACTAATTTATAATAGATCTAGACTATTCTAGACTAACAATAATAACTCTGTGGCTTAGTTCTTTGAGCAATCTAGCTGGAATGCCATGAGGTCCAGAAGCTTTATTTGGTTATATGCTTGCTAATAGTTTTTGGATTCCTTTTCTTTGTACATTTATATTACCAATCTTTTCGGCTTGGTTTAAATGTATTAATATGTGTTAGTCTCATGGGGCTCAGAATGCTTGTGCAAAATGTTAGCTTTGATTTCATTATCATTATGTGTTAATCAATTAGTTATCCACTTTTTAATGGGGATACTCCTGTTGGCATAATCCACGAATAGATGATGTACAGACCACTGAGCTATATATTGAAGTGCTTATGTAAATATTTATAGTTGATCTCTTTATTAGTTTCGAATTTTTTGACGACAACCACTTGACATAGGGCTTAGCTAGTTATGTCTCAATATAAAACACACTTGATTAATTATGACTTATTGATAAATTTTGGGGCCAAACCTCCCCCGAGACCCTTGCAGATAAGCCTGAGGCTTCACATTCTCAATTTCCATATGTCACCACGAGGAAGTACTGCCTAGGACTTGCTGTGGAGAGGCTATTTACTGGCAAGAGAGACTTGGGAAATTGTTCCCCTTTCACAGATGTTAGCCGGGGATGGCAACAAGTTTAGCTACCACACTAGACGCTTCACACAGCCTTTGGACAGATAATTTATAACAATTAGTCAATTTTTCAATTGATTCGCGTTTATTTAGAGACAATGAATAATTGTGCAGACTTGATCCAATAAAGTGTAGGCCTACACAAGTTTTACCAGTTAGACAGTCAGAGCAAGTCGATATAAGCTTTGTAAAAATCGTAACCGAACCAATTCTCAGAAATATTGCATTGCCAGTTAAAAACTTAATTACAATTTTACTACTTCTTTGTTGAAATTAAATCTTTATTTACAGCAGTGGTTCTCAAACTTTTTTGTGTAGTGGACCGTATCCTCCTTGTCTTATATTGAAAGCATTGAGTTGACCGCTTATCATGTTTAACAGTTTTCTGTAGATCCCTGCCTAGCCAATTATGCAATTTAGAAAATTTGTTAACTTCAAAGTTTTTTTCACTGATTTCTAACTCGTAGGCTATATATTTATTTATTCATGCATTTTTACAAGCAAAATGGTGAAAAGGAAATTTGGAGTAACATTAAATTATACTTCCGGGTCATAGCAGATCAATAAATATGAACTACTACTTCTACTACTGCTGGAATATTTTCTGAAAACGTAAAGATTAAAAGATGCATATTTTTACTCGATTTTTAATTATAAATGACTTATAGATCTAGTTATACTAGAATCTAGTTTCATAGAATAAAAGCATAAACTAATTAAAGGTTGAAAAGAGACAAGTACTAGACTAGAATAGTTATAACTTATAGATCTAGATCTAGTAAATTCTAGTAGAGACACAGACACTCCTGAGACACTGACTGAGACAGAGACTAGTCTGTGACTCTGTCTAGTCAGTCTAGTCACTCACTAGACTTATAAAAGTAAAAGTCAGTCATTGTTTATTTTATTATTTATTAACTTTTCAAGTCTCATCAGTCATTATGAATATGATTAACTAGTTAGATCTAGACTTAAGACTAGAATCTAGTAACAAGATATAGCCATCAAATGACTCTAGAGTCTAGATCTATCTAGGTAATTACTAAATTATTGTTAGAACAAAAGTCTAGATTTAGAGTCTAGACTGTCGATGGATCCTCAAAATGAAACCTTACCCTCGGACTCAGACAAACAGCAGTCTCAGTCTGATTCTAAAACAAGTAATATTTCCACAAGTATCTGCAGTAATGAAAGCTGGATGACCAGTGGCAGTGTGAGTGGGAGCGGTGCCACAGTTGGTGATGGGGACAGATTCATCAATGATGGTGACCTAGACAATGATAACACAGTAAGTGAGGAGTTGTCTAGATTTAGCTCTCCCTCACAATCCCAGAGTTCATCCTGCACCAGTATAACAAACCCATTCTATGATGGACCCATCACCATCATGAGTGAAAGTACCTCAGGTATCAATGCCTCCAACAATCAAATAATGTCAGGAAAATTAGCAGAAGTAGGTGGCAGAAGCAATCAGAGACTGCCTCAAAGTTTACATCGAAAAAGAAGCTCTGTCACGGCTAATACTGGCCCCAGGCAAGCTGCTAGCCAATCTACAGGTATACCAAATCAAAGTGTATCAGGAGATGCTCCAACAGCAAGCCAAGCTGAAGAAAAAATTCAACAAAGAGTGATTATTATCTGGGATTTAGGTTACCTTTTGACCTGTCAAGGCTTCTTGCAGTTCTTGCAACTGGTAGGTAGATTTCTAATGTCTTTGCAATTAAAAAGTGCAATAATTAGATTTCACTTTATAGAGCTATATTTTATACAAACATTGCTTTAATGCCTAATTTCTAGGATATTACCTATATAATTTACTATTGATAGAAAAGTAAATTACTTGATGAAAGCCTTACTAGGCTGTGTTGTCTGTTTATCCTTCTGTCTGACACATTTAGGCCCCAAAAACTAAAAATGTATTGTTAATCCAATTTATCTATATTGTATTCATCATATTAAAAAAATATGTGCATCAGCAACTTCCACCAGAGAATGCCAACCACGTCCTCCAAAACTGCACTCTCTACCAAGAGGCTTGTATAAGACACTGGCCCCAAAACACCCCAATAGAAAGAAAACTCTATGGAGAGCTCCCTGATTTGGAAACCACTGCGCAGTTCATCTCATATATTGGTATAGTCATCTGAATGCTCCAACATAACAATGAGAACGAAGAAGAAGAAGCAACTTCCACTCTTCTAAAAACATACCCCATCATTTGTAACTTTTTAAAATTTGTATGTATACAAGTGGAAACCTTTTTTAAAATGAAAATTTAAAACATTTAAAAGTTAAATGTATTGTCTTATTGTGCCAACCGTAAGCACAGTTTTGAAATCCTGATTTCACTATTATTTTTATTGTGATTAAAATAGGTGCAACTTTTACTTATGGTCTATAGCTAGCTAATTTGGATGGCTGCCTGGTTGTGCGGTTTGCACGCTGGACTGTCGTTCAGACTTATCGATGGTCCCGGGTTCAAACCCTGCCCGCTCCCATCCCCCGTTGTCCTGCGGGAGGTTTGGACTAGGAAGTAATTATCTTCAACTGTGAAGGAACATCCGAAATAAGTAAAACATTTTACAAACATTTGGGTCAAGTGAAGATCCTCATTTGTCTCCTTTAGATTGTTACTCTTTTGAATGCAATATAGGTTTGTATTTTTGGTGTGATGGAATGTGATTTTATGTGATAGATCTGCAGGGCTACTTACAAGCCTTTGTAGTATAAACCCTCTTCAGCATTTTTTTAAATTTATTTTAATTCTGCTAATGAATCATTTAGAATGACCACTTTTTTACTTTAAAATTAAAACAATTTATTGGCTTGTCTTAGAGTCTAAAGATTAATGAGGAATGCAGTATTTTCCATGTCTTAGCAGCCCCAGCTGCGACCTACATATTTTGCAACATTCATCACAGACATAACCATATTCTGCTTGTGGTCCACTTTCTTTTCACCTGTCCTGGGCGGTGGATTGCACAACTTATACAAGTAATCTTTTTTTTAATGCTGTTTATTCTAGTTCATGACAGTTGCTGCCCTTGTTTGTTTGGTCAGTGCTGGAGGTAAAGATGGAGGACTCCTCAACCTTCCCCTGAGCTGGCATTTTAGAATCATGCTGTTTGTGTTGGTACTGACTCTACTCGTCACTGTGGCACTCCTCTTTGGAAATGTCACTTCCTTGATTTCTATATTTGGATTTGAGTGGACCTTTTTTGTGAGTACTCGTGTTTTATATAAAATTTATACCTCACAGTTTTTAAAGTAGTTTGTAGTTTCTTTTACAAAGCTTATATCAACTTACTTTGTCTGTATGGTAAAAGTTTCTATACATTATTTCTCCCACATCCAATCTCGAATCAAGCTGAAATTTTGCACAATTATTTCTTTTACCTGACAGCACAAGAATCTATTTTTAAAATATTAAACAATTAGATAATTAACTATTGGTAATTTTATTTATTTATTTTTTAACTAGGGAAAGAAAAAATAGCACTTGACTAATGTGTGATGTGGTGGTATAAGTTGAATTAGCCCCTTTTATACTTTGTAGGTTGCTGCTTTAATGTTTGAAGTTTGCGGAGGTTTTAGGATGCTTGAGCTCTCAAGTTCGAATTTAGGTTTTTTAACTTTTGTTTTTTAAATACATTTAAAAAACGATCATGAAAACATTCACCAAGATACCCCCTTTCTCTTCCCCCCCCCCCCCCCCCCCTTTACCAACTGGTCTAGTCAAGTGATAGATCATAGGGTATTGATAAAGCTAAAAGCCTGAAATTGCGCTAAAGAAAAACAACTGGTAAAACAATTTCTAATCGCACAGGTTTATTATTGTTAGTCTAAATCTATTAAAACTTTAATAACATGACTGATACAAGATAAGCTTTGTTGTTTTTTTTTTCAAAGTATTTTTATATATTTTCTTGTGTTTTTTTTTTTTTTGAGTAGAACATGTGTAAAAAAAATATTTTTATAAATGTATGTTGAATTGGCTTAAAAAAGGATATGTTCTTCTTTTGCTTCTTCCTTCATTTCCACATTAAGATCCTTAGCTTCGAAGAGAAACTGGCCCGGTGGGAAAACATTCAACTTGTTCTTTGATAAAAGTTGGCTTTAATTCTTTTCCCTTTGCTATTTTTTCATTGGGCTGAATGTTTCTGTACGGAAGGCAGCCAGTGCTGACACTTGATTTCTTGTTGATGGACCCTCTGTATGTTAATAAACATCCGCCTTGCACTTACATGATCACGTCACCTTTTAATATTTCTTGCTCTACAGTCTGTATAGAGCCAAACTACTGTTAATCATAACGACTCTGGACCAGAAGAATTTTTTTTTTTACATTCCGATGGTCTAGAGGTTACGTTCGCTTAGTGCGTTATCGCTAGGCGGTGTTGTCGATTCCGGGGTCACTGTTTCGAGCCTTGGTCGGCGCAGTCCCTTATTTTCGTCGCATTTAATTCACTGCTTTCTGTCATTTAAAAACTTGGCCCCTGGTGCTATTCATTTATGTTTAATATGTGTATGTATCACATTTGTTTCAGCACCTAGCTTCAACTCTATGTTTATATTCATAAGGCACAATGGACAATTTAGTTGTTTTTTTTATTTCCCAGGACATGGTTGTATATTCCTTATTTGCTTTTCTGTACCTTGTGGGTTCTTCTCTTGTTGCAAGTGCATTTGACTTCTATGAAAAGATGAAAACAGATGTCTCTAAAGAGACTATAAGTCAACTTGTCACTTCAGTGGTTTGTACTTTTTTTCTTCCTTTTTTTTTTTTTTTTTGGTTGTGTCGCTGTAGTTTTTTTTTTTACTAAAATTTATTTATTCTTAAAGTTAAAAACAAATTTCACATCAAACAATTTTTTTTCATTAAGCGAAACTATTATTCTTTCAGATTCTAGGCTATGTTTGCATGTTGCTGAATGGATTTTCTGCTTTTATAAGCTACAGAAAGTGGAAAATACAGTATCGTTTGTATCGACGGAGAAAATTGATTGAAGAAGATGAGATAGATCTTTAGAATTATTTAGAATTATGCTTATTTTACAAAGCTTTGTAGTAATATTTGAAATAGACTGACTGAAAATATGTCCTGCACTAGAATATAGTGCTGTTAAATTTGTATTATTATATGTAGCTGTTTCAGAAGTAATTTCACTTACTGAAATTTGCTTAATCTAGATTCACAGTTACTATTATTCTTATGATATTACCTGTATGAATAACAATTCGCTAAAGCTTTTACTATGTCCCAATCACCAAATAAATATGCTAGCAAATGACATCAATGCGGGGAGGGGGGGGGGCTGCTGTGTTGTGTTGCTCATCCTATGACTTGTTCTTTTATTGATATCCCCGAGAGCAAGTGCAGATACTCTAACCCCCCACTTAAAAAATTATGCATACGTTTTAATGTATTAAAATGTGAAGCATATTTTATAGACAAATTTCAAAGTGCAGTGACTGTTATATTTTTCAGAAAGTAATTAGACCTGGTTTAAAAAAAAAAAAAGTTGCTTTAATTGATTTCTTTTTTTTTTTTTTTTTGAATGCTTTTTTTTTATTTCTCACCTGGATTTTTTAAACTTTTTATTTTATTGTCTGTATGTATTAAAGGTAATCTTTGGAATTGAAAACAATTCCTATATATGTATAAAAATAACCAAGAGCCTTGTAGCTTGTGCTTCATTGAACCATTGAAATAAAGGAAAAATAATCTACTTCATACTATAGCTTTCATAACCTACTAATGTGCCATTATCTATACTAAAAAAAATATCTTATTCCATGGTTAGTCTTTCTGTATTTCTGAAACCTCAATATCATGATTTGATATTAGTTGACAGCTGTCTGTTTTGGCTGAAATTGTGTTCAAAGAACACTAATTCATGCAGCTTTATAGGTCTGCTATCCTAAAGTTGAGTTAATACAGAACTGTAAGTTGTTTACTTCTTTAGATTCCCAAGGCTATTCCGATTTGATTATTCATTCAGCTAAAAGAAAATAAATGTAAACTTTGGATGAGAGCCTTTTTGTATGGTACAGACTTTTTATGATAGGTTCAATGCTTTTCTAATTCATTTGGTAACACAAAACTCCAAAACTTAAAAATGTTTTTAACGGTTATCTTTCTTCCATTTTTGTATTTTCAACAAAATAAAAAGTGTAAAGAGGTTTTCATTTCCAAAGTTCATTTATATATCTTTAGAGGGAAATGGGGTGGTGCTGAGTGGTAAAATGCTCGACTTCTGAACCTGGGGTCCTGTGTTCAAATCTTGTTAAAGACTGGTATTTTCTGGATTTCCAGGACACCCCTGAGTCCACCAATTCTAATGGGTACCTGGCTTTAGTTGGGAAATGTAAAGGCCATTGTGCTACTCATTAATAATCTGCCCTATAGATTGCAAGGTCTGAAAAGGGAACTATGGGGAAAAAAATTAAATGTAGTAAACTCTGTTGATCTGCAGTATTTCCTACATAGATGTCTATATAGTATTTTCTAAACAGTTGTTCACCCCTGCAGCAGTAAATGTTATTTTTATGTATTCTGATACAGATTTCTTTTTTTCAATCAGTTTAAGCTTTAAGTGTTAAGCTACCTAATTTGTAGTAGTTTTTGTTTAGTTTGAACATGATTTTTATGACTTTTGGTCTGAGGAAAAGTTGTCATGAATCTAAGAAAAGTTGTCTTTTGGTTCTCTAAAATGTTGTCTCTTGGCTCTGCGAGAAGTTGCTTTGTGCCGAGCACACTAAAACTGTGATATTACAAATATTTGTTTCCTCATTCCAGAACTTGAACTTGAGCTGTAGGCTGTGTCCCTTTGTCACTTTCTCTATGTTGTGTTGCTGAGTTCAATGTGATCCCTAGTTCTTATTTATTATAGTCTGTAATTGAGTTTTAACTTGTATTTGGCCTGATGCTGCCAAAGCTATTTTTCCAGCTTTTTATTTTATGGGTGCAATTTTTGTTGTGATAAAACCATCCTTTTCGTTTTTGAGCTTGTATATTTTTTCCAAATATTCATATTCTTCCTGTATTTTCGCCTTTGAGTGTAACTTATAAGATTAATCAGTGGGGGCCCAACATGTAACACAAGGTAGATGGCTGTAGCAGTGAGGTGCTGAATAGACAAATTGGAAATGCTATACTTTACATACATTACTAATTTCTGATACTATGATTACTATTATTATTATTATACATAATTAAGAATTAATACATAGTACATTTATTCAACTAGATCAAACCTAATCACTAAGCTAAATGACAAAATGTTGGTTTTCATAATTCTAATTGTGGATGGATTCCACCTGAAGCTGTGCCTAAAATTATTATAAAACTGGCCAGTAACTGTAATGTTTGTTTTAAAATATTTTTTTTTTTCTGTTTTTATATTTAAAAATTTTACCAACTCATTATATTGTTTAATTATAATAAATTCTAATATTTTTAGCCATTTGTGATATAGTTATTAGTGTCTGTATTCTCAATAATCTAGGTGTTTTAAGTTGTTTTGTGTTATATTGTATGGTTAAGATACATCAAAGGAATTTTTCAACCTTTGTTGAACCAATATCTTTTAATTCATTAGCTGCAAAAATTTTAAAATGTGCAATTAAAAAATTGTGTGCCATAAAGAGTTTTCTGTAATAAAAATTATTTATTTTTTGGATTCACTGTCATTATGGAATGATTGTTTTGTAATTCTAATTCCAGTCGTTGTGTTCGTAAACTTGGACATTATGTTAATCACTGAAAATTTTGAACTGATTGTGTAATATATAGTTTGTTAAAAAAATGTTGAAAAGTAATTCTACCAGGCTAAACAAGACAGGGATTAATCAGTATGCCTAATGTTAATATAGACTGTTTAAAATGTACCTTATTAGATAAGATTAATTATGCCCCTATAAGATCATATCACTTATGATCCTATACTATCCCATACCCTTAACTACTTTGAGGATCGCCAGGTGCCGCTGATGTTAAGGAATACTCATTTGTGTAAATCTTTTAATGTTCTTATTTTCATAATGTACTTGTATACATATAATATATACATTTTTAAATATATTCATTAAATATGAAATTTAAATATATAAATACTGACTATATGTTATGAGAAATATTGTTTTTAGCTTTAAATTGTGCATCTTTCAACTTTGTATACAAACCTACACATCGTAACCCTTGTATTAGTTATTTAGTTATACTTAGATATTTGCATGTGTCTGTACAGGCTAGATGCAGATGACCTGTTACAGTATTAATGTACATTTTTTCTAGTGCAGTGGCTCCCAAACGTTTATTTTAATGGAACACTTCACACATTCTTAGCATTTAGCTGAACACTTAGGTTGTTTTTTTTTAATGAGATTAATTTATGTCTTGGACTACTAGTTAATTATTCCAGTAGTCTCCGGAACACATATTCAGGCCTCATAGAACACTAGGGTTCCCCAGGACAGTGTGGGAAACACTGTTGTAGTGTAATGATTGATGGCTGCATCAAATCCGTTATATGATTTCACATAAATTATGTGAAATTTTTAACACCAATTTTTTTAGCATTTAAAAAAAATTTGCATTGATAAAGGACTGTTTACCAAATGTAATAATGAGTATGTTATTCATGTTTACATTACTGTTTTCAAAAAAAAGATATGAATGAAATGTTTAAAAAAAAATGTATACTTCTACAACTATAATTCTGTTAACTTTTGTTGAAAGTATTTTAAGCTTTAATTTTTTTGAAGACCAAAAAGTACAAATATTTTTTATCATGACACTAAAAGATTCATGCATTTTATGATACACATCTTGTTTTCTTGTTGTTTTTTTTAGTTTATACATTTTCCTGTCTGATTACATCTATCAGATAAATTTGATCCAACATCAGATTGGGCAAGCATAAATCATCGTTAAACATACTCATATTCTTAGTATTCAAACCTCAAAGCAATTTTACGTTTTAGAAAATGGGAAATCATGGTGATTTGTTCTTAAAGTTGATTATTGTAGAAAATATACAAAGTTATAATGTTATTGTAAAAACTCAATACTGTTTTTATGCCCATAGAGATGGGAATTTTCATTTTTCATAACAAGGCTACATGGCCAATGTCATATGCTGAAAGTGTTGATGATTTGACATACTAGTGCTGACATTAGTTGCTCTGTTGGTTGCTATTAACAGTAAAAGTACATTACCATTGTTCAGATGTCGCACCCTGACAATAAGTAAGAATAATAAAAAAAGTAACAAGGATGAACATTTCTTATCCCATAAGATAGGACGAATCGTTCAAGTGCTTTTTCTTTCCCTGTGCCATTGGAGAATGGAATGAGTTGCCTGAGTCAAGCAGGAAGCCCCACAACCTAGCAGAGTTTAAGTCATTGATTAACATGCATGACTAGATTGACACATGAAATGCGTGGGAGGTAATAATCTTCTCTTTTCAATTAACATCTGTAACCTATAAGATAAGAAAAGAAACATTAATGCACCATTATTTGAGTTTACCATGAACAGACAGACAACACAAAACTAAAACTGCTTGCAGTCTTGTCAAGGTTTTGTTTGCAAATCAAGTCAATAATATTTGAAAATTCTTAAATTGCTCATCCTTTAAATTGCTTGCAAACCAATCTATATTTGTTAAAGAATTTCATAATCCATTTGTTTAACATCAACATTTTATGTAAATATGCACATTTGACACAGTTTAAAAAAAAAATACAATCATCTCATGAAGGACAACATTTTTTTAATTTTTGTGTGTGTGTGTGTACACATTTTTCATTCACTTTGTTTCAAATATATTTTTTGCAAATTGGTAAACTTAACTCTTTTAATTTAAAGGTTTGATATTTCAAATTAAATGTACACATTTTACTTTCAGATTGTCTCAAATATATTTTGTATATTGAAATGTACAGTCATATTTTTATTTTAAAATTTAGAAGCTTTAAAAATATTTTGGTTTTGTTACATGTGCTTCCTATCTTTAATACCTTGTCAGTTTTGTTTTTTTTAATTCCATGTATGATTTGTTTGTAGTTGCCAATTTTCTTGGTCTCATCTGATGTAATGTGAATATATATCTTTGTTTAAAAGTGGAGCTGTTGCCAATTGTGTGAATTTATCAATTGCTTCGTTTTTAAATTAGGAACACAGTATTGTATTGTGGTGGTGTTTTTTTTTTAAACTCAGGATGGGGTGAGTGTAAGAGTTTGGTAATTATGTTGTCTGTCATGAACTCCTCAACTGTTGGCCAGTGGAAAAACATTGGAACAACCAACACAAAGATCTTAACATCTCAAAGGGGAAACTTTTGCCAGTGTATTTGTAGCATTACTTCTTGTATGTGGTAAGGCTTAGATCTAGTAGCAGGGTTTGCTGTGACTATTTAGGGTGGGAACTATTGAGACCACATGGCCTTGACATTCACTTCTACTGTCAAGCAGATCAGAGGCTTAACTTGTATTGCTTACGGTAGGGTGGCTCCTGATAAATATTTAGTATAAACAATATTTGTCATTTTTTAGTTTTCTTTCTATTAGTTTCTCAATTTGAAGGTTGTCACAGTAATAGGCTCTTTGTTAACATTGTAACTGGATTCTACACTGCTAAAGAGTGCACAAAAATTAGTAGACTCTCCATGGTTTTAAAAATTTATATTTTATCTATGCTTCATATTTAGTGAAGCAGATACACTGATAAGCATGCTATATATATGGATTTATCTCCATTTTATATAAATCTCCCTATCGGAAAATTGTTCACCACATGTGTACATAGTGTTGGTATCCATGTTGAAGCATGTTCTAAAACATAGCTAACTAGCGAAATATAGAAAATCAATTTTAAAACAAAGCTTTTGTAAGGAAAAGAACTCAGCATTTATAATGTTATCTCTCAGTACTGTAGAAATTATTTCCTTATTTGATATAAAACAAAATAATTATTACCAATATAATTAATGGACTAATTAATTAGTTAATTTTTGATTGATTCATGCTTTGTTAGGTACAATAAATAATTGTTTAAAGTTTCAGGTTGATCTGAGAATGGGTGTGGAAGAAATAACGTATTCAATTATCTAAGGAGATGAAACCCTACATATTTAGCCATATATGGGAATGGTGAAAAATTAGTTTTCCTTGTTGGTATCAGACAAAATAATTAATTACCAATAATTAATTGACTAATTGTGTTTTTTTTATTGATTCATGTCTTGTGAATAATTTTGCAAAGTTTCAACTTGATCCGAGAATGGGTGTGGGTCTACAAAATTGTTACCAGACTGAGTGAGTTGATATAAGATTTGTAAAAATATACATTTATCAGCTATCCATGGTGCATAGCATCCTGCTTCAAGTTACTAAGATAAAAACTAAAATTGTATTTCATAATCCAGTAGATCCGCTAAGTTACATTGATTCTTAATTACATAGATACGGTGCTAGCTCTGGGATGAATAATTAGGAGATGCAAATTAGTGAAACTGTTGTTTTTTTTAGGTAGGATTCACTTTTCTTTATGTAACATGATAGTATGTCTTTGTACAGTGATGTTCAGTGCAAACAAATATATGTAACTATATTATTGTTTAAGAAAAAAGTTTTACTTTTAGATTTTTTTTTTTTATTATGTTATGGCTTCAAAAGTTTTGATTTACTGATATTGTTTTAAGTCAATTTGTCTGTTTGTTTAAAAAGTATTATTTTCAAGAAATGTTTAACAAATTAATAAGTCATAAAATGAAATAAAAGTTACGTTGTCGATATAACTGAATTTTGCCTCTTATTATGAAAATATATCCATCCCTCCCAATGGCGCTACAGCCCATGTAGGGCTCTGGCCTGTCTCAGCACATTCAGATCTTTCCTAAGCCTTTCTTCTATACGCCCACATCGTCAATCCATCGTATTTGTGGTCTGCCTGCCTTTTTTTTTGTTGTCGGTATATAATTTTCGCCCCTCCTTTCTCGGACTTTCTTTCAACATAGTCTGTTCGTTATATATATATATACATATGTCCCTCATGATATACTGGAAGAACGTCATTCGTCCCTCATGATATACTGGAAGAACATCATTTGTCCCTCATGATATACTGGAAGAACGTCATTTGTCCCTCATGATATACTGGAAGAATGTCATTTGTCCCTCATGATATACTGGAAGAACATCATTTGTCCCTCATGATATACTGGAATAACGTCATTTGTCCCTCATGATATACTAGAAGAACATCATTTGTCCCGCATGATATACTGGAAGAACATCATTTGTCCCTCATGATATACTGAAAGAATGTCATTTGTCCCTCATGATATACTGGAAGAACATCATTTGTCCCTCATGATATACTGGAAGAACATCATTTCTCCCTCATGATATACTGGAAGAACGTCATTTGTCCCTCATGATATACTGGAAGAACGTCATTCGTCCCTCATGATATACTGGAAGAACATCATTTGTCCCTCATGATATACTGGAAGAACGTCATTTGGTCCTCATGATATACTGGAAGAACGTCATTTGTCACTCATGATATACTGGAAGAACGTCCTTTGTCCCTCATGATATATTGGAAGAATGTCATTTGTCCCTCATGATATACTGGAAGAACATCATTTGTCCCTCATGATATACTAGAAGAACATCATTTGTCCCGCATGATATACTGGAAGAACATCATTTGTCCCTCATGATATACTGGAAGAATGTCATTTGTCCCTCATGATATACTGGAAGAACGTCATTTGTCCCTCATGATATACTGGAAGAACATCATTTGTCCCTCATGATATAATGGAAGAACGTCATTTGTCCCTCATGATATACTGGAAGAACATCATTTGTCCCTCATGATATACTGGAAGAACGTCATTTGTCACTCATGATATACTGGAAGAACGTCCTTTTTCCCTCATGATATATTGGAAGAATGTCATTTGTCCCTCATGATATACTGGAAGAAAGTCATTTGTCCCTCATGATATACTAGAAGAACATCATTTGTCCCTCATGATATACTGGAAGAACATCATTTGTCCCTCATGATATACTGGAAGAATGTCATTTGTCCCTCATTATATACTAGAAGAACATCATTTGTCCCGCATGATATACTGGAAGAACATCATTTGTCCCTCATGATATACTGGAAGAATGTCATTTGTCCCTCATGATATACTGGAAGAACATCATTTGTCCCTCATGATATACTGGAAGAACATCATTTGTCCCTCATGATATACTGGAAGAACGTCATTTGTCCCTCATGATATACTGGAAGAGCATCATTTGTCCCTCATGATATACTGGAAGAACGTCATTTGTCACTCATGATATACTGGAAGAACGTCCTTTGTCCCTCATGATATATTGGAAGAATGTCATTTGTCCCTCATGATATACTGGAAGAACATCATTTGTCCCTCATGATATACTGGAAGAACGTCATTCGTCCCTCATGATATACTGGAAGAACATCATTTGTCCCTCATGATATACTGGAAGAACGTCATTTGTCCCTCATGATATACTGGAAGAATGTCATTTGTCCCTCATGATATACTGGAAGAACATCATTTGTCCCTCATGATATACTGGAAGAACGTCATTTGTCCCTCATGATATACTGGAAGAACATCATTTGTCCCTCATGATATACTGGAAGAACGTCATTTGTCACTCATGATATACTGGAAGAACGTCCTTTGTCCCTCATGATATATTGGAAGAATGTCATTTGTCCCTCATGATATACTGGAAGAATGTCATTTGTCCCTCATGATATACTAGAAGAACATCATTTGTCCCTCATGATATTCTGGAAGAACATCATTTGTCCCTCATGATATACTGGAAGAACATCATTTGTCCTTCATGGTATACTGGAAGAACGTCATTTTCCCCTCATGATATACTGGAAGAACGTCATTTGTCCCTCATGATATACTAGAAGAACATCATTTGTTCCGCATGATATACTGGAAGAACATCATTTGTCCCTCATGATATACTGGAAGAACGTCATTAGTCCCTCATGATATACTGGAAGAACATCATTTGTCCCTCATGATATACTGGAAGAACGTCATTTGTCCCTCATGATATACTGGAAGAATGTCATTTGTCCCTCATGATATACTGGAAGAACATCATTTGTCCCTCATGATATACTGGAAGAACGTCATTTGTCCCTCATGATATACTGGAAGAACATCATTTGTCCCTCATGATATACTGGAAGAACGTTATTTGTCACTCATGATATACTGGAAGAACGTCCTTTGTCCCTCATGATATATTGGAAGAATGTCATTTGTCCCTCATGATATACTGGAAGAATGTCATTTGTCCCTCATGATATACTGGAAGAACGTCCTTTGTCCCTCATGATATATTGGAAGAATGTCATTTGTCCCTCATGATATACTGGAAGAACGACATTTGTCCCTCATGATATACTAGAAGAACATCATTTGTCCTTCATGGTATACTGAAAGAACGTCATTTGTCCCTCATGATATACTGAAAGAATGACATTTGTCCCTCATGATATACTGGAAGAACGTCATTTGTCCCACATGATATACTGTTACTGGAAGAAGTCATTTGTCCTGCTTGATATACTGATACTGGAAGAAGTCATTTGTCCCGCATGATAGACTGGAAGAACCTCATCTGTCCCTCATGGTATACTGAAAGAACGTCATTTGTCCTTTCAGGATATACTGGAATAACGTCATCTGTCCCACATGATATACTAGAAGAAGGTCATCTGTCACACATGATATACTGGAATAACGTCATTTGTCCCTCATGATATACCGGAATAACGTCATCTGTCCCTCATGATATACTGGAATAACGTCATTTGTCCCGCATAGTAGAAAAATTCGTCAGGATACCCAATCTCTCCTACTAAATCTAGAATATTAGGATTGTTGTATCTTATGTGTTGATCAAGATCCAGAACTTGTTTTCAAAGACCCAACACTGTGTTTTGTCTGTTGTCTTATGTTCTATTCAGACTTGATAAATTAAAAAGAAATACAATTTTTAAATGTAGAAAACATCTTTCGTTTTAATCACAACATTGTTATTTTGAATAAAAGCAAGAATTAGGTTAGGAAAGAAAATATAAAAATGATATTATAGTCATTCTACGACGCATTATCTTATAATCTGAAAGATAATATGCAAATGTAATATGCGAATGTAATGATAATACAGATTTAAAAAAAAAGCCAAGTGAGTTTATCAGCTTTTATAGGTTAGTGAACAAACACGAACCAGCAAGTCAAAAATGTAACACATTGCCGGTAAAAAAAAAGTTCCATTTTCAATGAAGTCAAATCGTCTGCTGATTTGGATATTACGTCATCGTGACTTTTTTTTTTTTTTTTACTGTAAATGTAACAGTGTGCTGTCGATTGGTTTGTCCGGGCTATTGCACGCTGTTCCAGTACAGCAAAACGTACAGTTGACCACCTGACCAGCATAGTCGCCAGTAAGGCACTCAGGCTTGCTCATTGTTTCTTGCTGGTATTTGGCCAAACAGAAGTCATGTTCCTGGCACCTGCTCGGTTAAAAAAAATATGTAAAACAAACAGCATAAAAATTTAAAATAAATTCTTCTTTACAATACCTCTATTCAAGTTATAACTTTATGGAGGGCGGAACCTGCATGCATTTTTTTTTAGAAATTTAGCAGTTGATCTATATCTCTGAGAAAAGAGCTACTAGTTCGTTGGTCACACGTGGAAAACTCTAGTTTGACCGTTATCATTGTTCAAGTTACGAATGAAATACATGTACATTTTTATACAAATATAGATGTAGGTCTATATCCAACATCGGTTTTGAAAAGACTGTCGCGTTCTTGAAATGACTATCGCTTTCGGGAATTTCCAAATGCAAGGCTTTTATGACTAAAGAGTTTAATAAATCATATAAATTAATGTTCAGGAAACTTTTGCGCATTGTTTCTAGGTCTGTATCTAAAGCCTTATCAGTGGAATAGTAAAAAGTTTACTATTAGATCTATACAATAAGACTCATTTTATATATTATATCTAGACTGGAAACCGGAAACTAATTCTAATTTAGCAGTTGATCTATATCTCTGAGAAAAGAGCTACTAGTTCGTTGGTCACACGTGGAAAACTCTAGTTTGACCGTTATCATTGTTCAAGTTACGAATGAAATACAAGTACATTTTTATACAAATATAGATGTAGGTCTATATCCAACATCGGTTTTGAAAAGACTGTCGCGTTCTTGAAATGACTATCGCTTTCGGGAATTTCCAAATGCAAGGCTTTTATGACTAAAGAGTTTAATAAATCATATAAATTAATGTTCAGGAAACTTTTGCGCATTGTTTCTAGGTCTGTATCTAAAGCCTTATCAGTGGAATAGTAAAAAGTTTACTATTAGATCTATACAATAAGACTCATTTTATATATTATATCTAGACTGGAAACCGGAAACTAATTCTTATCCGTGATTGATCGATTCACAGACCTAAATATAGATTTTTATGTACGTAACTCTTTTTCAAGCTCTAATAGAAGTCACCCCAATCAATCTTTTCTGTCTTAGAAAAGTAATGATCTTCAGTTTTCAAAGTTTAGAAATAATGCAGTCTTTTCTCGGATTTTCTTTAGAATGGGCTATTAATCACATAACTATATATTCACACTAATATATAAAACAAAGCCATTTCATGTTAGTTTCCATTGGGATTATGTTTAAAAAATCCTAGATCGAAATAATATACGTCTGTTGATTTTAATCATCTTATGTACATTTAAATAGATTGATTACCTAGATCTTTGTAGATTATGTATCTAAAGTTGCAAAATAATAATTATGAGACGAGAGTAGGCCTACTCTTATTTTTGATGATCTAGATCTAGAAATTAAATTATATGTTACATGTTTGGTTATAGCCGCAAGGCAGCGGAGGTTTGGATTCAGAGTTTTCCTTCTCCTAGATGGGTAGCCAACCAAGGCTAACTAGCACCTCCTGCCCGAAGCTTACTGGTTTAGGCGCCAGTTGCTCGCCTTTGCCCCTTCTCTTGTTGGTGATAACAGTTCCGCCGGGCTCAATATCTGAACCACACGTGAGGGCAAGGAGTTGGACTGGTTGTCAGAGGATATTTGAGACGCGTGCCATTGATAAAAAGGGATTTAAAATCAGTAAACATTGATACTGATCATTAGGAAGAGATAGCCTTAGACCGCACTAGTTGGAGAGAGACCAAGTGACCAAGAAAGCCATAGACAGCGAGAAAACATGGGCCTCGACTCTTGAAGAAAAGCGTGCTACGCGAAAATTGGCCAGCTCCTCTATCACCAAAGCGAAAGCCACCTTGACATGCAATATATGTGAACGGGAGTGTCTCTCCAAAATAGGGCTCCCACAGTCATATGAAAAAGTGTTCGAGATGAACCATAGTCGTTTCACGACTGAAGGAGGCCGACGAAAGGTCAGGGATGAAAAAAAAACAACTTTACATTTTATAACTACTTTACAAAACAACGCCTTGTTTCAACTTGTAAAAAAATTTTCACATTTTTTCTAGTGTTAAAAAATGTCCACGTCCAGTCTAGATATAGTATATATAAATCACTGATCTATACATTCGCTTAACCAGGATTCTTTTTCGGGTTGAGGGGTGGGAGAGCGCGGGGTAAAAATAAAATCTTTCATTGTTTTTTTTTTACCTAACATTCATTAATTATAAGAGAAAAACAATGCTGTATAAATTGCATACAGGAGGTATAAGATAAGATAAGATAATTTTATTGATCCAATCAAATGGAAATTCAGTTTGAATACAAATGACTAACTATTGTACAATTGTATTGTCTTTTTTAAAAAAAATATTAGTAATGTGTAACTTGTTTATTTTCAGATGATATAGCAAACGATACATTATTATTTTTTTGTCATTGAAAAAGAGGTTAATACAGGAATCGAACCCATGACATTTGCGTGCCGCTCTTTCAAATGTGCTGACAGTTTTTACTACAGAGTGTGAAATTTTAGATTGAAATATACGATTCAATTAAAAAACCAAGTTCCAGCGTCTACATTCCACCCATGAATAAAGTGTAAGCTCAAAGTACCAATGAAAAAAAACCCATTTAAAATAGAGTTATGTTCATATTTGTGCCAATATTTAAAAAATATTTTTTAAAAGCTTATCTTAGGGGAAGAACACATCCACATGTCCACAACACTATCACTCAAGAATGTAAACATTATTTCCCTTATTCAATATCAAACAAAATAATTACCTATAATTAATTGACTAATTGGTTTATTTGCTATTTGATTCATGTTTTGTTAGGTAAAATAAATATTTGGTTTAAGTTTCAACTTAATCAGAGAATAGGCGTGGGAGAAATAATGTGTAAACTTATCTAAGGGGACCAAACCCTACATATTTAGCCATATCTGTGAATACTGAAGGATCCATTTCTTTTGATGGTATCAAACAAAGTAATCAATTACCAGTAATTAATTGACTAATTGATTAGTTTTCGTTTTTTATGTATCAATGTCTTGTCTATACCTAATGAATATTTGTGCAAGAATAAATTAATCGATGTAGGGTTTAAAATATTTTATATTTAATTTACTTCAATAACACTTCGACGTCAATGAGAGCTCACCCTTTGTAAACAATCTTGTTGCCATGATCCTGGATGATGGTAGTGAAGCAGTATGGGTATTCTACATTGCAGATTTGGGGGGTCAGGCTGTCCACAGTTTTCAGGTCACATGGTGTGTTTTTGCCGCACTGTATGCACATACTTGGTCCTACTAGAAGAGAAGTGGATAATATTGTCAGGACATTGTCGAAGGTAAGAGAAGTGGATAATATTGTCACGACATTGTCGAAGGTAAGAGAAGTATCTTAAAGTTACCTAGTAACAGATTATTGGCGAAGAAAAATATCCATCCGCAACATAAACATATAGATCAATAATAGCGTAAAGCTGCGTAAATTAAAGGTAGAGTTCCCCTTTCTGACCTTGAAAGACGCTTGGAAGATGCTGTAAAGGTCGTTTCTGTAACGTCATGTAGTCATCACAACGACCAACCACCTTTACTTTTCCCTGACCACTAGAGCTGGGTAGACTCAGAGGCGCCCAAAGATCACAAATTAAAAATCCCAGCCTTCACCAAGATTCGAACCCGGGACCCCATGTACAGAAGCCAACCTCTTTACCGCTCAACCACAGCGCATCCAATACCAACAGTGTCCTTTCGCAAAACACATAGCACAACCTAATTTCTTATTCCATATGGTAGGACAAGTGCACATTCATTCCTAGTGCAATTAAAGTATAGAACGGTTTGTCCGAGTCAGCCTGGCAAACCAGTGACCATGCACGACGAGATTCACACATTGATTGATACACGTAGGACGTATTAGTCGTCTTTTTTTGAAGGAACGTCTGTAACTTATAAGTGAAAGTGGTTTACATGGCCAACACAAGATCAACAAGTTTTTCTTTTCCACCAAAAAAAATCAGACATTCATTCCATTTTAGAAAAAAAAAAAAGGAAAGGGGAATCAGGTGTATGCTAGTAAAAAAAATAATCCATGAAAGATGCGAAGTCGAGATAATTTGTTTCGTACTATCTCTGCTCCTCGATCCACATTTTCCATATTAACATTATAACAATTGCCTATGAACTTTGTTTTTTGAATATCTTATTTCACTATTTATATATTTGTTTAAAAAAAAACAATTTTTTTTTCATTTTTTGTTTGTTCAACCCAAGTGGGAGAATTAGTGATGAGTGGTGAATGAATCAGTCAATCAGTCAGTCCGCTCAGACTTTTGCATATATAAATTGTACGACTTAAATTTGAACTCAGGGTCAAGGCTTCCCAGGGGAACTAACTCAGCTTATACCACCACATCTGTCAAGTACAATGTCTTTCCTATGTTCGATACCAAATAAACTAATTAATTAGTAATAGTTAATTAACTAATTGGTAATTTTTTTTAAAAAAATTGATTTTGTTTTATCAGGTACATGAAATAATAGTGCAAAATTTCATAATGACCCGAGATTGAATGTGTGAGAAATACCTATGGACTAATTTTTTTCAACCAGACAGAGTGGCTTAGAGCAGGGGTTCGCAACCTGTGGATCGCGACCCCTTTGGGGGTCGATTGACATTTTTTTCAGGGGTCGCTCAAGACCATCGAAAATATGGATTTATCTGTCAATTCTAGCATGTAAAACTTGACACATACACATTTTTTTTATATTGGAGTTTAATGTTTTTATTGTTAGATGCTGCAGACAACAGAATCAGAACTGATTTCAAACATGTTAATTGTCGAAGCAGAAATATTTTTAACACTATGAGTTAATGCACATCAATGCTTAACGTATCTTTACGCCTGGTCGTGTTTTTTTTAAAGCTCTGGACTGTCGTCTGTAGGGTTAAGAGTCAGTGTTAATATTAAGATCTTTTTTTCTTTCTTTCTTTTTTTGTTTAGGGTACCTCAGTTTTCGCTGAAACATCAAATGTCGAGTTATCTACATCTACATTAACAAAAGCACAGCTACTTATACTCATGAATGAAAATAATGTATTGTTGGGGGTGGGAGTGGGGTCGCGGCGTTATGAGGAATCGTAAAAAAGGGGTCGCTGAGCAAAAAAGGTTGAGAACCGCTGGCTTAGAGGCTTATAGATCTCTAGGTCTTAACAGTATGGCTTACATGTGGTTGTCAATGTTGTTGTTGGTGGATCTGTTTCCTTTATGACTGTGGAAACTGCAGGCCTATGTGTAGTTGTCAAAAAATCTATAATTGGAAGAACAAATAAAAAAAAAAAGACTAACTTTGTGAATGTTTAAAAAAAAAGTATGTTATTAGAAAAACACTTATAATTAATATAATTAGAGCATAAATGTTAGCTTATATGAACTCTTATCTTATCTTATATAATACAGACGTTATTTAAAAAAAAAAAGAAGATGATTACGTCCTACGCGTCATGCATTCAGTCATGCATATTAACCAATGACTTAAATTCTGCCAAGTCACTGGTTTTCCTGGCTGACTCAGGCAACCCATTCCATGCACTAATAGCGCTAGGGAAGAAATCCACGTGAAAAGAAACGTAAATGGCAGACATTATTCATACTGGAAGCTCGATGCTAAAACCAATGATGACATCTACATAATGTGGCGTGTCTTTGAGTATCAAAGAGGAGCTCAGACGTTCAGTATTTCACGTGGATAAGCAGCCCCAGCTGCGACCTACATATTATTATTATTATTACTATTATAGCTTTAATATAGCGCTACTTTCATGCTTATAGCATGCTCAGAGCGCTTTTGGTCCAATCTCTTTTGTGGACCAGTGGAGGGGAGGGGGTATCTAGGAGTTGGTTTTCCGTGCTGCCTTTAGGCGCTCAGTAAACACAACTCTGCCCGAGTCGGGTGTCGAACCTCGAGCCCCCTTCTAGGTAGCCAAGCCAAGCCAAGTTCTCGACCACGCTTCCACTGCAGACTGTTGTCCTCCGTTGGTCTATTTAGGTTCTCTTTTTGCCGTCTACATCTGTCCCCGGCAGTGGATTTTCTTTTGGTCTTGATTCCCGCGGCTTTTGTTTGGAATGTGTAAAGCGTGTAAGACACTAGATCTAGTACCAGCTTTAGAATACCTTTGTTACTGAGACAAAACAATTACAAAAAAAACATGAGTGAATATAGTTAAACCACGGACGACACCGTCTAGCAACGATACAGGTGTCTGCCAATCTAACATCTGACATGATCATGCAGATCCACTCAGTGGTCACATGACCGAGTCCGTGCCCGCCCATATTCCTACACATAACAATAGTAAGCCTGCTTTAGTGTTTCCATTATGTTACATGTCCTATTCCAAAAAAAAAATCAAGACTCCCGTGGGGGTGCCTAAGGGGGTGCGAGAGCATCTTCATTGCACTGTGAGTAGTTGTAAAAAAGCTCCCACAACCTTGTCACAATCCAGGCGCTGTTCCTCAAGGGGCCTTTGTATATATGGCGTGTCCTGCACGGTTAGCCTGGTATAGAAAAGGAAAATGGCAGGGGTTCCGGTGCACGCGGTCTCTGGTCGCGAATCTGACACCCCGCCAGACAGTGTACACTGTTCTCATTCAGGCCGGTGAAAGGGAGCTCTTGTTCACTTTTGCTGACCTAGAGTTCCAAGAGCAGGAGGCTCAACTCTACCTGACAGTTTCAAGACTTTTCAAGACATACGGATTGAAAGTTACAATTCTCCGTATTCCTCTATGGTTGTGAAAATTGGACACTGAACGCTGAGGCCGAAAGAAGAATCCAATTCTTGGAGTTTAAATGCCACAGAACAATGCTGGGTATCAGATACCAGGAAAAGAAGACAAATGACTTTTTACTTTTACAAGTCAACACTCTGGCTGGCAAAAATAAATAAATAAAAACTTATCAATACAGTGAAGAGACGAAAGCTAAGATGGCTTTATTATAGTGCAAGACATTTTGTTAAAAGTCATTCTTCAAGGTACAGTGGCGGGAGCACGATGAAAGGGTCGTCCTAAGAAAAGTTGTCTGGCTAACAAAAAAGAATGGGCCGGCCTCTCTCTTGATATCCTGCTAAGAACAGTTGCTGACCGAAAAAGGTGTAGGAATTTGCATACAAAACTGTCAAAGCACCTCTACGACGAATGATAATGAAAGATGATGTTGATGATGATTTTATTGTGTCTATAGTGTCTGTAAATCTTGAATTCAGAGTTGGCGTTTATTCATAACTTTTAAACCTGGTTTTGATCAGTAAGTTCTATACTTATATTTCTAAGGGAAAAAAAACGCAAAATAAATAGAGGAATTTGAAAAAAATATTTACTACATATAATAACTAGCCTATATCTACCTGAGAAAACAAGGTACGCTTGTTCCCGACATGTTCCCAGGTTGTTGCAGCAGAAGACACACTTGTCTTGTTTGTCTGGACTGCATTCCTTGGTCTCAGCCTGAGAACAGGACTGGAACAATAAAGAAGCAGTTGTTTTCAACTTGTATGTGCAGCATAGTGCAGGCAGTTAGATGTCTTATAAAAAAGTAAAGTTCCCCTTTCAGACCTTGCGTTTGTCTGTGGCCAGCACAACGACCAACCGCCCTTACTTTCCCCCAACTAATGTCAGGTACCCAGTACGTTGTGCTGGTAGACTGAGAGGCACCCAAAGTTCCCAAATTAAAAGTCCCAGTCTTCACCAGGATTCGAACCCGGAACCTCCGGTTCGGAAGCCAAGCGCTTTACCTCTCAATATATGGCTTCTTATAGTATTAGTTATCTACTAAATATGGCAGATCTCTAACTCAAGTTTCCTTTTTTTCCCCTGTTTTACAATTTTTCTTTGTATTTTGGATACCTTAGTCTAATCAGAATAATGCACTCCTTGGTCATGGTCACATTCTCACATGCTTGAGAATCTTAGACGCCAACTATAGAACTAGAGAGGTGGATCCTAGCAATGTAATTGAGATGCTATAGAAGGATCTCAGGTATTACATTCAATGACTGCATCACAAAACGAAAGGGGTTAGAAACAGGATCACAACGGCGATCGGGCCCCACGAAGACTGCTAACCACTGTCAAATAACGCAAACTTTATGGCCATATCACAAAGTCCTTAAGGCTCGCAAGGACTTTTGTGCAGGGAATAGTATCAGAAAAAAAAAAGAAGAGACAGACAGAGGAAGCGAAGGAAAGACAACATAAAAGAATAGATCGGCCTGTTGTTGAGACAGATTCTTTCCAAAGTAAAAATAGAGGAATGAAGGAATACTTTTGACAGATCATGTGTGGTGCCCCAATGGGATAGGAAAAGGGGAAGATTAGTGACATAAATGTGGAAGAAATCACTTACCGCTCTATCGCTGCAGGTGAATTCAATGCGATTCTGTTCCTTCAAAAATATGCTCAGCTCACATACCTACAATTAAAAACGTTTACAGTGAAATAACTCAAGAGAACATTTTAATTATACCGTTTAGTCCGTTATTGGGTTTTGACTTTTACAAATGGCCTGGCCGTATTTAATATCTTAATGTTAGCCACACAGCGAGAAGTGCCTTTAAGCGCTCAGTAAACACAACTCAGCTCGAGTCGGGTGTCGAACCTCAAGCTCTTTCGTAGGTAGCCAAGCCAAGTTCAATAACAATTACGAGTACTGCACACAATAAATATGGGTCCTTGTTTCGGCTGCGTATCTTAGGTTGCCGGGTTCGGGTCTCCGGTTATGCCAAATATTCACCTAACTCTAGTTAGTATCCAACTTCTGTTTGTGAGATCAAAGTCAATTGGTCATTGTCAGGGCAAGAGATAAACCCATGTAATATCGGTAACAGAAACTAATGAAACTTACTAAACCAAAGACTATGGACGAGGTTTGCCTAAGTTTTGAGTGGGGACATTATAATTAAAAACGCGATATCGTTTCGTTAAAAAAAATGCGTTGAGCAAATAAAACCGGGCCGGGTAAATTAATCTCTCTAAAAAACAATAAGCAAAGTGTTCCGCTAAATACTCAGAAAGTGCAAAGTGTTCCGCTAAATACTCAGAAAGTGTTCCGCTAAATACTCAAAGTGTTCCGCTAAATACTCAGAATGTGCAAAGTGTTCCGCTAAATACTCAGAATGTGCAAAGTGTTCCGCTAAATACTCAGAAAGTGCAAAATGTTCCTCTAAATACTCAAAAAGTGCAAAGTATTCCGCTAAATACTCAGAAAGTGCAAAGTGTTTGTCAAGGAAAGTGTTTGGGAATTACTGATCTAGACTAACAATAATAAATCAGTGCGAGTAAAAATATTTTACAAATTCGTTTTGTTTAGCGCTATTTTTTGCTGTTAGCTTTTTCGATGAGTTAAGATTCTATCATTGGTCTGGGAAAAGGGAAAAAAAAAGGCTGGTATCTGTGTCAATGTTACCGTGATCGCTTTTTAAATGCATAAAAAAAAAGTTGTATGACACAAGGGGACTAATTCAACTTATACCACCACATATGTCAAGTACGATTTCTTTCCTTTGTTTGATACCAAACTAAATAATTAATTAACAATTGTTAATGAAATAATTCGTTAATTTTATTTTGTAATTATTGAAGAATGCTTTTCGGGTAGAAGAAGTAATTGTACAAATTGTCAACATGGTTCGAGATTGAGTGTCGGAAAAATAACATGCGTACACATGTAGGCAAGACAGACAGACGGACAGACAAAGTTGATGTAATCTTTGTAAAAAAAATGTATTTATCATAGTTAATCCTTCTTCATCGTTAAAACGTAGACACGGTAGATGCAATCCATTGATGCCATGCGGCCAGGAAAGAAAACAAAAAAACCCAAAAGTTAGCACAGCAGCAAAACATGCAAACTGTAAATAGAAATGCCAAGAAAATGGGAAAAATCGCAAATCTTTATAACTTGCAATTCCTTAAACTGAATATCCCATAAGACTTTGACCCTTGTCCTTAACTAACATTGACCCACACACCAGTGGCGTCACTAAGTGCGGTCCGCACCCCCTAATGACGCAACTGCCACACATCCCTCCTAAATACCTTATACTCATCTGAGCAGAGAAGACATTGTTCCATTCATCTGAGCAGAGAAGACATTGTTCCATTCAAATATGATTGCTAATTACGATTATTTTAGCTTTCCTTAGCTCTATACCAGTAATGCTTAACCATTTTAAGTCTGGGGGCCATATAAAAGTCACCTCGATCTCCGAAAAAAAAAATGGTCGAAGTCCAATGGAACTGAGCCTCAGTGGCTTCATAACGCAAAGTGGGCAAAAATGTTGTGGGCCGGATAGCATTGGGTCAGGGACCAAATCTGACCCGCGGGAAAGAGTTTGGGCTTCACTGCTCTTTACAGAACTTCTAGAAAGTTAAATATAATATTGTTATTAACTCTTTCTCTCCGTATTTTTGTTCTCATTACGATAGAATTATTCATTTTGCTCATATGTATTTCACTATCCTGTTATGATTAAACTTCAATAACTTTTTCGTTTGTTATTAGAAAATGTTATAGTTGGTATCGAATTATAGGAAAATGCACGCTCTTTTTATACTCAAGTTTGTAAATCAATTTAGCTTAATGGGGTCGAATCAACGTTGGCTTCGTCAATTAGGAGAGAAAGAATTTAAAAAAATGTTCCACTTGCGTTAAAGTTGACATCGCAGTCAATGGTTCCAGTACAGGAGGCAGGGTCGCCTCGGTCCGTGCACACAGGACATTGAAAAAATCCTGCAGATGAGATACGAAAATAAAAATTGGAATAATTATTTTTGAAAATAGATTCAGTCTTAATGTCATTATGATATTTTAACTCTTTCTCTCCGTAATTATTTACCACATTCTAGTGGAATCAACGTTGGAACCGTCAGTTAGGAGAGAAAGAGTTAATGAGCTTGGGGGGGGGGTCATTAAGATTGTCGTAAATGTTTTTACAAAGCTTATATTAGCTCACCCTGTCTCTGTTAGGTACAATTTTCGGACACATTATTTCTCCCGCACCCATTCTCGGATTATGTTGAAATTTGACACAATTATCTCTTGTTCCTAACAGCACATGAATCAATCAAATAATTAACCAGTAATTGTAATTAATTTTTTTTTTGGATCCAGAATAGTAATAAAATGCTACTTATTGAGAGATGTGGCTGTATATGTGGATTTATTTCTCTTTTTACGTTTTGTAGACGTTTGTTCTCCCACTGGGGGAGCACCATACTCGGATCAAGTTGAAATTTTTGCATAATTATTCGTACGCGATGAGTTGAATTTTTACCACCAGTACTTTAAATCTTACAGTTGGCAAAAATGTCGTGCTTAAAATTGTTCGCTTACATTCCTCCTTTACTTTGTACGCGTCATGGGCGTAGCCAGGATTTTTTTTCGGGGGGGGGTTTGGGGGGGTGAATTTTTTTTCTCCCCCCCCTCCCCCCCCTTCCCCGGCGAAAAAAAAAATATCTATTTATGTGTGTGTGTGTGTGTGTGTGTGTGTGTGCGTACAAAATCTTTATTACATTCTGACCCTTCATTCTTTCGGAAGACGTTTATTGTGCCCTAGAATAGGTTCTTCCATGAGTTGGTGGAAAAATTGTAGATTCTCCGCCATTATTAGCAAAGGGGTCTGGAGAGCGCTAGGAGCTCCCCCAGCGCGGGGCGAAGCCCCGCCGCCAAGCACTATTTCTGATATTGAAAACCAACAAAATGCATATTCTGAGGTATCTATAGTGCATTTTCCTGCTATTAAAAAGTTCTATTTCAAAAACCTAATGTGCTATTCTTACTGACTTAGACCCTCCCTCGTCGTTCGGAGCATTTGCCATCAAGCTGTTTTCATAAAATTGTAGACTCCCCGCCATTACTAGAAGGGGGTCTGGGGGAGCGCCAGGAGGACCTCCAGGAATGAGTGGCGTCAAGTTGTACTAGGATATCATTGCAACTCTTCTTATGCTTAATTCATTTTGTCGGAGAACATGTCCCGCAAACCTCATGCGTCGTTCTCTCACAATCTTACTAAGGGGTCGACTCCCAGTTCGGCATAGGATTTCCTTAATTTAAACCCGATCTCTATAACTGACTCCTAAAATCTGTCTTAGCCATTTTGGTTGAGCTACATTTAGTGTTTTTCGATTTCGGTAGATGACTATTCACTGCAGTTTATTAATGGAGCCCTGCCACTGGTAAAAATGTGTAACCTCTCTTGAATACACTCTTGGAATTAAGTGACTGTAGTTTGCTTTAGATTTTATATCGAAAAGAGAAGTTTTAACGTCAAAATCTTCTGTTTGGGGTTTTCCACCTCAAAATGCTCTGTAGGGGGATCTTAAACTCAAAACCATCTGGAGGGGTTTTAAACTTTAAAAAAAAGCCATCTGTAGAAGAAGGGTTTAAACTCAAAACCCCCGATTGGCTTGGCTACGCTCAAATAATTTTAGTGTGTAATTTGCTTTTTTTTTTTATATTGAAGATATATTTTTAGCACCAAACCCCTCTGAATGGGGGTTTAAACTCAAAACCCCTTTCGGCAAAGTTCATAGCATTTTGAGTGCGTAATTTGCTTTTTTTCTTACACTGGAAATGTATTTAAATTTATCCTCAAACCCCACTGGAGGGGAGTTTAAACTCAAAACCCCTTTGACTACACTCATAACATTTTTAGTGTATAATTTGCTTTGTTTTTATTATTAAAGAGATATTTTTTACCTTCAAAACCAGCTGAAGTGGGGTTTAAATTAAAAACTGAGTCAAAACAATTTAGCCACGCTCATAACATTTTGAGTGAGTAATTAGCTGCTTTTTTTTATATTAAAGAGGGAGTTTATCGTAAATTTTAGACGGGGTTTTAAAATCAAAATCTTCCTTAACTGTGCTCTTGGAATTAGGGGATATTCGTTTGCATTTTTTTTTTGTTTAGTTTTATAGAAGAGAGGGAGTTAACTGAAAAACCCCAGGTAGGGGGTTTAAAACTCAAAACCCCTGGTAGGGGGTTTTAAACTCAAAACCCCTAGTAGTTTTTTTTAAACTCGAACCCCTCTGGTAGGGGTTTTAAACTCGAACCCCCCCCCCCCCCGGTAGGGGTTTTTAAACTCGACCCCCCTGGTAGGGGGTTTTAAACTCAAAACCCCTTTGGTTGTACTGGGGCAAGTGATGGTTTAGTATTAAAATCTCACCTAAAATAAACAAAATCAAAGCAAAAAATCAGTCACTAAATTACGACTCCCCCCCTTCGGGGGGGGGGGGATTTCATTTCGGGGGGGGGGGGTTTGAACCCCAAAACCCCCCCCCCTGGCTACGCCCATGGTACGCGTAATATACTTTTGATTTACTACACTGCGTAAAACCTAAAAATTGTCATTTTTTTGGTTAGTAAAATATACATAGTGAATAATCTTATTTTTTAAACGAAGGAAAATTTACTTTTATTTACAAGTACTTTCTTTCTTTTATAATATGACATGCTTTTAGATATTAGTATTCTTAGAAATAAGTCGATTTTTATTAAAGCTTTCGAAAAAAGTGTAGGGTCTCCAGAAACGTTCTGCCCCAAGGCCTCTGCATACTTGAATCCGGCCCTGGTTCAACCTATAACACGTTTAAATATAGACTTACCGTTGACACTGGAAACAGAATACAGCAGAAACGTAGCGAATAGGAGCGCCATTGTTGTTGTTCTGTTTTTTGTTTTTTTTTAAATAGTGGTTCGCTAATGCTTAACTTTGACTCCGAAGTCTAGTCTAGATAGTTGTGACGTGGTCAAGATAGCAGCAGGTACACTTGTTTTTGGTGTCTATCACGTTGGTCAATTCTCATGTTGTCTCATAACGTAGGAACCTAGTTGGAACCTCAGAACGTGCGCAAGAGATTAAAAAAAAAACATTTAAAAAATTTATCATATATTATTATTTTTTGTAAAATGCTATTTCGTTTGTTTGTTTGTTTGACTTATTTTGGATGTTCCTTCCGAACTGAAGATTATTTTATCTTAGCCCAGGCCTTCTTCGAAATGGCGGGGTGGGGGGGGGGGGTGAAGGCGGGCAAGGTTCTCGACAGTTAGAGCACATATTACACGATCAGGGGCTGTCCTCAGTGGCGTAGCTATGATGGGGGAGGGGGATTTGAAAACTCTTAAAAGGGGGGGGGGCCAAATGAGTGTTAGATTTTTTTTAAACATTAAATATTACGCCAATATCTGATGATGTCGAATGTCAAAATGCAGGAGCCCCTAAAGAGATCAAGGTCCCAGGGCCCCTAAATGATGGAAAACTCCTTGCTACGCCACTGGCTGTCCGTATCATTATTTTTTTTCTTATGGGTGAGGGTTCTATCATTATCATTATTTATAACTAAGCTTATATTAACTCACTCTGTTTGTTTGTCTGTCTGTTTGGCAGTATTCTTTTACACGTTTTGTTTAAACCATTTCTCATTCTCGTAACAAGTTGAGACTTTGCACAATTATTCATCGTCGATGACAACACATTAAGAAATCAAAAAAATTAACCAATTAGTTAATTAATTAGTGGCTTTAAATTAATTTTGTATATAAAGAAAAGGGGAAATAAATCTTACCATATTGAGAGAAATGGCAGTAATTGAGCCTTCATTCCCTTATAAAATCTTTTTTTTAGCTTAACTGACATTTTAAAAGCCAGCAGACATCTACTTTAGCACAGGACATGTACATGGCTAAAATTTATTTTGACATTTAAGGATAAGAGAGGTATATGTCATTGATTAGGAGAGAGCATGTCATCCAGTGTCGTGACATCATGTGTCATCTTCTAAAAAAACAAATAGTGTCTCAAGCCAGGAATTTCTTTAAATTTGTCCATTCGCACAGTGGCCATGTATTATTGACTCACAAAAAAAGATTACGTAGGCTCGGACATGTCAGTCGTATGCCAGATGGAAGAATTCCCATGGTTATCCTCTATCTTGACCTTGCTAAGGGAACCTCGAAGGAGGTCCGACATTTACGCACATAATTTGTCTGCAAGTGCCACAGCTATCTATTAGTATGTGGGAGGAAATAGTCCAAGTTCGAACTGTAGGATTGTGGGACCCTGGCAGAGGACTAAAAGACCAAGTCTGCCTTGGACACAGGGCCTGATTTACCTATAGGCAACATAAACTACAGCTTAGGCCGCAGCGGTTCTCAACATTTTTTTCTCTCGGCGACCCTTTTTACACTACACCATGATACCCTTACCCCACAACCTTGGTTAGGCCAATAATAGAATATGCATCCTCCGTTTGGGACCCCCTTAACTAAAAAAAAAACATTAAGAAACTGGAACAGACACAAAATAGAGCAGTGAGATTCAAAACAAACGAATATTCACACTTAACCAGAGTAACACCTTTAGGAAAATCACTAAATTTAGAAAGCCTTCAGGACAGAAGACTGAAAAGTAAAGTAGCAATCATACATAAAACACTGAACCATAATCTTCAAATACAAAAACAAAATTTAATAAAATACTCAGAAAAACACAAAGATAAAGGCACATTCCTCGTTCCATATGATAGGACAAATTTGTACAAATACTCCTTTTTCCCTAGTGCTATTAGAGCATGGAATGGGTTGCCTGAGCTAGCCAGGAAAACCAGTGACTTGGCAGAATTTAAGTCATTGGTTAATATGCATGACTAAATGCATGACACGTAGGACGTAATCATCTTCTTTTTTGAAGTAACGTCTGTATTATATAAGATAAGATAAGATAAGAACAGTAAATCATTTTCACTCATAAGTATAATTAACTGTGCTTTAACTAATGTAGATGTAGAAAACCTAACAACTGATTTTAAAGTGAAAACTGAGGAATCCTAAAAAGAAAAAAAAAGGGACCTTTATATTAACACTGACTCTTGATCTTACAGACGACAGTCCAGAGCTTTAAAAGAAAAAAGACGCGACCAGGCGTAACGATACCTTATTGCATTGATGCGCATTAACTGAAAGTGTTAAAACTATATCCGCTGTGACAATTAAAATGTTTGAAATCGATTCTGATTTAGTTATCTGCAACTGCAATAAAATAATAAATTCCAATGAAAAACTCACAAGTTTTACATGTTAGAATTGACCCCTCAAAAAAAATATCCATATTTTCAATGGACTTACGCCATCCCTGACAAATTGTCAATCGACTCCCAAGGAGGCCGCGACCCACAAGAAATATTTAGCAATGACATGTAATATCTGGACTTATAAAGGGACAAAAAAAGGCCCCCATATTTCAAACAGCTAAGGGATTTTGAAGTCTAATTACAAGACTGCTTAGACATGAAGAAGAGAAAAACAAAAAGGTTCATTAATTAATAGTCATACATTGAGATTCATTTACAAACACGAACTGTGGCTAAATTTAAAGATCCAGAAATGATGAGAGCAGATTTAGAGGGGAAGCAATCCATATTACCTGTACTTCAGCTGGACGCACCAACCATGACAGAGAGGATCACACACACATACAAACACACACATAGTAACTCACAGACAGACAGAGAGAGAGAAAGTGTGAAAGAGAGAGAGAGAAAGTGTGAGAGAGAGAGAAAGAGAGAGAAAGAAAGAGAGACAGAAAGAGCGAGAGAGATAAAGAGAGAGAGAGAGAGAGAGGGAGGGAGAAAGGGCGATAGAGATAAAGAGAGAGAGAGAAAGACAAAGAGAGAGAGAGAAAAGAGAGGGGGAGAGAAAGAGAGAGAGAAAGATAGAGAGAGAGAGAGGGAGAAAGAGAGAGAGAGGGGCGAGAGAAAGAGAGGGGGAGAGAGAGAGAGAGAAAGAGAGAGAGAGAGAGAGAGAGAGAGAGAGAGAGGGGGAGAAAGAGAGAGGCTACGCCCGATGATGTGTTTTCAGGCTATATAATGTTTTTTTTTTTGGGGGGGGGCTTGAACCTTCACCTATTACTTTAAATTGGAACGACCCGGTCTTTCTCTCTTGTCTGATCACCCTTTATATATATATATATTTCTTTAAACAGCAGGCTAAATGTTCATATATCTCGTCCATCCCAATTGGGAGAATAAGGATTAATAGCGAATGAGTCAGTCAGGGCTTTCGTAAATATACAATAGATAATGTTACTTATAGAAACAGATGACCTTTACACCATGTGCCCTATAGATCGCAAGGTCTGAAAGGGGAACTTTTTTTTTTAATGGTTAATTATAAGTGTGGCTGTGTATGTTGCGTGTTTATTTCTTTGCTTCTTTCAAATCAATAATGAGTTTTATGCTGGTCTACTTCAAAAAAAAAAGTCACATAAATATAAAATACTTTTTTTTTGAGGCTATCTAAATCACACAACACACGTGCCTTTTACATGTGTGATTCTTACTTTAAAAAAAATCGCGCGTTTTTATTTGTTTGTTTATCTCAGTAACTACAGAACTTCCTGACACAAAAGGTTTCGTAACCATAAGACAAAGCAAGCCCACGTGATACTATTTCCATTGGCTCTTCAAATGAACTGATTACAAAGTGCTAAGCATGCACGCTGATTGTTGGTCAAGTTGAGAAGATAAGGATCTACTGGTCACGTGCACGTGACTTCGTGTTCCGAATTTCTACAACCAGGCAAGGATATTATAAGCTCTGTTTCCTTGTTTCTAACTGCAATGTTAATATGTAATGCATATCTTAGTGAAACTATGTTGTAGGAAGTGAGAGAGACAGAACACCAAACCGTAGAACAATAGCATACTATTAGTTAACCATTAAAAATACTTTTTTAAACAAGTAAAGTATACACAAAACTTTAAAAAAAAATTAAGAGCATCTTATCTAATGGGAATAACTCCGCACTCAAAACTATATCACTCAAGAATGTAGAAGTTATTGCCCTTGACTTTTTAAAATTGATTCATATTTTGTTGAGTACTATGGAAAATCGCTTCAAGTTTCAACCTGATCCGAGAATGGGTGTGGGATAAAATAATGTGTACAATAATTTAAAAAAGACCAACACCCTATTTATGTAATAAAACCATATTTGTAAATATTGAAGGATTAATTTCCCTTGTTGGTATCCGACAAAATAATTAATAACCAGTAATTAATGGACCAATTTTTGTTTTTTATTTATTGATTCATGTATTGTCTACAGTACCAGTGGTGTACGCGCACCCCCAGGGGTACAGGAAGAGTTTGGAGGGGGTACGCGTTGCACCTCATTAACAATGCTGATTTGTTTAAAATACCCATTTATTATGCTCTGTCAATAAATTAAAGTGCGGTGGGGGAGGGTGCGTGTGGGGTACTCAACATTAAACAAATTATAAAAGGGGTACACAGAGATCCAAAATTTGGGAAACACTGGTCTACACCAATGAATAATTATGCAAAGTTTCAGTTTGATCCGAGAATGGGAATGAGAAATAACGTGCTAAAACTGTTTACCAGACAGACAGAAAGACAAACAGACAGACTAAGTTAAAAAAAAAAGCTTTTTTTTTTTAAAGACAATTTCTCCTTTATGAAGCTTATAACTGTTTTGTAAGGTCGAATATTTTACTCTCTATAACAAATGAATGATAGATTTAAACAAAAATAGAAGCCACAATTTTAACCTACCCCCAAAACCCCTTCGCCTGGTTCAATGAATGTATAAATTTACTCAGTTGTCAGGGGTTCTAATTATATATGCTTGGCTCTTGTGTTTCTTGACTTGGCTCGCTAGGGGTATGAATACTCAATTACACTTATTAATATTTGCTTAGTTACTCATATAAGAACAAATACTACTAGATACACTGAAACTCCAACTATAGATATTTATTGAAATACGAATAATACTTTAATATTCAATAAGCACATAATGAAATCAACTCTCAAATATTATTAATCAACAATGAAATCAACTCTCAAATATTATTAATCAACAATCACCATTCCATCGAATTTTATGTTATATACATATATAAACACCAGTCCAGGAAGCAACGTCCAACCTTACTAGACCTTACTAACTTAACACACTCTCTGGCACATTCAAAGAAGACTTAATCACTCAGTTCACAACACGTGCAATACTATTCACATTCACAACAAGGGAATATAACAATCATACCAAAATATCAAAGTAACATTCATTCTTGCCATACCTCCCCCTGACATCACTCAGAGTGTATATATCTGTTTATGATAAAGATTGTCTAGCCAAATTTGAGATATTCTAAAATATTTTGAAAGACTATAACTGTCAAGCTACAGTTTTCCCCATTGTGGCTAAATAGCTAGTTATTCTTTCCCCAAAGATAGAAATCAACTGTCAAATTTCTAGGAAAATCGTTAGAGCCGTTTTCGAGAAACGTGTGCACTCAGAAGGTTCCAGGTTATGCCCACTTCGCAAGAGGATTGGAAAATACTCATCTCCAGCAGACTATGCGTCTTTTTTTTTGGTATTCTGGTAGGCCCTAGTCATAAAAAAGTTTAATAAATTAATATTCAGTAAAATTGTGCGCACAATCTTCTTAGTCTAGATCTAATGGTCTATCATTAGAATATTATAAAGTCTAGTAGATTTAAACATTCAGGAACCAGGAACTTTTCTCAAGGAAGGTGAGGGGGGGGTGGAGGTATGGGACAGGGTAAGAAATAGCGCAGGTTAAGGTGGCTTTTATTATATTATATTATATTATATTATATTATATTATATTATATTATATTATATTATATTATATTATATTATATTATATATTATATTATATTATATTATAGTATATTATATATTATATTATATTATAGTATATATTATATTATATTATATTATATTATAGTATATATTATATTATATTATATTATATTATATTATATTATATTATATTATATTATATTATATTATATTATATTATATTATATTATATTATATTATAATTTTTGTGTCTGAGTGTGTAGGGCCTACGAAATGTGGTTCCCTTTTTTAAATTTCCAGTGGAAATAAATCTCGAAGTCGAATAATGACCTTAACATTTCGTTATGGAAGGCCTTTCACATGTCTTGTGGTCAGTTGTTCAATTCGGACAGCGCCCAGTAAAAAAAAAAAGAGTAAAGTTCCCCTTTCAGACTTTGCGATCTATGGGGGCAGATGATTTTAAGGTCATCTGTTTCTTTGGCCAACGAGAAGGGTGTCATGCGGCCAGCACAACGACCAACCGTCTTTACTTTCCCCAACTACAGTCACGTACTCAAAGTGGACTCAGGAACGACCTAAAATCCCGGATTTCAAAATTCCAATCTTCAGTAAGATTCGAGCCCAGTATTCCAGGCTCGGAAGCCAAGTGCTTAAGCACTCATCCACCGAGCCCCCCTCCTGTGCTCAGTGCATACAACTAAAAATAATGCTGAAAATGACCCGGGTCGACGAGTGACCTTGACCTATTTAAAATAATTTAAATCTGCTGTAATTAAATCTTTCAAAAGGTAAAATACTTTTTTTTTCCGTTGCGCTTAATAGAATATGAGATAAGTTTTCTTGGTCTTGGTGACATTTTTATTTTTTTTTCCAATGAAATTTGGTCCAGTGAAATGATTAAAACATTCCATCTTGAAGTGAACTTGTTTTTTATATTGTAGATTATATTATATTACAAGTATGTGTGTTCGAATTCCCATAGACTAGTATATTGCTATTTGCAATTTTAATGTTCTTCATTGAAAGACTTCAAATAGGTCTAGCTTTCAGTTGTGTCCAATACATACAATAATAAAGACTACAAGTGACCTTGACATACTTAGATTTAAGCCAGACTTAAATTTAATCTCTAAAAAAATTTGAATTCTATTTATTTATTTATTTTGTGCGCTTAACAGAATACGAGATACGTTTTCTGGGTCTTTGTGACCTTTTTTATCCGGTAGTCAGCTTTTTTTTTTTTTTTGCATAATCAAATAAGTTACATGCTCTTAAGTCCCGACTCTAATTTTTTAAAGTCCGAAGATAAGTGAGGAATGCAGTATTTCCCGTGGCTGTGCAGACCCAGCTGCGACCTACATATTTTGCCACATCCACGGCAAGCATAACCATTGTCCGCAGGTGGTCGATTTCTTTTCACCGTCTGCGTCTGTCCTCGGCAGCGGATTTTCTTTTGGTCTCAAATGTGTATCCCGCGGCCTTCGTGAGTGACCTTCAGCTGTCTCGTTCTGAGGCCGAATGCAACCAGATGCTCTCTTCTATGTCAGCCAAGGCAAGTTGGCACCTAAGTTGGTCTTTGAAGCGTTTCCGTGGAGCTCTTCTGTTACGTCGACCACCTTTTAGCTCGCCAAAAAAGACTGCCTTTGGCATACGTTCGTCTCCCATACGGGATACGGGATAAGTTATGGCCTAAAAAACATTAAAATACTGTTACTTTTATACTGCTCTTAACTGCTGTATAACATATACGAAACTATCTACTCTTTTGTTCAGTCTATATAAATATCTGTATATGTCAGAGAATATTTCCATTTAATTCAACAATTGGTAAAACGATGCTTCTAAAATACAAAGGAAAAAAAAACAGAAATCTCCTATTTAGCACAACCGAATCCCAACAATGACGTATGCATGCGTGACGTGGAAGTCATCTGCTAAAAATCGAGAAAAGATTAAATGTGACTCAACAGAAATGGCTAAGACGGATTTTAAGAGTCAGTTACAGAGATCGGGTCCCAAACAGAGAAATCCTATGCCGTACAGAGACTTGAGCTTTTAACTTGCGTCGCATAAGGTTTGCGGGACAAGTCCTTCGACAGAATGAATCACGCATACCAAGATTTGTGATGACATGGAGGCCAATACGAGGAAAGCGCAAACAAGGGCATCCTCCTAAAACATGGCACCATACCTTCTTGGAGAACCTCAGAACACTGGACGCAAGCTGGGAAAGAGGCAGGTAGACGTTGCAAGGGACAGATCTCTATGGAGACAGCTTGCAGCCCAATACCCCGAACGGAGAGGATCTACGCTTCATTATTGCAAGGAGTCTTTCCTCAGAGCTCTGCATAATCAGGTTCTTCTATTAATAGGCTAGTTAAGGATTTCTACATGCTCATGTCAGTCTATTTATTCATTTACTCGACTCTTACTGAATGTAAGCAACATTTGAGTAAAGTGCGGGAATTCCCGGTGACGTCGTTTTAAAAAAAAGAGGTAAGCCAAATTTAATTTTTTATGAGAAATATATTTTGAGCAATTATAACCGTCATACCAGAGTTTTCAATGTGTGGCCAATTAGGTAGTAATTTTTTCACCACAGATATACCTAAATTGTTCAATTTCTAGGAAAGTCATTAAAGCCGTTTCCGTAAATACCCGTCCAGGGTCCACCCACCTTTTGAACCCGTGAGGAGTTTGCAAGCTAATAGGAGGAATTGCAAAATAATATGTTTCCTGTCTCACAATTTCGTCAGGTTCCGAACAACTTCGTTACTAAGAACAGGACATACCGCCTGAACAAAATAAACTCCACACAACTCCCCCTTTGCAGACACTGCGCCCACCCCTTCCAAACCGTAAACCATATCCTCTTTGAATGCCCCTCCCTAATCCACCTTAGGCAGACCCTACTTCCACTACAGCCCAACATAACCAACACCCTGTACGGCAGTGCTGAACAACTGAAGAAAACAGCACACTTTTTTTTTTCCTTGGCACAGTCTGCAAAAGAGCTCACAGCTCAGCAGCAATAAAGCTGGCTAGAAGAAGAAGAACAACTTTGCGCAATTAACACAACCATTTAAGAGGTTGAACTTGTTTTATTGATTTGGACTTCATAAGAACCGGTGTTTGAAATAGTAAAAAGTTTTGTGTTTTTTAATAAATAGAGTTGATAAGAAATGTGTTCAAAAAACGTGTTTTGCCTTTTTAACTTTTTTTTAAAACGCTTATCGTAAAATGATCCACAGTGACTTGCGTGGCATCTTGACACTTGTTGCTAGAGCTGAGTTAAGGGGTCTGGAGAGCCTTAACCACACAAGTTTAACCCCCGCGACGTGTAACATCTCAAACATCTCATCTCGCTACTCTGTTTGTTGCCTTCTTACTGAACTGGTAAAGACTTAAGACTTCTTTATTGTTCCTTAAGAGAAGTTGGTTGTGGTGACAACTTTTCTCAAAATAACAACAACATTTGCAACTACGAAAACAGACACAACTCTCAGAGGAGATACGAAAAACATGCATATATGTAACCCTGCCGGACCAAGTAAAACAAAGGACGTTTGGGCCACGAGGCTTTCGTCAGCTACAAAACAAACAAAAATATAACAAACCATTAACACAAAATAGTCTTAAGTTAACTTATCTGTCCGTTGTTGTTCTCTATCGAGGCAGAAAAGGAATGAGCTACGCTGGTGTAAAAGCGCGGGAAAACGGAAGTTGGTTGTTGATCCCGTTAGGTTGGAGGGTGCCTGACATGTAAATAAGTTTGTTTTCGATCTGCAGACGGGTGTTTTTGTCATTGCATTGATGTATAGCAGTGACGAGGAGGTCGGTGGTACCCCTATGATGTGTGTTATTAAAATGGATAGAGACGGGCTTAGTTGCAAAGTTACGAATATCTCTAAGGTGTTCTTGGAGTCGTGTTTTTAAGGTCCTGCCTGTGTTTCCAATATAGACCATCTGACGCCTTGAGCATATCATAGCATATATGACTCCTCTACTATTACAGTTAAATTTGCCACTGATCTTGATGGTCATTTTAGGGCAGGTGAAGGTGGGGGTGGCGAGTGTGTGTTTGCAGGTCTGACAATTACGTCGCTTACATGGCCAAGTGCCAGGTTCACTTGAAAGGTTGTGGAGTTTAGTGTGTACTAACGCTCAGAGAAGTTCTATCGAGGGACTAAACATAAACGTCTTGACCCTTTTTAAGTTCACTTCTCAAGGAGTAGCGCTGATACCGTCTGACAGATTTTTAGCGGTCCTCGAAAGGGGGAAAAAAAGCAATTAGATCAATTAGGCCAGGTTCACATTTAACTTCACATTCACTTTCACCTATCCTTTGGTTTGCTGGACCACTGGGGCACCAGACAAGATCTGTCAACCTTCTTTCTCCATTCTTCTCTGTCATTTGTCTTTGATCGAATTTACTTCTGATGTTCTTTCTGAATATATTGGTACCTGCCTTGGACCACTTAGGGGCCGATTTTGAGTTTGTGTTTCCACACAAACTGTCTTTGTAACCTTGTTTGTATCCGAGTTTCTTCAACATTAGTAAAGGCAAAACAAAAATACTAGCGCGTGGTCATCAATGGCCGATACCTGTTGACCATTTCTGTTCTCTTGGTCCATTATCTCCATTTATGTGCGACTGGATAAAGACATCAACAGTACAGAAGGTGGCTGAGTGGTTAAGCGCTTGACGTCCTGGATTCGAATCTTGGTGAAGAATGGGATTTTGAACTTTTAGGGCGCCCCTGAGTCCACCCAACTCTAATGGGTACCTGACTTAAGTTGGGGAAAGTAAAGGCGGTTGGTCGTTGTGCTGGCCACATGACACACAGCTCGTTAACCGTTGGCCCTAAGAGAAAAAAAATGACATTATCGTCTGCCCTATTGACCGCATGGTCTGAAAGGATAACATTACTTTGTTTTCTAAAGGGGACCACGGCTGCAGAAAAGAGTGTGGGACAATACTTTCTGACTACCAATACCAAAGACTTAGTCTACCAGACGTATTGAGTATTTTGCAATATGCTAGCGAAACATGGTCAACTTACTCTTGGCCTTCTCACTCTAAATGTGAATCACTGTAATCGGCTATTTGTTTATATGTCTTAATTTTTCGGATCCGGTTAACATTCTTGAAGCTGTGAATTCTGAAAGATAGATAAAAGAAGAGAAAGGGATATAAGGAAATATGGTGGCGATTCTGTAGTAACACATAAGAAGGAGCTACGAATGGAATTTTATTCTTCCTTGGACGGGATAATTCAAGAAATCACCCGATATGAGCAATATCATGATGTGTTAAATCAGAATTACTTTTGTCGCCATCCCAACTATAGAATCCTCTGGTCGAATTAATTGCGATCAACGATGAAAAATTTGCGACTCAGTAATTTGGCAATTGATGTAAAAAAAAATAGATTTCGATAAAATTATCATATGCCCCTATCTACGCCACTGGAAATAGCTCTGTTGCCAACTAAATAACAACTACTTTGTGCGACAAGTGTTCACTATTAATTATTGATGTATTCTGTACACCGGAAGCACCAAGGGGCTTGCTATTCAGGGACGGATTTAATTTGTAGACCAGGGTAGGATGTTTGTGGGGGCCCCTACACTCTTTCGAAAGCTTTATTATTGATCCACTTATGAAAAGAAATACTTATATCTAAAAGCATGCTGTGTAAAAGAAAGGAATGTGTGGTGGTGTATTACTACTACCTCCAAATTTTAATTTAATGAAATATTTAATATGCATATTTTAGTTTTTAAAAAATTGTTTATGTTTGAGTTTGTGCAGGGTTAGGCCCTTGGTAGACATAAAATAAAGAAGAGGGCTGCTTAATTTTTTTTTTTTTAATTCCAACTGTGGTTAACTTATAATACCTAACCTGTGGCTAATTATCATCAGCGTACACACGACTTAAGATTATCATCTAATGTTGTTTCAAAGATAAACATATTTCAACCATATTGAAAAAAGATCCTTTAAAAAAACCCACACAAACATAAAATTAAAACAACCATAGAAAGAGGTTTAGTATACGTAATTTATTTAATAAACAATGTAAAAAGTCAAAGTCATTATCACAGTATTGAAAAGAAAAGACTGTGACACGAATTTTGTATTCTTGTGGATGGGTTTACAGGATGGCAGATCTTTTCTTAACCAGAGTGAATACCTGGAAAGAGAATTACAAGGTATTAGAAATAGCAATACAGAAAATGAGAGACATACACATTATTGTCATATACAGAAAACGAGGAGCGACACACTGTAATTATATTTGAAGGCTTGTAACGGCAATAATTTATAATAATATTTTTTTATAAACAAAATGTAGGCTCATGGCGCTGTGATAACATTACAAACATAAACACGAAAGCTAAAATGACAAACTAATCTAAAAAAAGTTTTAAACAAGTAGGTCTTAATGTTCTTCTTGAAAATAGTTTAGCATGTTGTCTGTCTGAGATCATTGGAGAGTGAGTTCCAAACCTTTTGGTCCGTGCACTGAAAAACGTGGCGCAACTAGAAGCGTTCAGTCCAGGGCTGTCCGGCACAACTAGAAGCGTTCAGTCCAAAGCTGTCCTGCACAACTAGAAGCGTTCAGTCCAGGGCTGTCCGGCACAACTAGAAGCGTTCAGTCCAGGGCTGTCCGGTACAACTAGAAGCGTTCAGTCCAGGGCTGTCCGGTATAACTAGAAGCGTTCAGTCCATTGAGCGAAGGGCTGTCCGAGGAACACTTAAACGTTGGTCAACAAAACATGGAAACAGTTTTGTGAGACCCAATGGACGCTCAAACCAAATTTTTAAAGTTCCGATTCATAAAATAAAATGGGAAGTACACTGAAATCACAAGTCCATCAAGTTTTTAAAGCGTCGAGTTTTTAAGTGCGTCGAGTGTTTAGTCCATCGAGTTGCGCTAAGGTCTTGAATAAAATTAATATGCTTTATGTAATGTTGGTGGCTGAGCTGGTCACATGGCCCACTAATTAACTATTGACCAGTTCGACAGACGAAATTATTTCTAGTGACCCTATGCTCCACCAAATGACTATGAAATGTTATTTTTATTATTCACATTCCGTTTTTGATTTGCCAAATACTATTATGAATAATTATCTATTTTCTTTTTTCTCTTATATTTAGTTTTTATTTCCATTTTCTTATTTCTATTTTCTTATTTGTTTTTTTTTATTTCTTATTATCCTCATTACCAATAACTGTCGTTGTGACTGTCGTATTTGTGTTTGTAATGTTATTACAGCGCCTTGAGCCTACATTTTGTTTGTTAACAGCGCTTTATAAATAAATTATTAACTTACCAATACTTTTAGCATATGTTTTAAAGGAACTACGAATAAAGTTTATTTACATGTACGGTTAGGCATTGTAATAGTCAAGCACTATTTCTTTCTCTTGTTTGAGATATCAAAAAAAAAAAAAAAAGTATTGTGATGCAATCGACTATTTATCCTTACCGTGGCAGGCTGTCTGGACGAGGCCCTTCTTGATAGCTTCCAGCACGGAGAAGTCGTTCACGTTGAAGACGTCGCTAGGGGACGAGGCGATAGCCAGCAGCTCAGATTGTGCAATATTGGTGCCAACGCCCACAGCAATGGTGGTCACGCCGCTCTGCTTGAGGGCCGCTGCAGCCTGGGCAGTGAGGACGGCTGTAGTGAGCAAGTTGAAGGACATTATCAAAAAGAGCAAAAAGCAAACAAACAAATAACAATGAGCTTTAAGTAGTAGGTAAAAGAACAGAGTAGCTGGAGGTCACTTACAAAAGCCGCTAAAGTGGGGGTAGGGGGGGAGATCCAAATTTGAAAATCCCCAGGGCCCCCACTTAAGGGTGCCCTCAAATGAGTGTACGAAATTTGTTTTTACATTAAATATTAAATATCATGATGTCGAATGTCAAACTGCAGGGGTCCCTAAAGAGGTCAAGCCCCCCCACACACACACACACAAATCCCTAGCTACGTCACTGACAACCATTTCGTCTCATTTTCACTTTTTCGTTCAACTATTTAACTCTTTCCAAAGCTTTTGGGAAGTTGCAAGATAAATTTTAAGCCACACTTATCTCCTCTTTGTTTGCTTTCCGTATTTGTAAGATATGGTTTCGGTTCTTAAAGCCATGAAGTACAGTAACATAGAAAGAAAAGAGAATGGCACCTAGAGAAATGTAAAGACGACATAAGGACACTTTTAGGAATTCGTAAGAGTTTGAAATAAAATTACATTTTTAAAAAATCGAGGACGCCATGTTAAAAAAAATCACATTTACATTACTTCAAATTAGTGCTTCAAACGAAGGAAGATTGTAATTGAATTGTTCAGTGCTATAGAGAGCGTAAAAAAAATGATTGTAAACCTTTAAAAATACGTAGTGTAACATTCACACACCGGATACACAATCTATTTCTAGTTATCCCCCCAGTCGAAAACCAACCAATATTTAGCGAGTTCTTTTGCTAATGCTAATGCTATCAGCTTTCAGTGTCCAAAAAAAAAAGACAAAAAAACACAACCAGGAAGAAAGAAGCGGAGGAATACAGGGAGAACAAAATGTCGCTTACGGTCGTTTGAGTTTCCGTCTGTAATGACCACAGCGATCTTGCCGACATTGGGTCTGGCCCCGCTGGCAGTGCTGAAGGATGTCGTCCTGGCGTAGTTCAAGGCGTCGGCTGTGTTTGTGGTGGCTGAGAGATAAGGTATGTTCAGGAGGGCCTGCGAAACAATGCCGAGAAGTAATTACTTATGCATGATCTAAGTAATACTGTCAAAGAAATGATTTTTTTGAGCCAGAAGACTTAAAGACGTTCTTTACGTGACTAAGAAAACCAAAGGCTAGCAATAAAACGTTGCGCCCGTAACGCTTGAAACAAAAAGTCCTTAATTTCTATTTGCGTCTTCGGCTATCTTTTGAAGATCGGATGTGAGAAGAGAGTTTGTCCCATGTGAAGGTTCTGTAGTGTTAGTAACTAATTGACACGTAAAAACAATTTTCTCTGAAGGGCTAAGGCTGTCAATGAACTTGATCGAGGCTTCCCCGGGCTTCACTTCACTCAGTTTGTGTATCCTTGTTATGGAATATGCCTGCGTGTGTTTCTATGGTGACGGTGGGAAGAGGTTAGCGATTGGTTGTGAATGATGCAACACTTGGTCTTAGTTATGGGGAGAATGACTTCAGATCGCAAGACTGAAAAGTTGTGTTATTGTGGTGAGTTAGATTTTGTAAAAAAGAAAATGTTTTGTTTTTTTAACTAAAGTCTACTACATTTATGTCATTTGATCATAAATTGATATTTTTTAAAATAATATAAATAAAGTGTTATTTAATTTTGTTCACAAATGGGCGTTATTCAAGTTATTTGAAGTTCTATTGGTTAAGACACATTACGACTACAACGGTTTAGTTGTCTACCAGAAGTTTGGTGTAACAACAATCCTGAACTCGTTACGAAATGAATGAGTTTCCTGTGGATATATTTTATTATCTTTCCACACCGAACAAAGCAGTAAAATAACCAAACAAACAAGCACAAAACTAAACGATATTTTTTTTTTGTATTAAAAGTTTCGGATGTTCCTTCAAAAATGAAGATTCCTAGCCGAAACTTCCCACAGGACGGTTAGGAATGACGGCCGCAGGGACAGCAGTAGCTGAAATTTCCACACAGCAAAAGATAAAAAAAAAGCTCTTAACACAGATAGTGTTGAACCTCGGTAGTAGCTGTCAACAGCTTGTTCACTTAAACCGATGTAGGCGTAATCAATTATTAATAGAGAACTTTAAATAAACTTGAACAAGCCTATGGTTTTAAACGAAAACTTAATATAAGTTTAACAAGTAGCAAATAGATAAATGTAGAAGAACAAGTGAAATAGTAATTTATTACATTTATCACTCATCAAAAATGTGGAAAATGTGGTCGAGAGGCCAAGTACGCTTGAACTTGGTTTGGCTTGGCTACCTATGAGGGTCGAAATCCGACTCAAGTAGAGTTGTGTTTACTGAGCGCCTAAAGACACCACGGAAAACCTTCTACCAGATACCCCCTCCCCCCACTGGTCCAAAATGTGATTGGACCAAAGCGCTCTGAGCATGCTATAAGCATGAAAGTAGCGCTATCCAAAAGCTACAAATGTGATTGGACCATAGCGCTCTGAGCATGCTAAAAGCATGAAAGTAGCGCTATCCAAAAGCTACAATTTTTTTAATTTAATTTTAATTTACGTCTGATCTGTTTCACGTCTCTTGTTTGTATCAACCCCCCCTCTTCAACTTTCACACCAGGATTAATTAACATAAATTACGACAGACCACATCGTGATTGCAACAGAAACTCTTCGGCCTACACAACCAAAACTTCCTCATGGTTACAGCATAAATACTCCATAGAGATAGATATTGATTTTGGTTATTAGTTTACGGCTTTAAAATTGATATCGAATTCAAACCACAACCACTCACCTGAGCGACGTCAGCGTTGTTGTTGTATGTGTTGAAATTAAAGACATTCTGGACGTTGCTGCTGAAGAGAAGGGCGCTGAACTGGACTTTGTCTGGACCAATTTGGAAGTCTTTGGACAGTTCTGCTGAGAAGTTGGACAGAAGGGCGTAGTTGGGTCTGCCGATACTTCCAGAGGAATCCAGAATCAAGAGTACATCAGCGGCACTTTCACATACAATCAACTCTGGAAATAGTTCAAATTTCACATTAGATCAATATTTTTAATTCTACAAACAGTGATGCCCAAACTAAGACCCGCTGGCTATATCTTGCCCGTTACGCGGTGCAAATCGGCACATGAAAACTTAAGCCCAAAGTACATACAAAAGTCGCAGATCATCAGCTCCATCGTAGTGCTGCGGTCCGTTAAAATGTGTGGGAAATTAATAAGGCCCACGGGCTAAAATAGGATGGACACAACTTATATATATAATCCTGCCATCACAGGAATCTAATATAGTTAATTGATTCTCTAGCAGACGATAAGGAGTGTTTTTCTTTTCTTTTTTTTTTTTTGCTATCGGTAGTTTTTTTTTTAAGCTTCTGTGCAACAGCATTAGAGATCCCTCATCGGGGCCGCAATGCCAAGCCTTAGAAAAAGGGATCATAGGCTGCACATGCGTTACGGTCATCAAAAGAAAATATAGTTCAATGATATTCTACCGGGTGTAAAATGTTTGTTTGTTAAATGTTTTACATGTTTCGGATGTTCCTTCAGAGTTGAAGATAGTTTACTTCCTAGTCCAAACCGCCCGCAGGACAACGCGAGATGGGAGCGGGCAGGGTTTGAGCCCGGGACCATCGTTAATTCCAAACGACAGTCCAGCGCGCAAACCGCACGACCAGGCAGCCATCCAATCGTTGACTAAAAAACCAAATGTTAAGTATTCTTTCAGTGACCACTTCATGTTTGTATACTTTAGTACAGAAGTAGTTCTACTCATATCATCTTTAGAGGGGGCAGCCAAACAAATGATTTTTTATAGTCTTTTTGGAGTCATACTCAACTGTGTTGCTGCCCGATCGTATGGCATGCACATTAGTGTGTCGTCACAGAGCTCCTCAGTTTGGAGCCTGCGCTTCGTACCGTCCTCATAATACAATTGACAGCAATCTAAACTAGACTATATAGAGGCCAGATGTAGATCTAGATTTAGATTTAAATGTATTAAACAATTTGAACAAAATGTACGTCTATAAATTATTAAGGAAATAGCTTATCTTCTTACAGCTTAGGGGTGCAGATGTATTTATTATGTAAACAGTGGTATCACATTAAGAATTGAATCTGACGCGAACAGAAGAGTGCATTATTATCCAGTAAAGGGCCGACTAATCCTGATCATAATAATAGTCTAGCCATAGATCTAGAAATTTTAAGATTAAACATGTAAAATCATACTAATTCTAGTATGGATCTAGATCTATCATGATATTTTAGATCATTCAAAGTTCTGATGCAACGGCTACTTTTTTCTTTTCCGAAAGTGAACCATTTAATTTTTAAATTATATATGCAAGAAGATTTAAAAAAAAAAAAAAAAAAAAACACCACTTTTAAATGATGTCCGATTTTCATTTTCTCTTCTAGTTTCTGAGATCTAAACGGGATGGACCGACAGACATTCCACACAAAACTAAGAGCGTTTTTTTTTAACTAACGACAACAATTCTTGAACTTACCTGTTGTAGTTGTGGTAGTCGATGTTGTTGTAGTAGATGTTGTGGTAGTTGTGGTAGTTGTAGTCGAAAACAAATCTAGTAAAATATAATCATCAAATTTTAATTATTACGTAATTTTAGTGCTACAGTAATATTAGTAATTAGTCAATTTAAAGGTGTGACAAGGGACATTACTACAAGGGGTAATTTTAGACCTACAGGATGACGTTTTTGTAACCTAGCTCCGTCTGGCTTGATCGTCTGCTGCTGTACTAAAGTATGCCTAGACACGATACCAAGCCTCAACATGGGTCGAAACGCCCATAGGGGGAGAAAATGGATAGGCCTACATTGAACAAAAGGCACTCACAGTGGTAGCCATATTGAAACGACGTCATTGCACTTGGCGTGGATGAACTAGAGAAGTGTAAACATGAAATGTTGGCTTACACAATTGCTTCTGGTACTTTCGAGTTTTAACACATAATAGAGGCTAAGTGCGCTTGAACTTGGCTTGGCTACCTAGAAGGGGGCTCGAGGTTCGACACCCGACTCGGGCAGAGTTGTGTTTACTGAGCGCCTAAAGGCAGCACGGAAAACCAACTCCGAGATACCCCCTCCCCCCCACTGGTCCACAAAAGAGATTGGACCAAAAGCGCTCTGAGCATGCTATAAGCATGAAAGTAGCGCTATATAAAAGCTATAATAATAATAATAGAGAAATAATGTAGGGGAGGTAATTCGTTTCAGCTACTTTTCATTTTTCAACTTTCGATTTCTAGCTAATTTTGGGAAACCTATAAAAAAAAAGATTAGACGAGCTTGTATCGCGGATAGAATCAGTTCATTAAGTCAACAAGTTTCAAGCTTGATGTTGAGTCTACTACTAAGAATTTATTGTTAAATTTGAATTATTTTGTATGGGAAATAAAGTGCATATTTTCTCGTTTCATGATTTCAGATGGGAAAATTAAATTCTTCGATCGATTTCGTTTATAGAATTACTTAAATCGTCTTTAAAAGAAGAGTTCTGTTGGTACTTCATCAGTACTAGGATCTCCGACAAACGATTGGGCAGTTTGAAAATATCAAGTCGGGTCTCGATTCAATACCCAGAACTACCTAACAGCCTGCTCCTTGTTTCTTGGACAAAAAGAAATGCTTACGCATTGAAGAAATATTGAATACTTTTTTTTCCAGTTCAATAATAACATGGTATGTAATCGACAAAACTGTATTTTTAATCTTTATGTGTGTTCTCACTTTTGTTACTGAACGAGTCACATCCCGCTAAAAAAAAATGGGTATACTTTTAGATTTAAAATTAGTAATGACTACCAACATTGAAATAAAACAATACATAAGCTTTGTTTCAGTTCAAAGATAATGTCACAAAGATCTGATACAGGATGAAGAAAACCTACTTCCGAAGACTGAGTGTACCAATTCCTGGCAAGCTTCGTAGCCGGAACAGCAGAAAGAGCATCTCTCGTGGTGATTGATGTCACAGTCCTGGACCTCTTGGTGAGTGCAAGCCTGTACAGAAGTTACACGTGAAATTAATGATGTGTTTTGTTACAAGGGCGATCATTTGTGTGTAAATCTTTAAATAGATTGATAACTCCTTGTATTTAGGGGAAGCCTAAGGTCCTTCATATATTACGAGAACTCAATAATATGCAAATCATATCACGGATGTTTGATGAACAGAGTTTGAAGTCTGTACACTAAGAGTGTTGAGTTCAGAATAAAGAGCGAGGCTGCCATCCTGATTTTCCCTCGTGGCTGTCTGATATAGAAATTTGACGGATGATGTATACCTTTGGGAAAAGCTAATTGGCAACACATGAAAAACTCAAGTTTGACAGTTATAATTTTAAAAAAAAAATAATTTTAATTGAATTTATATTTGGTCTGGAGTGCTAGACAATCAATATCTTGAACAGACATAGGTCAGCGGATATTCCCGCTAGTAGTCATTAAAGAGTTAAGTAAATAAATAAACTTTTAAAAACATATTGCACACCATCTAGACATAGGTCAGCGGATATTCCCGCTAGTAGTAATTAAAGAGTTAAGTAAATAAATAAACTTTTAAAAACATATTACACACCATATAGATATAGGTCAGCGGATATTCCCGCTTGTAGTCATTAAAGAGTTAAGTAAATAAATAAACTTTTAAAAACATATTACACACCATATAGATATAGGTCAGCGGATATTCCCGCTTGTAGTCATTAAAGAGTTAAGTAAATAAATAAACTTTTAAAAACATATTGCACACCATCTAGACATAGGTCAGCGGATATTCCCGCTAGTAGTAATTAAAGAGTTAAGTAAATAAATAAACTTTTAAAAACATATTACACACCATATAGATATAGGTCAGCGGATATTCCCGCTTGTAGTCATTAAAGAGTTAAGTAAATAAATAAACTTTTAAAAACATATTACACACCATATAGATATAGGTCAGCGGATATTCCCGCTTGTAGTCATTAAAGAGTTAAGTAAATAAATAAACTTTTAAAAACATATTACACACCATATAGATATAGGTCAGCGGATATTCCCGCTTGTAGTCATTAAAGAGTTAAGTAAATAAATAAACTTTTAAAAACATATTACACACCATATAGATATAGGTCAGCGGATATTCCCGCTTGTAGTCATTAAAGAGTTAAGTAAATAAATACACTTTTAAAAACATATTACACACCACATAGATATAGGTCAGCGGATATTCCCGCCTGTAGTCATTAAAGAGTTAAGTAAATAAATACACTTTTAAAAACATATTACACACCACATAGATATAGGTCAGCGGATATTCCCGCCTGTAGTCATTAAAGAGTTAAGTAAATAAATAAACTTTTAAAAACATATTACACACAATCTAGTACGTCTGGTTCTATCGGCCTATCATTAGAATGTATATATATAATTCTCTTCGTGCCCCAACCATGCTGTACACCACGATGAAAAAATCATGGAAAGATAACTCTTTTATTTCTGCAAGTCGGACTAGAGTTACCCCACGTAACTTTCGCGGTGTCAGAGAGCGCGGCTCAGAAAAAAAAAAGAGGTGGGGGGGGGCGTATGCTACGCCGCGGGTCGGCTCGTTGTATGTAATCTGATAGGATTTATACTTGACCAATGATTTTTTTTCAGGTTTAGGGAATCGGGACGGTTTACATTATTATTTTATTTTTTTTTTTTTAATCTGGATTGATTAGTTAGTTATCAAGAGCAAAACGGTTGCCTTTGTATTGTTCGTTGGGCATGTATGTGTCGCAAAAGAGTTGTCCTTTAAAAAAATATATTATTTTTGATACTTGTTTAAGTTGAAAGAAACAGAAACCTAGACGTACAGATGACTTACTGGTTTGTTACGACATGTGAACTCAATACGGTTTTGCTCTCTCAAGTGTAGCATCATTTCACAGACCTAGGACAGAGAAAAAAACGTCCATTTGTAACATGTCTTTCAAAAATTTCCTATACAAACATTTCGCTTTAAAATCGGTAGTTCTACTTACAAAAAAAACACAAAAAAAGCTAAGAATAAAGATAACTTGAATCACAGAAATACCTATAGTCTTTTACTTTCTTAAAGGATTACTTTTTGTTGTTGTTGTCGTTAATGTTTTTAAAAGTCATTTCTTTTTTAGCATTAAAAAGATTTTTTATACAGTATCATCAATGGGGGCGTGGCGGATGAACAATAAAGCGCTTGGCTTCCTAACCGAGGGTTCCGGGTTCGAATCCTGGTGAAAAATGGGATTTTTAATTTTCAGGATCTTTTGGGCTCCTTCGAGTCCACCCAGCTCTAATGGGTAACTGCGATTAGCTTGGAAAAGTAAAGGCGGGTTGGTCGTTGTGCTGGCTATATAACATCCTCGTTAACCGTGGGATGCAGAAACAGATGACCTTTACATCCCTATAGATTGCAAGGTCTGATTAGAGAACTTAATGTGTAGATTAGACAAAATATCATGCTTAAGTACTATTGATCCTTTGAAAGATGAGCTACTATCAGACAGGTACCCCACATGTAGGCCAAAAACTAACTCTTAAACATCTTTCGCTTTAAGTTCTCGAAAAATTGTTAATGGGATCCTCTTAAATGTCAATATTAGCTTCACAAATATTTTAATATAATAATATTAATATTGAATGCATTTATTTCGAACGACAATCACACCACGGCTCATGTCGACCTCAATGTCAGGGCCGGATTTAGGTTTGATAAGGGCCCTAAGCTGTTTGAGATATGGGGCCCTTGGAAATCAACACATGGCATTTGGCTTTCTTTTACCTTTTCTTCGAAATGATTAAAATATCCATAGACCCATTTTCTAGGGGGACCCCAAAGCAAGTGGGGTGGGGGGTGGCAGAGCTAGAGCTTAGGTTGCTTTCAAACATGGTGCCATGTGTCGTGCGCATCGGGAGTTACTCCTTTTTTTATGTTTTTTCTTTTGTGCACCATGATGGTTTGTGCGCTAGTTTCTAAGGACGCTCTTATGTTGGTGTCATTGCTCTGTTTGTTGTTGCTGGTTAGCATGCCTTTAGATGGAGCTCTGTTGTTGTTGTCTTCCCCAGTGTTCGGGGCGCAGGCTTGGGACTCTACTGGAATCAAGCCTGATCTGTAGGCTTTATTATAGTATGGACCCTACTTGGCTATCATCCATGGCATTGGGTTGTGGGCTTCGCGAGCCCTGATTGACTGTGACACTGATCTTAAGGTGTGCTATATTTATTTTGAACAAGCTGCATGTTTTGTACTTGACCTTGTAACTACTATTTACAAAATACTCATTCATCAGTCATGTCATATTGCATCATGTATTCATTAAGCTGTTGTACTTAAACTCTTGTTATTAACTGATATAGGTTAACGTCAGTAGTTGTTTTGCATAATTGTCTACATATTAATTAATAAACTGTCAGGGGTCTCCGAGCAGACGAGCCACGGCCAAATTACAACCCCAACAGGGAGTTAATAATCAGCGTTAAGGTGGTGAACCCGGTATCATACCATACCCTAGATAAACCAACCGTTCACCATGATGGTGGAAATTTTTTCATCAACTTTAAATAGGGAGCCTTTTTTTTCCGACTATGAAAGATCGACGTGCTTCTTATCCTTTGGTTATCAATGATACTATCCATATTTTATGTGTCTAAACATATGTTAAATACATACGTCATGGTCCTGATGACAATCTGTGGGCTTATCACATGAGGTAGGATCGCCACTGACAGAACAGACTGGACACTGTAACGCTATATGTGTGAGATAAAGTAACGAAAAATAAAATATAAAAATACTTTATTTAAAACATATAAGGGGAACAGTTCCACAGTTACAACTATGGGTCTCAATAATGTAGAAGTTATTACCATTGTTTATATCAAAATAATTAATTATCAATAAATAATTGAATAATTGATTAATGTTTTTATTGATTCATGTATAGTGAGGTACAATAAATAATTGTTTTAAGTTTCAACTTGATCCGAGAATTGATGTGGGAGAAATAACGTGTACAATTATCTAAGTGGACAAAACCCCAAATATTTAGCCATATCTCTGAATACTGAAGGATTAGTTTCCCTTTTTGGTATCAAACAAAATTAATTAATTGACTAAATGTTTGAATTTTTTTCATGTAGATTCATGAATTGTCTCCGCCAATGAATAATTGTGGAAATTTTCAACTTGATCCGAGAATGCGGTATGGGAGAATTAACGTATTCAAACTTTTTACCAGACAGACAACAGACAGACAGTTTTTGTTGATATAAGCTTTGTAAAAAAAAACAAGGTTACGAAGATATTTTATGTGAAAACACAAACTCTTAATCGGCACCCGAAGTTGTCTACTCAGGCAGGGGAAGGTATCGATACCTATACCATGAATATCAGTAACTATAAGCTATACACTATCAACAACCACAAAGTTGGTATAAATGATATATGTCACACAACATACTCTCGTCTAGTATGAACAAATGTTCATAAATTTTTATTTTAACTGTATTCTTTCTCTTTTAAAACAAAAATAAGCACTTCATTTAAAATGCAAGTAGCTTAATTTAGCAATAAAAATATTTTTTTTAGAAAAACAAAAAAACATTTCGAATAGGTGTTTAGAGAATATCTAAGAATTTTGTATTTGTGATATTTGTGTATGTTCTTGTATTTTTCCTTTGGTATTAAAAGTTAATAGTTGATTGATGTAAAAAGTTTTTTTTAATGAAAAAAAACAAACTGCTTGTATAGTTCATTTTAAAAATTAATAATTTCGCTTTCAGAAAATAAAAAGAGGCCATTGCATCAGATATTGTAACATATAAATATGATATCGGATTTACAATATCTTTTTTACTTTTTTTCGATAAAAAAACGGGACGGACGGACGGACGGACAGATAAACCACACAAAACTGATAGCGGCTATCCACCTTTTTTTGGCGCGCTAAGAACGCGAACAGAAATGGTTATTACAAGAAAATTTAACAAAAGGTCTGGCTGACCCACGTCTGCTTACCATTGACTGCCACTCCAAGACACACGAGCACGACAAATTTGAGCATGGTTTCCAGTTGGTGCAGACGTCGTCTGGATTTCACGGAATTGTTTTCTGCAGAAGTTTACGATAGCAGGCTTATATAGCGAGTCTGCAAATCTGTAACAACAATTTTGACCTGTGCTTAGACTGCAGTCCTGCTGCCTTATCTTTTGGAGAGTTTTTTAGCCGTCTGCTTACCACGTCTGCTGTCGTGTCTCGGATACAACATTTGTTTTCATAGATGAAAAAAAAAAACACTTAGAAAAACCAAGACTCTTTATCTGTGGAAAATATTCCAGTGACACCTGTCACGTTATTACTGATTTAAAAAAAAACACAAATTTTAGCAAAGAAAAGAATAAAAATACCTGCTGGGTTTTTATACTTATATTTCAATAAAAAAAAATTAATGACTGTATTCTTTTTGTGAAATCAACTGTTCAGATAAGTAGATAAAAAAATACATTAGTTTGATAGATAGTAAAAAAAACACAAAAACTGTAGATGATGAAATCAAGAAATTCGCATGTTTTTGGATACGGGGAATGTTGTAGACATTTGACAATCTTACTCAATGCCTCTAAAAATGGTTATCGGGTCAATTATGCAATGTATTTGTTTTTCATATGTTGGTGAGCTAACGACATGGTCCCTAAGGAATTCAGGTGAGTCTAACTTTATCCTTACTATGAACAGTAACTTACTGGACCTTCAATGTTTTTCTTCTCAGCGTGATCCGCCCCTGAAACACTTCATATACATCAAACAGCCTGCAAAGCCACAGGAATAGGCACGCAATCACTGAATGAATTTATCTCGGACATAGAGCGTCTCGTGGCCTCGTTATTAATTTAAAAAGTGGAAATAATTGGTTTTGAAAATAAAGTACTAGTGCACAGAAATGTTCCCATTTCTAGTAATCTAAAAAAAAAAAAAATAATAATAAATACCCAGAATATGAGAAGTTGGCATTATTTCAACCCTACTTAATAAGAAGTTTTAATTTTGATACTAGCCAACCCAAAGACTATAAGAAGGCAGCACATGTTTTAAACTAGATCTGTTATATCATTTATGATTTGGGCTTATTATATGCAGTATATAAAATGATGAAATTCTCCTTGTGGTCTATAGGGCAGATGATGTAAAGGTCATCTGTTTCTGTGGCCTACGGTTAACGAGGGGGTCATGTGGCCAGCACAACGACCAACCGCCTTTACTTTTCGCTAATGTCAGGTAGCCTTTAGAGCTGGGTGGACTCAGAGATGAAATAAAATGAAAATCCCAGTCTTCACCGGGATTCGAACCCGGGACTTTCGGTTCGGGAGTCCAGCGCTTTACCGCTCAGCCACCGCGCCTCGATTATAATTAGAAATACGGGAATTTCATAATGTCCCCGATTTAAATAGGAGATTTAATCTGGTGTATAAATAGTGTCGTAATTACTTTCAATAAATTAATTATGTTTGGCTAGTTACCAAATACATTTCATTAGCAAATAGTCATTTAGTGTAAAGATTCAACTTGATCCGAGAATGGTAATAGGGAGAAATAGCGTGGAGGAAATCTGTACCAGACAAAAGCAGTTTGATTCAAGCTTTGAATAAAAAAAACTGGTATACTATTGAAAGAATTTCGGCAAATGATATGCAATGCGGACGGGTAGATCGTCGAAGTGTCATTAAGAGTCGAGAAATTATTTTTTTCCTTTATTATGATTCTTCGACTCGGGGAAGGCCTGGATGAGGGATTAACTCTTCACTGGCCCATCTTTCAATAAGGTGATCTTTTATTCCTACCGGTCTTTCATAAGACACGGGCCATGAGCCGTAGTATTAGGTTCCTCATCTAATGTGAAGGCTGGAGGCAGTAGGTCAAGTCAAAGATGGGTCACTCTTTATTGCATTAAAGTACCATCGCGTACCATGGGCTCCACAAAAATCCTACCCAGGTGCTTGACAAAAATCCTACCCAGGTGCTTGACAAAAATCCTACCCAGGTGCTTGACAAAATCCTACCCAAGTGCTCCACAAAAATCCTGCCGAGGAACTCCACAAAAATCCTACCCAGGGCTCCACAAAAATCCTACCCAGCCCAGAGCTCCACAAAAATCCTACCCAGGGCTCCTAAAAAATCCTACCCAGGTGCTTGACAAAAATCCTACCCAGGGCTCCACAAAAATCCTACCCAGCCCAGAGCTCCACAAAAATCCTACCCAGGGCTCCTAAAAAATCCTACCCAGGTGCTTGACAAAAATCCTACCCAAGTGCTCCACAAATATCCTACACAGGTGATTGACAAAAATCCTACCCAAGTGCTCCACAAAAATCCTACCCAGGATTCCTCGAAAATCCTACCCAGGTGCTCCACAAAAATCCTACCCAGGTGCTTGACAAAAATCCTACCCAGGTGCTTGACAAAAATCCTACCCAAGTGGTCCACAAAATCCTACCCAGGACTCCTCGAAAATCCTACCCAGGTGCTTGACAAAAATCCTACCCAGGTGCTTGACAAAAATCCTACCCAGGTGCTTGACAAAAATCCTACCCAAGTGCTCCACAAAATTCCTACCCAGCGCAGCGCTCCACAAAAATCCTACCCAGGGCTCCTCAAAAATCCTACCCAGGGCTCCTCAAAAATCCTACCCAGGGCTCCTAAAAAATCCTACCCAGAGCTCCTCAAAAATCCTACCCAGAGCTCCTTAAAAATCCTACCCAGGGCTCCTCAAAAATCCTACCCAGAGCTTCTCAAAAATCCTACCCAGGGCTCCTCAAAAATCCTACCCAGCGCTCCACAAAAATCCTACCCAGGGCTCCTCAAAAATCCTACCCAGGGCTCCTCAAAAATCCTACCCAGGGCTCCTCAAAAATCCTACCCACGTGCTTGACAAAAATCCTACCCAGATGCTTGACAAAAATCCTACCCAAGTGCTCCACAAAATTCCTACCCAGAGCTCCACAAAAATCCTACCCAGGGCTCCACAAATATCCTACCCAGCGCAGCCCTCCACAAAAATCCTACCCAGGGCTCCTCAAAAATCCTACCCAGGGCTCCTCAAAAATCCTACCCAGCGCTCCACAAAAATCCTACCCAGGGCTCCTCAAAAATCCTACCCAGGGCTCCTCAAAAATCCTACCCAGGGCTCCTCAAAAATCCTACCCACGTGCTTGACAAAAATCCTACCCAGATGCTTGACAAAAATCCTACCCAAGTGCTCCACAAAATTCCTACCCAGAGCTCCACAAAAATCCTACCCAGGGCTCCACAAATATCCTACCCAGCGCAGCCCTCCACAAAAATCCTACCCAGGGCTCCTCAAAAATCCTACCCAGGGCTCCTCAAAAATCCTACCCAGGGCTCCACAAAAATACTCCCAGGTGGACGACAAAAATCCTTCCCAGGGCTCCACAAAAATCATGCTCAGGACCTTCAAGTCTAAAATTGCCATCAAATGCGGTGTCCTGTAGGATTGTTTTTGAAAAGCCATTTTGTGTTGTAAGGTGTCCATGCTTTAATAATGCTGAGAAAGTTAGTACTATAGCAATGGCATATACCGTATTTATGTTATGACTCTCTCTCTCTCTCTCTCTCTCTCTCTCTCTCTCTCTCTCTCATAGAGTGCTTTATTAGGAGATTGTACTGTGCCGTGATCAAGGATATATATTAACTGTTTTAAAACGTGTACACAAGAATCGCCTTTTATGCGTGTTACTAAAAGCTAAATCGGATGGAAATCCACATGCGTTTGTGTAAAGTGTGTTTTACTTATCAGGACATGGAACTGCACAAAACACGCAAAGTCTGCGTGCTGTAAGCTACGAACATTAATCTGTTATCTGTTCTTAGTATCTTGATTTTTTTTATTTAATGTAACTCCCATATGACCACGAACCAGGGGCGGACTGGCTATATGGGCATTCGGGCAAATACCCGGTGGGCGGTACCTAATAATCTTTTTTTTTTTAAATCACGTCTATATTTTATAAGATAAGGGCCGCTTGGATGTCATTAAGTAACGTATTAAATTGTTAAAGGTTTTATTGTAATCTCTTAAAAGTGGGGCCCTCTGAGCGACGTGTTTATATTCACTGTATGCATGTGTACGGCTATCGATACATTATCCAACTTAACATAATCATTTTGAGGACAGGAAGACCTAGAATTGGATGTCCATCAGGGGCGTAACTAGGGATTTGGGGGCCCGGGGGGATTGACCTCTTTGGGGGCCCCTTGCATTTTGACATTTGACATATGTCATGAGATAATGTACGCAAAAATATATAAGCCCCAAATCAAATTGGTTCAGTATATCAGTAAACTTAACAAAAAAGTAATCATCAAGACTCTTTTAATGAATAATACCGTTGTTTATTAGTTAAATAATGCACAAGTGACAAATCTAAATTGATACCGCTTCACGTGGTGCATTCTGTGCAGCAAAGACATCTATAACATCAACTACATCGATACTTTCTAGTATTTGTGACTTCACTGACATTAAAACCATGATAAGCCTTTCTTGCGTCATTGTGCTCCTGAGATACTTTTTGATTAGCTTGAGCTTTGAGAATGATCTCTCACATGACGTAATGTCGTAATGGAAGTGGCCTGAGTAAGCGGTATTCGGAGGAGGTTGCAAAGTCTGAGCACACGTAATTCCCATATGAAGCCTGTTTCCTCAATATGTCTATTGGTGATTGTATTACTGTTTGTTGATGAAAAGTGCTCGTGCATCAATGACATCATTGAAAAAGCTATTTTCCATTTATTTCATCATACAAACAGGAAAAGTAGCACAGTTTGTCACTAGCGTGTCTTCTAACAGGTGTCTTGGTTCAAGAAGAAACCCAAAGGTATCCATTTTCTTTCCAGCCTTTGGAATCTGCCCTTCATCTCCATATGAAATATGTCCAGCACTTCTGTCACAACACGTTTGAATTGCAGTTGTATTGACAGTCCTACATTAGAACTCAACTTCCCATCAAGTCTTTTCTTTCATATGGTTGTTTTGATTACAGGGAATCCATAGTATTCACTACCTTCTTTTGCTTTTTCGATGGATTGGGTTTTTGTCAGTTTCTCATCATTTTGCAGAAAGCATGAAAGGGTACTAATTTCTTTAGCAGATTCCCGTATATGCAGTCCAGACTTTTGTAGTTTCTTCCGAACTATATTAATTGGGCACAGGAGCTTTGACCAGAATTCCAGATAGGCAAAAAATTCTTAATTTTCCACTGCATGAAGAAGATTCTGTGCTAATATTATATGGCATTACGTCATTGTTTATGTTTTGTGCGAAAGCAAAAGGATTCAGAGCATACAAAAGTGGGAAAGATCCATATCTCGTTATGCTCGAGTATAGAAATACTCCGATAAGTGAACTGCCGTATTCACCATCAAAACTGCTGACGAGTAGAAGACTCAGAGAATCATTCCAACTGATCACAAACTATTGAAACCATGGTAGCTGAAAATGCAGAGACAACGAACGAAAGATAAAAAGCAAAGTGAAATACGATGCAAAAGCAAGACTACCTAAAGATTATTCTGTCCGAGAGTTCGTCTAGGTCAAACATGGCAGAAAGCAGTTGTCATAAAAAAAATTCAGCACCCAGATCTTACATCATAAAGACAAACGATGGAAAAACATACAGAAGAAATCAACGCTTTTTAAATAAGAATTCCGATGAAGACATCTCTGGGTACTATGATACCGATGAAGACAATGAACGGCAAACTGTTGCAACAAACGAAACAGACAGTTATAGACCAACGTCTAGAGAACTTGTTCAGTCAAGACAACCAGAAGTGGACGAATTGTTAAAGTTCCTAGTAGACAGGGCTCGGTCGCAGTGGGCGCCGCGCTTTCATAGGCCCCGCGCTTATTCCAAGTGTACATTATTAAATTAAACAATTATAACGTATATAAAATAACAGGGTTTTCGCGACCTCTTGATTTTTCAGGGCCTCCAGGAAATCTCATGAAAAGGCAAAATATACGATAAAATCCTGAACTTTTTTTGAATTTATTCAAATCTCCTGAAGAATAGACGAAATTGACGTTTTGGGGTGCCAATAAATAAAAAGTGGCATTGCGAGCTTTCATTTGAAAAAATTTATTGCAAAGATGAAAGTAGGCCTATTTTCTAATTCAAAAAAAAAATAATTTTGACATTATGCTTATCCCTACCCAGACTAGGCCCCGCGCGATCCGTTTCGTATAGAGCCCCGCAAATGCTAGGGCCGGCCCTGCTAGTAGATATAAATATTAAGAAATTTAAAAGGAAGGGTGTGATAATAACTTCAATAGGAAGGATGTATTAATATTATATGATATTACGTCATTATTTTTTGTTTATGTTTTGTGCGAAAGCAAAAGGATTAGATCATTAGATGTAAATAAAAAGAGAGAGTTTCCATTGGATTGAGGAAAGATGAATAAAGGGGTAATAACTCGAGTGTGAAGTTTAATTCTGAAATTATAGACGCCAAACCCGAAATATTGACAATTTTAGCATTGTTAAGAATAACTTTTAGTTATACTCGATTCTGTAAATTTTGCTTCAAGGTTAATTAGTGTAGCCATATAATACTCGCCATTTAGATCTATTATTAGTAAAGGTAACAAGATACATGGAATTCGCTGTATATCATGCAGTTTTATTCGTGGCAACAAAGTTTAAAATGGAAGATACATTTCATTTTTAAAATCTGATCTCTTCGGCAAAAATATTTTTAAAATATCTAGGTTTAGTCTTTGTGATAAATTTAATCCATAAATGTTGATTAAAAAAAGACACCCGTTGACACTATTTGTCAATCAAATATATTAATTTATGTATTTACAAATAAATTTCGGACACCCATTTGGGGGCCCCCCCTAGGTGGGGGCCCGGGGGGATTTTAAAATTCTCCCCCCCATCCCCCCCCCCCTTAGTTACGCCACTGATGTCCATCATATGCAATTTATGGGCCAGATGAAATAGAAATGCCAGGGCTGATTTTGACACCCAGTCCGCCCCTGCCACGAATACAAAAATACGGATTAAAAAGGAAATGAAAGCAGCGAAGCAGAAGTGGATAGAGAAAAAAAAAGTCAAAAAATTGAGCAGGGGCTGAACCGAGACCATTCATAATAGAAGGCCTTAACACTGACATGTGACGTCGCAGCCTGTGGGCAGTGGAGACCCATAGCTCGCTGGGTATGAGGTCTCCACAAATATCATGAGATTTATTGTATACAGCGCTGATTAAAAACATATAGGCTATAGATGCAATGAAAATATTACAGACAGAAAAATGTACTCCCCCCCCCCCTTTCCCGTTCTTCGCTGCAACGTTGAACTTCTCGATGATGACAGATGATCTTGTAACACTCTGACCGACAGTGGGATGAAGGAGTTTTTAAATTTTTCTGTTTTAGTCCTAATGGAAAGGAGACGACCACTACGTTAAGATCTTATGTAACAGTGGTTTAATGGGTGAAGGTTATCTTTAAGAATCGTGAATGTTTCGTAAAGTCATCTTTCATGGAAACTGGAACAGACACAAAATAGAGCAGTGAGATTCATAACAAAGGAATATTCACATTTGACTAGAGTAACACCTTTAGTAAAATCACTAAATTTAGAAACACTTCAGGATAGAGGATTCAAAAGTTAAATAGCAATTATGCATAAAACACTGACTAAACTATAATCTTCAAAAACAAAATTTAATAAAATACTCTGAAAGACACAAAGATAATGGCACATTCCTCGTTCCATATTCTAGGACAAATTTGTACAAATACTCCTTCTTCCCTAATGCTATTAGAGCATGGAACGGGTTGCCTGAGCTAGCCAGGAAAACCAGTGACTTGGCATTGGTTAACGTGCATGGCTAGTTGCATGACGCGTAAGACGTAATCATCTTCTTTTTAGAAGTAACGTCTGTATGATATAAGATTAGACGATACATTATATATTTATTATGTTTAGTCCCCATAAATTTATAAATAACTGTTAACACTGTTTCTCACTCACGCATTTCCGATCTTTATACTTCAAACAATTATTTATTGAACCTAACAAAGCATGAATCACTAAGCAAAAATACTTAATTAGTCGAATATTATTAATAAGTTATTTTGCTTGATATTGAATAAGGAAAAAAACAACTTGTGCATTATTGATACATAAAGTTTAAAGGCGGAGTTCTTCCCCTTTAGATAAACTTTTTTATTTTTTAAAAAGGATCTTTTTTTTTCTTGTTTTGTCATTCCATTCTACAAAATCGATAGATATTTTTTAAAATTTTATTCAGAAAGGTTGCCTGGTCGCGTGGTTTGCGCTCCGGACTGTCGTCTCAATGATCAGGGATAAGAACTCTGCCCGCCACCAACCCCAGCCGTCCTGCGAGAGGATCGGTCTAGGTAGGATGTATATACAATCTTCCACCATGAAGGAGCATACGAAACATATAAAAAGAAACAAGCAAAAAACTTTCTTTAAAAATCAACGGGGCCGGTTGTATATTTAATCTTCTTTTCTTTTCTTGTTGATTTTATCACGTTGCTAGCATTACCCACCGGCTCCGCCCGTTGATTAGTTCCCAGGCTATATATATTGTTTATTTTGCTATGGTCCCCCTCCATTTTTTTTTTTTACTTATAACAATATGATGAAATAAAGCTACACGCTCGCCAACACATTGCTATGGCCTGCTACTTCTAGTATAACTTACTTTGAATTGGACCAGCCCGTGAATTCGAGTATCCCTTCTGTTTCCCCCCCCCCTCACACACACACACACACAAACACAACAACAACTCTCCTCCTTAAAAAAAAAAGGTGGTCTAGTGTTATTCACACAGTCTGACTATTCTATTCTACTTCTCAAGTCTTATTACAAACATTTCAAAGGCTCTATGACGTTTATGTGGCCTTTTCTCTTCTTAAATCTTGCACTGTATTAATAAAGAACCAGGACGAACTAGAATAATTCACCATCACTTTCACCTTCACCATCACTTTCACCTTCACCATCACGTTCACCTTCAACATCACTTTCACCTTCACCATCACTTTCACCTTCACCATCACTTTCACCTTCACCATCATTTTCACCTTCACCATCACTTTCACCTTCACCATCACTTTCACCTTCACCATCACTTTCACCTTCACCATCACTTTCACCTTCACCATCACTTTCACCTTCACCATCACTTTCACCTTCACCATCACTTTCACCTAACCCTTTGTCCGAAGAACTGTTTGGGCACTACACAAGATCTGTCAACCGTCTTTATTCATTCCTCTCTATCTTTTTGCTTTGACTTGAACCTCTTTCAATGACAGTCCCGTCCATTCTTTGATGTCTTCCCGTCGCTTTCTCTGTCTGCCTCTTTTTTTTTTCCTGATATTGTTCCCTGTTGGAACTTGAATAATATAAACCCTAAATAGAATAATATAAGGGCATTCAGTTTATTTTCCATACCATAATTTTAGTCCTCTGCGTTTTCCTAACACTGAATTTCAAACTCTCTGTAGTCAGTTGACAAAGTGTGCAATGATTTGTGATATATGTCAGTGCTTTTTCTTTTTGTTCTGCTGCTGTTGTTCTTATCTACTTTTTAAAGAAATATTAGATAACACATAACACTAAGATGGATTCAAAGGCCTGATGTTCTGTTTTCAGAGGCCAAGGTTCAAGTCTCATATTGATAGGGCTGACGAACTTATTGTTTTGGTTGCTTCTTGTATTGCGTCTCTTCCTAATGCAGTAAATACTTGCTGGTACCACAAGTGTGTGCGTGTGTGACTGCGTGTTCGCTTAGTCCTCGATGTAAGGGAATGGGAACCACTCTTCTTCTTGAAACTTGTCAGGTAGAGTTGACAGACTTCGGCTATTGGAACTCCAGGCCAGCAAAAGTAAACAAGAGCTCCCTCTCACCGGTCTGTCTGGCGGGGGAGGGGTCAGACTTGTGGCTAGAGGCCGCGTACACCGGGAACCCCGTCATTTTCATTTTTTTTTATACCAGGCTAATCGTACAGGACACGCCATTTAGTTAACGGCCTCTTGAAGAACGGCGCCTGGATAGTGAGGTTGAGTGAGCTTTTTTACAACTCCGTACAGTGCAATGAAGATGCTCTCGCACCACCTTAGGCACCCCCACGCGAGTCTTGCCTCTATAAAACAGAGGCGTAAAGAGCTAAACGTGCGCCCAGGGAAAGGTACATTGTTGGCGCCCCCTTCCCATTTTTCATGAACATCACAAAGAAATATAGGCTGCGTGTGGCGCCCCCAATGAGGGTAGCACCAGGGCATCGTGCCCCGATTGCCCCCGCCCCTCACTATGCCTCTGCCATGAAACTTGAGGCCAGCAACTCTTCCCTCTTACCAGCCTGAGCCAAGAAGTTCTGTCTAGCGAAGGTCGAAGCAATATTTAAATTGTCAACATTGTACGTGAGCACAAGCACAAACAGTGACCAACGCCATTTTCTTTTCAAGCTGACCTTGTGGGACTGGCTATTTTTTAAACTGCCCCTTGAGAAACGGCGCCTGTACTGTTGACGCGGGTCATGGGAACTCTCTTACAACCCCCGGAGTTTGAGTATTTTAACGTATTTATGCAATTTTGAGAGCTTCAAGCTGTGTAATTATTGTATTTTTTCAAAGCACATAAAGAAGATCAAAATATTTGTTGTTTTTATAATGTCATCACAAAATTTAATTTTCAAAATATCTCATCACAGAAAATTATTTTAGTGTTTAAATTGCAAATGTATTTTTTAGTCTTCTGCCCCGAAGTGTCTCTAAACTGAGTGATTTTGCCAAAGGTATTACCAAAGTCGAACATAAATATTCATTTATTATATATTTCAGGGCTCTTGTTGTTACTTCAAACGAGAAAATAATTAGGTCCTACACGTATCTATGTATTAGTTTAGTCCTGGTTGATCCAGGAAACCAATTACATGCTCTAATGGCACTGGGGAAGAAGGAGCACTTGTATGAATTTGTCCTAGCATATGAAATATGTAATGTCATGTTATGTTTGTGTCTTTATGAGTATTTTATTAGGTTGTGTTTTGCATTTGTAAGGTATGGTTCAGTTTTATGAATTATTTTGAATTATGTCTACTTCTCTGATGAAATTTAGTAATTTTACTAATGATGTTACTCTAGTGACAATTAAACCAAACGCGAATATTTGTTTCTTCAATTTCTTTATGTTTTCTTGAGTCCCAGACTAGGAATACACACTCCTCTATTTGTTTAGCCAAGGTCTAATAGCATTTTACTTTTTATGTTCTTGTTTGACTAGTAAAATCATTCCAATAAAACTTTTTTTTTTACAATTTTAGAGAAGATTGCTGCTCACCTTAAGAGGGCAGTTTATCACCCTGTATGTAGGCTCAAGGTGCTGGAACAACATTCTAAATATAAATACAAGAGCTAAAATGACAAGCTAATCTAAACACGTTTTGAACGGAAAGGTCTTAATGTTCTTCTTTAATGTAATGTAGCATGTTGTCTGTCTGAGATCAATGTGGAGTGAGTCGTGTACTGAAAAAGCCCGCAGACCGTAACTTTTGAGGGAGAAACGTGGCACGTGAAGCGCAGTGTTCTCTGCGGGACTTATGGAGTGATAAGTGTATTCTGTTGGAGCGTTCAGAGGACTAGACCAATATGTGATGAACTGCGCAGTGGTTTCCAAATCAGGCAGCTCTCCATATAGTTTTCTTTCTATGGGTGTGTTTTGGGACCAATTTCTTGTTCGTGCCTTTTGATAAAGAATGCAGTTTTGAAGGACATGGTCAACATTCTCTGGTGATACTCCACATGGGCAGATTTCACTGGTTCCAATTTTTAGCTTCCGCAACATTTGTTGTCTCATTCCGTTGTGTCCAGTTCTAAAGCGAAATGTTTGTAAATCAATTTACCAAAAATCTTGCAAAATACCAGATGTTTTAGTTTGTTGTTGTTGTTGTTTTTGTATTTATCAAAAGTAGGAAGACAATAATTTGTTATGTACAATTAAAGAAATCTGTACAAAATATACGAAATTTATTTGCAAATATCCCATAATTTTTTAATTAAATTAAAATTAGTTCATATACACGAAGTGTGGCTTGCATGTGGAAGCAGTAAATAATCAAGCAAAGTTTTCAATATTGTGAAGATATTTCTTCAATACAGTCTTGATGCTCATCAATTTACATGGACAATGATGGCCGTGTAGCTGGTCTATGCAGCTGGGGCCTGGGTCACGGGAATAGCTGTGGACAAGAAGTTATGTAAAAGTGTTAGAAGCTTTACGAATAGACAAACTAGTGTAGAAGTATTGTACCCAAGGCCGGATTTATCTATTGATAACACATGGTATAGCTTAGGGCTAATAAAGAATATATTGCGATGAAATGTAATATCAGGAGTTATAAAGGACCCCAAAAGTGCCCAATATTTCAAATAGCTTAGGGATTTTTGAAGTCCAAATACGGCACTGATTGTAGGGATATATTAGAGTTCGTGGGATAAAACTTAGAAATAAGTTCAATTTTTGTCTTTTCTTTTTAAATTAAGTTATTCTTTTGTAAGCAATGTACGTAATAATGTAACTAATGTAGGTAATTCTAGGGTAATAATGTAAATGATGTAAGTAATAGTGTAGATAATGTAATAATGTAAGTAATAATAGAAGTAATAATGCAAGTAAAAATTTTGAACAATAGGCCTATGTGTATTTGCTTGGCATATAGATCTAATATTAATTCAGTACTCTGAGAACAACAGCATTTTTATTATTTTAGATTAAGTTAAAATGCATCACGTGGGTTACAAGTCCAGTTGAGACCTATTTACTTTGCCACAACCAACACAGGCTCTTCAGATATCGACTACCAAACAAGATTACAAAGACAGCGTGGAAACACAAACTCAAAAATCGGTCCCCGAAGTGGTCCACCCAGGCAAGTAAAAAGGCAGGTTTCAATATTTTCAGAAAAAAACATCAGAATGAAATTCTATCAAAGACAAATAACAGAGAAGAATGAAGAAAGAAGGTTGACGGATCTTGTGGGGTGCCCCAGAAGTCCACAGACTAAAGGATAGGTGAAAGTGAATGTGAAGTTAGATGTGAACCTGGCCTAACAAATGTCTTATAATGAGTATTTAATTGGTCTAATTGTTTTGTATAGTTTAAGACTTAATCTCTTATTCCTCAAGAAAAAAACATATCCTTAAAAAACAAAAAACTTCCTTTAGTTCAGTGTTCTATTCTACAGTGTATTGCTGAAGTTCACGCGATAATATGAAAAACTACTTATTAGTTGTTGTTTTAAATTATGTTCCACTTATATGCATACTAAATTGACTTTTTCTCTTAAAAAAAAGTAAACATTTTTTGTGTGTAAATGTAGTAAAGAGTATAACAGAACTTATTTAACTTAGCAATACAAAATGTAAAAAAAATATAATTGTATTCACCAAAATTCTAAATTCGCTTTCAGAAAAGAAAAAAGTAGCCGTTTCATAAGAACTTTGAAGGGTCTAAAATATTATGATGTCGAATTTTCACAATCTTTTCTAGTTTACGAGATCTAAAATGGACTGACGGACGGACAGACATTCCACACAAAACTAATATAGTCTTTTCCCCTTTCAGGGGCCGCTAAAAATCAAAGGTATCATTAAAACACTTTTTCATAAATATTTAGCAAGAAAAATAGTGAACTTAAAGTACCTTTTAGTGAGTTTTGTGATTACAGAGCGTGAAAGTGTAAAAAGTGAACATGAGATAGGTAGGACCGGAAGTAAGGAGGGTTTGAGAGATTGAGGGCCTTAGTTAGTAATAAATGAAATACTTTTGATAAATTTAAAATCTCACATTCAAGGCTATTTTGTTCATTTTTTTTCTATTCTATCAGTGGACCCTGTGGACTTTCAACGGTCAATGGTCAGTTCACAATGAGCCCCACTGACTTAAATGGTTTGAGCTTTGTCTGCAACGTATGCAAAATGACCCCCTGTAACTTACAGTGGCATGCCGTGTTGACCAGGTTGGCTCTGATGTCATCCAGAACTTTGTAGTCGTTGACGTTGAAGATGTCTGCTGGTGTGGAGGCTATGGCTTGGAGCTCGGCCTGGGAAATGCTGCTGCCGACACCTATGGCGATGACCTTGACCCCGGACTGTTTTAACTGTGTGGCTGCTGTAGCGGTTGCGGCAGCTGTGTATATCAGAAACATAAGTTTATATTTGAATAATACCCAGGTTTAAGAAGTTTCGGGATTCAAGAAATTCACCAACTTTGTGGAGTTCTCCACCTCTTCCCTTACGGTTTTGTGGCTAATGTTTTTGTTTATAACTAATCTATTTGTTCATAACTAATCTATTTGTCAATAACTAATCTATTTGTTCATGACTAATACTATTTGTCAATAACTAATCTATTTGTTCATGACTAATACTATTTGTTCATGATTAATCTATTTGTTCATGACTAATCTATTTGTTCATGACTAATCTATTTGTTCATAATTAATTTCTTTGTTCATAACTAATCTATTTGTTCATAATTAATTTATTTGTTCATAACTAATCTATTTGTTCATAATTAATTTATTTGTTCATAACTAGTCTTTTTGATTAAGTATGATTTGTTCCTACCTAATGATAAACCATGACGGTGACAAAAAAAAAAGGAATAGCCTATAGGGTCATAGACGAAAGGTTAAAACAGTAGAGTCAAAGGTCGAAACAGTAGAACCAAAGATTCAAGATCAATATACACTAGCTACATGAGCAGGGATCGGACATTGGACCTTTCGCAATGCGTTCCAGAAGCCATATGGAAAGCATGGTCGAGAGGCTAAGTACGCTTGAACTTGGCTTGGCTAACTATGAAGGGGGCTCGAGGTTTTAACACCCGACTCGAGCCGGCGCCTTCGACATACACGGAGGTCACGCTCAAGCAAAGTTGTGTTTACTGAGCGCCTAAAGGCAGCACGGAAAACCTTCTCCCAGATACCCTCTTCCCCTTCACTGGTCCACCAATGAGATTTGACCAAAGCGCTCTGAGCATGCTATAAGCATGCAAATAGCGCTATATAAAAGCTATACGTTTATTTATTTATTTCAATAGAAATGAAAGAATAACAACCAAATAAAAAATGTTGAATAGACTAAAGTTGATACATGACAGGGGATCATTTACTTACCATCTTGAGAATTACCATCCGTGACCACCACAGCAATTTTTCCCACGTTAGGTCTGGAACCAGCAGCAGGCGTGAAGGAATGGGTCCTGGCGTAGTTTAGTGCTTCCGCAGTGTGGGTTGATGCTGACATGTAATTCATGTTGAGAAGAGCCTGGTAAAGACACATTTGAGGATGGAACGCTTAATCGGAAGCGACAATGACTTAATGATGTCGATAAATTAGTTAATGGAAGTTACACATTCAATGACACAAGAAATGACCGAGATAAATTTCCGTGACCTTGACTTACTTTTAAAGATAAATTTAACGTTGGCAGTGACAGGAGGAAGTTACTATGACTTATACTTTTTAAAAATTGGGATATGGTAGTGTCTACAAGAAGTGGCAGCTATTTATTGTAAATGACTTTTAAGATGGCAAAGACAAAAAAAAAAGCAGTGTTTAACTGCATAACTAAATAAATTTTTATTATAGTAACGCAATCAGTAAAAATCCCTCTATTTAGAGACACTTCGGGACAAAAGAATAAAAAGTAAAGTAGCTATAATACATAAAACACTGATCCATAATTCACAAAAAGAAAAAACAAAACCTTAATAACATTTTCAGAAAGACAAAAACAAAATAGACGCACATTTCTTATTCCATATGCTAGGTCTAATTCATACAAGTGCTACTTCTTCCCTAGTGCCATTAGAGAATGGCTGTCTGAATCAGCCAGGAAAACCAACCACTTAGCAGAGTTAAAGTCACTGATTCTTCTTCTTCTTCTTCGTTCTCATTGTTATGTTGGAGTGTTCAGATGAGTAGAGCAATACATGAGATGAACTGCGCAGTGGTTTCCAAATCAGGGAGTTCTCCATATAGTTTTCTTTCTATTGGGGTGATTTGGGGCCAATGTCTTATACGAGCCTCTTGGTATAGAGAGCAGTTTTGGAGGACGTGGTCGGCATTTTCTGGTGATACTCCACATGGGCAGATTTCACTGGTTCCAATTTTGAGCTTCCGGTACATGTGTTGTCGCATTCTGTTGTGTGCGGTCCTGAGTCGAAAGATTAGACGTTGGTGTTGTCGGGATAGCTTATAGTAAGCGTCATCTTTCTTGTGATAAGTCACTGATTAACATGCATGACTAGATTGACACATGAAATGCGAACGACTGTAATAATCTTTTTTTTAAGTAACATTTGTAATCTATATGATAAGGAGATATTTAAATGACACTGTGCCATACCTGAGCTATTTCGTTGTTAGTGTGATACTTCTGGAAGTCGAATAGCTCTTGCACGGTGGTACTAAATATAATGGCACTGAACTGGATGTTGTTGGGCCCAATTTTAAAGTTTTTCGCCAGTTCAGCCGAGAAGTTGGCCTGCAAGGCGTAATTGTCTTTACCAATACTTCCAGAGGAGTCTAGGATCAGCAAAACGTCTGCTGCACTCTCGCAGACGACAATCTCTGAAATGGAAGAAACAGTTATGATTCACTGAAAAAACGACTAAAAAAAAACAACAAACAAATCTACCTTGCAGTTAGAAAAGCATTTCTTTAAACAGCAACAAAAAGACAAGATATATTTTTGTAATCAAATTATGTATACCAAAACTGTCAATGTAAAACAAGGTTTAAAAGAAAATTGTCTGATATTGGTAACCATACTAACATGAAACTAATCACAACTAATTACGCTTTGATTCTTAAGAGCCCCTTTATTTTTATTTTATTTACAAAGCTTATATCAACTCATTCTGCTTGTCTGTCTGTCTGTGTGACTGTCAATCTGGCCAAAAATTTGTACACGTTATTTCTCAGACATCCAATACCGGATCAAACTAAAATTTTACACAAGTATTTCTTGCTCCTGACAACATAAGAATCAATTTTTAAAAATTTACCAATTAGTTTATTAACTATTGGTAATAAATTACTTTGTATGGTATCTCAACAAGGGAAAGAAATACTACTTGACTGAAGTGGTTGTATAAGCTGAATTAATCCCCTTGATAGATTGTCGTTTAAGGGTTATTAAAAATTTAATTACATTACTGATACAAACTAATTGATACACTTAATATAAGCTTTGTTGTTTGTTTTTTTTTAAGTATTTTTTTTTTTTGCATTTTTCTTGTTAAGCAATGAAAAAAAAAAAAAGGGGAGAGAAAAAGAGCAAGTACTATGTGGTGGCGAATGAGCTTTTTCTTCTTCTTTGTAATCGTCCTAAGAATGAGACTCTTCAAACTCCAGCCCCATTGAAGATCCCCTCCATCGGCATGCTTGAACTACTGTTCTGTCCGGGAGAGATCCAAGTAGATTTCATTTGTTACATGCCTACTACTGAGGTCTTGTATGCCTCGTATCCCAAGATTCTCGGTTTTTGATGCAAGTGGGGTTGTCCACCAAAAAGACACCCCTTGAGAAACAGAGTGTAGATAGTGACATGGGGGGAGGGGGGGTCTCTTCCGTTTTATTATTTTATTGCGCTTGAAAGTGACAACATTGTCAAAAATGGAAAAAAAATGAAACCAGTTCGGAAAATGTAAGTAATAACACATTCATACAAATATTTTCAAATAAAACGAATGGATTTAAAAACATAAAGTTTCCTAGTATCATAATTAATTAACAGATTTAACACTTGAAGCATGTTCTTTATAATTTTTTTTTTTTTTGACGAACACTCCCAGTGTGCATAGCAGGAAATGCCACTGTAGGAATCAATTACTGTAAGTTTCTCTTTTAACATTGTATAACATACGTCTCTCTGTTGCATAAAGAAAGGTCCCGGATTGCAGATGTCATACACAACAGTAGTAGAAAGAAGGGTGAAAGTACAAAGCTGCCTGGTGATTGATTACATATGCCCAGCCTGTGACCGTAGCTGTGTATCAAGGATTGGCCTCTTTAATCACACAAGAAGTTGCAAAGGGAAAAGATCATTTCTAAAGTCGTAAATGCCACAGAAATGTCTCTCTGTTTCGAAAACTTTAAATGTGTGAATGTCTATGGCTGGCTGCTAGAAAGCCCTAAACCTATCAACGCCATCTGTAATTAAATATTTAATAAATTAATTTAATTAAATTACACCAGGTTCTAATCAACGGAGATCTAGTCTAGCGTTGGCAGAAGTGAGGTTCAAATTAGCAACTTGACATTTCTCATCATTACAATCGACAATAACAAGCATTTGTAACAGTGCAAAAATACAAATAGGGCTTTTAAACATCTTTTTTTTTTCAGGCGGGTAATAAAGAAAAACAGTTGCAAGACTGTTGAATAAAATATTTACAGTATCATATTTTGAATTTTATTGTTAGTAGTTCAGAAATCTTTCAAGTTGAAACATATTTTTTTTTATTTTAAAATGTTTATATGCTGTTTCTTTTTTCTTTGCAGATTTCTTTTTAATTTTAATACAAGAGTTTACTCACGTGAAGTTGTGGTGGTTGGCCTTGTGGTTGTAGTAGTTGTTGTAGTCGTGGTCGTCGTAGTGGTTGGAGCTGGTGTGGTAGTAGCAACTGTGGAGGTCAAAGGGCACAATCAAATTTTTAGCAATCATAACACAGACTATAACTATCGGAAGACACGCTACACACCAATAGTAGCTATGGTAATTAGGGCAGTAGAAATAGTAGCTATGGTAGTAGTGGTATTCAATGCAGTAGAAATAGTAGCTATGGTAGTAGTGGTATTCAATGCAGTAGAAATGGTAGCTATGCTAATCTGGGTAATCATTGCAGTAGAATAGGTAGCTATGGCAACTTGAGTAATCATTGCAGTAGAATAGGTACCTATGGTAATTTGAGTAATCATTGCAGTAGAATAGGTAGCTATGGCAATCTGGGTAATCATTGCAGTAGAATAGGTAGCTATGGTGATTTGAGTAATCATTGCAGTAGAATAGGTAGCTATGGTAATTTGAGTAATCATTGCAGTAGAATAGGTAGCTATGGTAATCTGGGTAATCATTGCAGTAGAATAGGTAGCTATGGTAATTTGAGTAATCATTGCAGTAGAATAGGTAGCTATGGCAATCTGGGTAATCATTGCAGTAGAATAGGTAGCTATGGTAATCTGGGTAATCATTGCAGTAGAATAGGTAGCTATGGCAATTTGAGTAATCATTGCAGTAGAATAGGTAGCTATGGTAATCTGGGTAATCATTGCAGTAGAATAGGTAGCTATGGTAATTTGTGTAATCATTGCAGTAGAATAGGTAGCTATGGTAATCTGGGTAATCATTGCAGTAGAATAGGTAGCTATGGTAATCTGGGTAATCATTGCAGTAGAATAGGTAGCTATGGTGATCTGGGTAATCATTGCAGTAGAATAGGTAGCTATGGTAATTTGAGTAATCATTGCAGTAGAATAGGTAGCTATGGTAATTTGAGTAATCATTGCAGTAGAATAGGTAGCTATGGTAATCTGGGTAATCATTGCAGTAGAATAGGTAGCTATGGTAATCTGGGTAATCATTGCAGTAGAATAGGTAGCTATGGTAATCTGGGTAATCATTGCAGTAGAATAGGTAGCTATGGTAATCTGGGTAATCATTGCAGTAGAATAGGTAGCTATGGTAATTTGAGTAATCATTGCAGTAGAATAGGTAGCTATGGTAATTTGAGTAATCATTGCAGTAGAATAGGTAGCTATGGTAATCTGGGTAATCATTGTAGTAGAATAGGTAGCTATGGTAATCTGGGTAATCATTGCAGTAGAATAGGTAGCTATGGTAATCTGGGTAATCATTGCAGTAGAATAGGTAGCTATGGTAATCTGGGTAATCATTGCAGTAGAATAGGTAGCTATGGTAATCTGGGTAATTATTGCAGTAGAATAGGTAGCTATGGTAATCTGGGTTATCATTGCAGTAGAATAGGTAGCTATGGTAATCTGGGTAATCATTGCAGTAGAATAGGTAGCTATGGTAATCTGGGTAATCATTGCAGTAGAATAGGTAGCTATGGTAATCTGGGTAATCATTGCAGTAGAATAGGTAGCTATGGTAATCTGGGTAATCATTGCAGTAGAATAGGTAGCTATGGTAATCTGGGTAATCATTGCAGTAGAATAGGTAGCTATGGTAATCTGGGTAATCATTGCAGTAGAATAGGTAGCTATGGTAATCTGGGTAATCATTGCAGTAGAATAGGTAGCTATGGTAATCTGGGTAATCATTGCAGTAGAATAGGTAGCTATGGTAATCTGGGTAATCATTGCAGTAGAATAGGTAGCTATGGTAATCTGGGTAATCATTGCAGTAGAATAGGTAGCTATGGTAATCTGGGTAATCATTGCAGTAGAATAGGTAGTTATGGTAATCTGGGTAATCATTGCAGTAGAATAGGTAGCTATGGTAATCTGGGTAATCATTGCAGTAGAATAGGTAGCTATGGTAATCGGGAAAACCTTCAATGTATTCTATCCCTTTATCTCACGTCTGACTTTTATATGGCCCCAGGCCCATAGCACTGGACTGACGGATAACATACTGCACATGGGAAACAGGTGTCTCTTATGTAAGAACAATTGACACTACGAACTCTTTCATTAATGTACGGAACTGTAGCGACAATACAGGGTTGTTAACCGTCAAGAATGTAAAATCTAAAGAAAGCTGTCTACCTTTGAGAATATGTAATTCAAACATGGCTGCAAACCTTCCAAAATAGTTTCATCTAAACTGAGTTGCTACCTTTAAGAGAGTATTTTCTATACAGAGTTGCCTACCTTTAAGAGATTATTATCTATAGAGTTGCCTACCTCTAAGAAATTAGGATTTAACTGAGTTGCCTACCTTCGCAGGCAGACGTCACCAGGGCGTTCTTGATCTCGTTCAGCACACTGTAGTCATTGACATTAAAGATGTCCTTCTCGTCTGAGGCGATGGCGAGCAGCTCTGCACGCGAGATGCTGTTTCCGACTCCCACAGCAATGACCTTGACACCACTGTTCTTCAGTCGTTCTGCTGCTTGGGCCGTCTGAGCATCTGTTGTTTTTAGTGATTTTATCAAATTGAAATAAATATTACGTTACTTCAGGTAAATATGGTATCGGCAGTGTATCTGCCTACGTACAGTATTACCTTTTCTTTATTATCATTGACCGTATTGTTGTTTGTTGGAAAGAAATAAACATAAATGTCCAGTGGTAAAAAAAACCCATAAATGTCCAGTGGTAAAAAAAAACATAAATGTCCAGTGGTAAAAAAAACCCATAAATGTCCAGTGGTAAAAAAAAACATAAATGTCCAGTGGTAAAAAAACCCCATAAATGTCCAGTGGTAAAAAAAAACATAAATGTCCGGTGGGAAAAAAAAAACATAAATGTCCAGTGGTAAAAAAAAACATAAATGTCCAGTGGTAAAAAAAAACCATAAATGTCCAGTGGTAAAAAAAAACATAAATGTCCGGTGGTAAAAAAACACATAAATGTCCAGTGGTAAAAAAAAACATAAATGTCCGGTGGTAAAAAAAACACATAAATGTCCGGTGGTAAAAAAAAACCATAAATGTCCAGTGGTAAAAAAAACCATAAATGTCCGGTGGTAAAAAAAAAACATAAATGTCCAGTGGTAAAAAAAAACATAAATGTCCGGTGGTAAAAAAAAACATAAATGTCCAGTGGTAAAAAAAAAACATAAATGTCCAGTGGTAAAAAAAAACATAAATGTCCAGTGGTAAAAAAAACCCATAAATGTCCAGTGGTTAAAAAAAAACATAAATGTCCGGTGGTAAAAAAAAACATAAATGTCCAGTGGTAAAAAAAACATAAATGTCCGGTGGTAAAAAAAAACATAAATGTCCAGTGGTTAAAAAAAACATAAATGTCCGGTGGTAAAAAAAAACATAAATGTCCGGTGGTAAAAAAAAACATAAATGTCCGGTGGTAAAAAAAACACATAAATGTCCAGTGGTAAAAAAAAACATAAATGTCCGGTGGTAAAAAAAAACATAAATGTCCAGTGGTAAAAAAACCCATAAATGTCCAGTGGTAAAAAAAAACATAAATGTCCGGTGGGAAGAAAAAACATAAATGTCCGGTGGGAAGGAAGAAAAAACATAAATGTCCGGTGGGAAGAAAAACCTCACTAATGTCCAGTGGAAAGAAAAAACCCACTAATGTCAAGTGGGAAGAAAAACCTCTCTAATGTCCAGTGGAAAGAAAAACCCCACTAATGTCCAGTGGTAAAAATAAACCCATAAATGTTAAGTGGGAAGAAAAACCTCACTAATCTCCAGTGGAAGGAAAAAACCCACTAATGTCCAGTGAAAAGAAAAAAAACACTAATGTCTTGTGGTAAGAAAAACCCCCACAAATGTCCTGATGGTAAGAAAAAAAACACTAATGTCCAGTGGTAATTAAAAAAAAACCATAAATGTCCAATGGTAGCATCTTAATTTCCGTTGTTAAGATTCTCCTTTCTAGCTCCGCAGTCAGCGTCCAACACTCGCAAGCATCCAAGAACGTAACCATGACGAAGGAACGCATCAGTCTGATTTTGGTGTTGAGGTTTTGCCTTTGTCTTTCCATAGGACGGAGCGTCTCAAAGAGAAAATCACGTATCTGCAGTGCTGCTTCGTATGTTCTCTGAAAGCTCCAGTCACCATTTGTTTTAATTGTTACTTCGCGAACTTTTGCCTGATGAGTATAACTACAAGATCTTTTTTTATGCTCTCTACTGTTCTTTGCTCACGGACCCCTTCAATTTTGGATGGCTGCCTGGTCGTGCGGTTTGTGCGCTGGACTGTTGTTCTGATTTATCGATGGTCCCGGGTTCAAACCCTGCCCGCTCCCATCCCCCGTCGTCCTGCCGGAGGTTTGGACTAGGAAGTAATTATCTTCAACTCTGAAGGAACATCCGAAACTTGTAAAACATTTTACCAACATTACGACATACAGACTTAGTAATATTATTAAGTATATTTATATTAAAGATGGACCGCGCCAAAGCCTCCACCTACTAAAAGCCGGCACTGACGAGTTACATACCGAGACACTGTTTTGTGTCTGTATATAAACACACATACTTTCAAAAGAATACGATAAAATGGACCTTTTTACACGCCATATTTAAGATCTTTTTTATATGCCAAGTGTAAGACCTTACTAACATGCCAAGTGTAAGACCTTTCTTACATAATATTTGTAAAACCTTACTTACATGCCAAGTGTAAGACCTTTCTTACATAATATTTGTAAGACCTTACTTACATGCCAAGTGTTAGACCTTTCTTACATAATATTTGTAAGACCTTACTTACATACCAAGTGTAAGACCTTTCTTACATAATATTTGTAAGACTTTACTTACATACCAAGTGTAAGACCTTTCTTACATAATATTTGTAACACCTTACATGCCAAGTGTAAGATCTTATCGTACTTACGGTTCTGTGAATTTCCGTCAGTGATGACAATGGCTATCTTTCCAACATTGTTTCTGGATCCGTGCTGGGCAGTGAAGGCCGTGTTGTGAGCGTAATCCAGGGCCAGGGAGGTGTGGGTTGATCCAGTCAGGTAGGGCATGTGGATTAAAGCCTGGACAAATTTTAGATGTAATGATCATGATGTATTATTATCGCTAGGCTTTATATTTATGAGGCATAATTTCATGAAAGCAACATGATCGTAAAGCGCCATGATCTAGAGGCGTCCTGGTTGTGAGGTGTGAAGATTGTGAGTCAATATGTTAGTGAAAGATCATGATATTTAGGCATAAGGCATTGTGAGACTTTATCATAATGAGACATCACGATTCAAGAATGATGTGGTTACCAAGGAAAGAGGAAAGCGATGGGAAGACAACATCAAAGAATGGACAGGCCTGTCAGTGAATGAAATTCTAGCCAAGGCAAATAACAGAGAGGAATGGAGAAAGACGGTCGACAGTTCTTGTGTGGTGCCTCAACGGTCCAACAGACTAAAAGATAGGTGAAGGTGAAGCTGATGGTTACCAAAAGAATCTATAGTTGACATTGACTTTAAGAATTATTAAATATTGACAGTTGTTTGAAGAGTATCAAGTAGAACACTGACAAAACTAGTGAGAAGGAGTTGAAGAACGTGAAACATAGTGAAAAGTTGTTTCTATGCGTTGATTGTGTGTAAATTCAGTTGTGATGATACATTTCGGCGGATTCCATGCCCTCGTATAATACAACTTGACTTCAATAAAGCGCAGAACGAATCTTAAAAATAGAAATTCCGAATACTTAAATTAATCTTTTATCTTATCTTAATAATATATAGTAATAATTTTTATTTTAACCAATTTTTAGCAAAAATCAGTTTGGTATTTTGACTACTATGTTTCACTATATTTTCTGGTATTTTAACCACTATGTTTCACCATATTTTCTGGTATTTTAACCACTATGTTTCACCATATTATCTGGGGTTTTTTAACCACTATGTTTCACCCTATTTTCTGGTATTTTAACCACTATGTTTCACCCTATTTTCTTTACCTTCTCTCTATAACTGGGGGCTTGGTAGCTGATTGGTAAAGCACTCGGTTCCCAAACCAATGGGTCTAGCGTTAAAATATCGATGAAGACTGGGATTTTGAATTTCGGAATTTTTAGGGCTCCTCTTAGTCCAGACTAGTCTAATGGATACCTGACATTAAATTGGCGAAAGTAAAGGCGGCTGATCGTTTTGCTTTTCCCATGACACCGTCGTTAAATGTTGGCCATAGAAACAGATAAACTTTATATCATCTGCCCTATAGATAGCAAGGTTCGAAAGGAGAACTTGATTTTTTTGTTTTTACTTTATACCTATACCTATTGTACCCTAGCTTGTATATTTAAGTGGTGCGTATACTGTGTGAACTATAGCATGTCAGGTAGAATAATGAAGCTAGGTTTATTTTTAGTTTTCTGCAACCATCTCCATGCATTTTTGTTGGATCGAATACTCACCTGTGAAATTTCGTCGTTGGTGTGGAAGTGGTTCAGGTCGAAAAGGTTGCGGATGTTGTCACTGAACAGGACGGCGCCAAACTGAATGGCGTCTGGTCCGATGTGGAAGTTCCTGGTCAGGCCGGCGGCGAAGTTGGCCAGAGTGGCGTAGTTTGATCTCCCGATGCTGGTGGAGGAGTCGAGGATGAGAAGAATGTCGGCCTCCCCCTCGCAGTGAGCGGTACCTGCAGCCACGACAACATTGAAATCAGCATTTAGTATACATTGACTTCATAACGTCTGGTGATGTTTTTTTTCTTTGACCGATTTGCATTTGAGCTAACCTTTAAATTATAGCTTTTATATAGCGCTAATTTCATGCTTTTGGCATTATGGCATGCTCAGAGCGCTATGGTTCGATCTCGTTTGTGGACCAATGGGGGGGGGGGAGGGGTTATCACTTCCACATTTTCCTTTAGGGGCTCAGTAAACACAACTCTGCTCGAGTTGGGTGTCGAACCTAGCGCCCCCTTCATTGATAGCCAAGCTTAGCCAAGTTCAAGCGTACTTAGCTTCTTGACCATAATTCCCACATACTGTACAACCTTTGTTGTAAATGTTGTGTTCTGACTTACTAAGAAGCTACAGAAGATGATATTAAGTCCACCTTCTTTAGAGCTATGTTTTTATTTTATTCTTTTAAACAAAATATTTTATGGGATGTGTGGCCGAGAGGCTAAGTACGCTTGGGCTTGGCCTGGCTAATTATCAAGGAGGGCTCGAGGCTCGACACCCGAATCGAGCAGAGTTGTGTTTACTGAGCGTCTAAAGGTAACACGGAAAACCTTAACCCCCCATTCCTCCCACCAGTGGCCCGTGTATGAGTTTGGAACATAACGAAGTAAGCTTGCGGTATGCGTTAAAATAGTGCTATATAAAAGCTATTAGCAAAACTGTAAAAAGGGATGTCACTCGGTGATTTGTACAACCCAATGATATTTGTTCTGTTTTTTTTTTTAATGAATTTAAAGTACATTTCGATTTCAGAACCGATTTGAGCCTAACCCAAGAAAAGAGTTTCCTAAATTAGGTATAACGTTTAAGGTATATCGATCTTACAGTCTACTTCCACCGAAAGTCCTGTGTATAATTCTTCATGGGTTCTGGCTTGACACTGGGAGGACGATTATTTTGAAAACGATTCTTAACGATTTTCCAAGCAATTTGACAGTTACGTTAGTTAAGTATATATCTTTAGGGGGAAATAAAATAACTACGAAAGTGGCCATACAATAAAAATTTTGGCTTCATTTTTACAAAGTTTCGAATATAATCACTCAAAAATTAAATTAGGCTCACGTCTTCTTATATTGAATACACTTTCAGCGGGAATTCCCGCACTAGACTCCAATGTTTCTCTGTATTCAGTAAATCTGATACTCTACCGACTGGGCTAACCGAGTTTTATTAGATCAGTCGAAATTACACACACACACACAACGTCTAATCTTTCGACTCAGGACCGGACACAACAGAATGCGACAACACATGTACCGGACGCTCAAAATTGGAGCCAGTGAAATCTGCCCATGTGGAGTATCACTAGAAAATGCCGACCACGACCTCCAAAACTGCTCTCTTTACCAAGAGGTCCGTATAAGACACTGGCCCCAAAACACTCCCAATAGAAAGAAAACTATATGCAGAGCTCCCTGATTTGGAAACCACTGCGCAGTTCATCTCATGTATTGGTCTACTCATCTGAACACTCCAACATAACAATGAGAACGAAGAAGAAGAACACACACACAGTTAACAGAAATATAATTTTGAAATTTAAAAAAAAAAGTGTCGGACAGCACGAATTCAAAAAAAGCTGTGGTTTCGATCGCGAGAGGTGCTTAGTTGTTAGAGGCACTAGGAAAATAGTAACTGTTTACATTTTCGTATTTTATTCGTCCACGGCAAGTGAGATAATTAGGGATATGTCTGTTTATGAATCAATCAGGGCCCATATATACATATATATGTATATAGGTAGTAGTGGGAGGGCGTGCGAGTGTAAAGGGAAAAAATCCCCCCTTAACCCCCCTCCCCCTTCAAACAAAAAAAATCCTGGCTATCCCCATGTTATGCACACATACCTACATACTTGTATTTCTATGTATGAGATTATCACCAGCCGCGAATTGAGACTCATGTAGTCCATAAATCTAGTGAATCTCATTCTATCATACAAAATAAAAACCGTATCAATACTTTAAATGCCAATAAATCCTATTTAACAATTGATATTTTTATTCATTGAAGAATTCTGAGAATTAAAAAAAAAATACCAAGCATAGAAAATGTTTCATTTTTGTTTTTCAATATCTATCTCTACATAGTAGCATTTGGTGCTAAATCACATCTTTGTTGTTTGTTTTTGCTAATAAGTAATTAACAACTGATACATAAGTTCTTACCTTCGTCTGTTTCAACTGGAAAAAAAAAAGACAAATGTGTACAATTTATTATTTATTATATATAGGAGTTATTTCCCTTTATCATGATATTTTTTTTTTTTAATTATAGCTTTAGAGAACGCGCAAATAAGTTAATTTAATTTACTAGGCATGTATTCTTAAAGTACTAGGCATGTATTCTTAAAGTAGTAGGCATGTATTCTTAAAGTACTAGATTTGTGAATTGTCATTTGTGATAAGTTAGGCATAGTTTTATAAAATAACTTTTTTTTTTACTAGATCAGTTGTTGAGATTAGGTATACACGGATACGGATATTAAAAAAAAAAACGGCTATAACGATTTTAGTAAAAATTCGAGTTTCTGTATATCGTTGGGAAAAGACTTATTAGCTTGTTGGCCACTTTGGGAAGACGCTAGTTCGGCCGTTATAATTTTTTCAAAGTAAAAAATAGAAATAAATTTAAATTTGGTTAGGAATTGAGAATATGTTGATCTTGAACTAGACGTCTTCTGGTATTTCTCCATGAAGGCATCATTGGTTCAAGGCCTATCATTGGAATATTATATAGTGTAGTTGATGTTTACATGCGCTTAAACGGAATTCTTTCTTTGGAGGGGGGGGGGGAGGGAGCGGGATAAAAATAGACATTTTTTAAAACCTAACATTCATTTGTTATTGAGAGAGAAAAAAAATCGCTCTAGAAGTTGTAAAATTGAGTTATTGTCCTTTTTTTTAAAAATAAATATTTGTAATATTTTTCTTATTTTTTTTAATTTGGTGCTTATAATTTTCTTGAATAGATATTATAAATATAGAAACTTTGTGATAAAATGAAATTGAATGCTAGGTATATTTGTGTGTACCTTATAGTAAATGGCAGTAATTAGCCTTATTATTATTATAGTAAATGGAATGCCATGGTTTTGAAGGTATCAATCGATGTTCTTTTTTTAACGCATTGTATATACTTTTTTTTTGTTACTAGTCTTAAGACTAGGCAATACTAATTAATAGTACATACCTGGGATGGTAGCTGCTAATGTCACAGCATCTGAAAAAGTTTACATTTGTATGTTAGTTCTATTGTACTCAGTTGGATGTTTAAATATTTGATTTTTCTCACAGAGAAATAGTTTCTCTCTCCTCTCTCTCTCTTTCTTTCTCATCCGTTCTCCTGTATTTTATATTTTCATTTCCTCTCTCTTTTTATCCATTCCCTCTCTATCCTTATCTTCCTCTCTTTAGTAAAGTTTCCCTTTCAGACTTTGTGGTCGATAGGGCAGATGATGTAAAGGTCATCTGTTTCTGTGGCCTACGGTTAACAAGGGTGTCATGTGGCCAGCACAACGACCAACCGCCTTCACTTTTCCCCAACTAACGTCAGGTACCCATTAGAGCTGGGTGGACTCAGAGGCGCCCGAAGATCCCGAAATTAAAAATCCCAGTATTCACCAGGATTCGAACCCCGGTCCCTGGTTCAGAAGCCAAGCGCTTTACCGCTCAGCCACCTCTCTTTATCCATCTCTTTTTCGTGGCTCTCTTTCTGTCCTGTATCTCTCTTCATGGTCTCTACCCGAATTTTGTTTCCTCTATATCTTTAACAATCCTCTTTCTTATTCTCTCTTTTTTTTAATATAGTTTCTTTTCCATTCTCTCTTTCCTTATCTCTCTCCCTTTCTCTTATTGTCTCTCCCTATCTATAATGCTAACTCTCGTTCACTTATTCCCCCCCCCCTCTCTCTTTCTCTCTCTCTGACATGTCGCCTTACAGACGACAATTCGATTAACAGTCACCAACAAATGTTGATTATAGATGATTCATAATGCGCTATTATAGTACGAATTCTAACGATTGCATGTGGCGCGGTGGCTGAGTGGTTAAGCGCTTTGCTTCCGAACCTGGGGTCGTGAGTTCGAATCTCTGTGAACACTGGGATTTTGAATTTCGGGATTTTTATGGTACCTCTGAGTCCACCCAACTCTACTTTAGTTGGGGAAAGTAAAGGCGGTTGGTCGTTGTGTTGGCCACATGACATCCTACTCGTTAACCGTTGGCCAAAGAAACAGATGACCTTAATTAACATCGTCTGCCCTATAGATCGTTAGGTCTGAAAGGGGGAACAACAACTTTTACAAACCATTGCACGCGCTGACCAAAAGTTCTCCTTTGATGTCGTCCAGGACGCTGTAGTCGTTCACGTTGAAGATGTCGGCAGGTGTGGAGGCGATGGCCAGCAACTCATTGTTGGAGATCGAACCGCCGACTCCCACAGCGATGACCTTGACCCCACTGTTCTTTAACCTTTCAGCAGCTTGCGCCGTCTCGAAGTCTGCAATGAAAAGGAAGATCTTTTAGTATAGAACCAGAAAGGTTTAAAGCGAGCTAACCTCTAACCGTCTGACTCAAGAGAAACTGGTCGCCCCTTACATCCGTTACGTGGATGTAATAAAATGGGACCTAAAAACAGTGAACATTAAGAGCAGCGGTTCTTAACCTTTTAAGCTCGGCGACCCCTTTTTACAATATACCACTCTGCCGCGACCCCCCCCCCCTCCAACAGACACACACAGCAATAGAAGAATAGACAATAACAATCCTTATTTTTGATGGTCTTAGGCAACCCCTGGCAAATCGTCAATCGACCCCAAGTGGGTCGTGACCCACAGGTTGATAACCTCTGATTAAGAGTGTCCATTGGGAAGACATAGCGTTAGACCGCACTAGATGGAGAGAGACGGTGACCAAGAAAGCTATAGACAGTGAACAAAAACAACATAGGAAAAGAAAAGCGTGCCATACGGAAAATGGCCAGCTCCTCTACCACCAAAGCGAATGCCACATTAACCTGCTATGTATGTGGACAGGAGTGTGTCTCCAAAATAGGGCTCCACAGTCACATGAATAAATGTTCTACGAGCTGAACCATAGGATGAACCATATGACTGAAAGAGGCCATATATATTAACCTCTAGAGTCTAGCCTCTAGATCATAGAGATGTCAAATGTATTCTTCCCCTTGTTACATTGAGAGATATACAACAAGATTACAAAGAGAGTTTGTGTTACACAAACTCAGAGGCGGCCCCCGTCGAAGTCGGATCCCTGTCGGATCTGCATATTCGCAAATAATATTCAAGAGGTGATTAATTTTGATGTAAAATGTTTTACACGTTTCGGATATTCCTTCAGAGTTGAAGATAATTACTTCCTAGTCCAAACCTCCCGCAGGACGACGGGGGATGGGAGCGGGCAGGGTTTGAACCCTGGGCCATCCATAAATCTGAACGACAGTCCAGCGCGCAAACCGCACGACCAGGCAGCCATCCGATGGTCAAAAGTAATAATGTTTCAAAGATTCATTTGCCGTAAATTTAAATTTAAATTTAATAAAAAAATAGTTGATTAGTTTTAGTATATTAAAACATTACAATATTGATCAAAACGTTTGGAAATGAAAATCTACTCTTTTTTTTTACACTTTAAGTTTAGAAATTGAAATTCTACATCTTAATCTAGTCTATTTTAGTCTAAACTAGATCTAGAAATTCTAGATCTAGACTCTAAAATAATTTTAATTAGAATATAAATCCAGATCTAGATATACTGTAATAAAAATCTAGATCTAGTTTAAAAAATCTAGATTAGATCTAAATCAAGATATCATTCCTTTTTTAAACGCGAGTCACATAACGAGGCTTAATAAACATTACTATACCGAGTTCTTTTTTCATTTCATTTGAAGAATTAATTCCATATAACGTCAGAGGGAAAAAAAAAACACTACGTCACACGGCCTAGCTAGACTAAAAATCGCCTTCATCTATAAGAGCCATTTATCGAGTGTTCATAGACTTTGGTGCACCGAGTGCGTTCTTTAAGCATTTCATTTAAAGAATTCATTCCATATGACGTCAAAGGAAAAAAAACACTACGTCACACGGCCTAGCTAGAATAAAAATCGCCTTCATCATTACGAGCCTTTTATCGAGTGTTCATAGACATTGGTGCACCGAGTGCGTTCTTTTAGCATTTTATTTGAAGAATTCATTCCATATGACGTCAAAGGAAAAAAAAACACTACGTCACAAGGCCTAGCTAGACTAAAAATCACCTTTATCAACACGAGCCATTTCTCGAGTGTTCATAGACATTGGTGCACCGAGTGCGTTCTTTTAGCATTTCATTTAAAGAATTCATTCCATGTGACGTCAAAGGAAAAAAAAAACACTACGTCACACGGCTTAGTTAGACTAAAATATGTTTTCATTAATACAAGCAATTTTTTCGAGGGTTAATAGACATTGGTGCACCGAGTGCGTTCTTTTAACATTACATTTAAAGAGTCCATTCATATGACGTCAAAGAAAAAAAATTCCATTACCTCACAATAGGCTAGTACCGGTACCATAAAAAAAAAATGTCTTTATTTACACGAGATATTTAACGAGGGTTCATAGACATTGGTGCACTGAGTTCTAATAGATATTATTTAAAAAGGATCAAAGCCACATTGTTTTTGCGTTTTGTCTTTCAGTCGGTCTGTCCGTTATCTTGATATAAAAAAAACAACTAAAAGTTATTAAAAATTGATTAACCTTTATTTTACGTTTCAAAACATCGCAATAATTTTTAGGTATGAACACAATTGAAAAGTTTATATAATAGATTGTTCCGGATGTTTGTATAAATAGTAAAAGAAAAAGAGAATTTCAGATAAATGTAATACCCGTTAATTAAATTTTTTGGATGGTCTCGTATAAAAATTAGATGTACTACAGCCACGTGGAGAGATTTTCATACCTTACTTTGGTGTTTGGATTCTGTTTTCCTTAAAAATCGGAACATAATATTAACGATAATTAGATTTTTTAATGTTTTAGGTAGAAAGTTAAATGTACTGTAAGAGAGTAGTGAGTTAAAATATTTTTCATAAAAATCCGTAAAAACATTATTTCGTAAATGAGAAGATTATTTGTTTATTAATTAGAAGAGGGAGTTCAAACAATTATTTGGCGTTAGTAGATTTTTAAATAAATTCGGAAATTTCTGGCGACGATTTGTAAGAAACAAAATCCGGAACTTTCTTTATCGATTACAAAACTTCTATGTTATGTTTTACAAGAAAATTAAATGTCTAAAAAGTAATTTTCAGTAATCAATTCTAGTAAATTACTTTTTTTTAAAGCCTTATGCGATTTCAAACAATCATTAGGCATAATTCATGTTTTATAAAACAATATCCGGAACATTTTTACACTTAATGAAATATAAGTCAGTAGAGAGATTATGATTTAGCATTAATATGCTATTTACATAAAAAACGGAACAACATATTATTGATAATGTGTTTTTGCAACGTTTAAGCATGGAAATTGAATGTAATATAAGTTAGAAGAGCAAACAAACATTTGTTGGGGTTGATTAGTTTTGCACAAAAAAATCCGGAACAATCAATTTTAGATACTTAAAACTATTGAGATGTTATGGGAGGAACATTAAAGGGTAAATCAGATTTTCAATAGCTTTTAGAGTTCTAGTTTTTTAAATCTAATCGTGACGGACAGACAGACAAAACGCACAAAAATAAGCTTCTTTTATTCGGATGGGGGCACTAAACAAAAAATAAATAAAATCTGATTTTTAAAAAAAGTTTAAGAAATTGGTTTAGCACCTGATCATGTTGCGACGTTACGCTACTGCACGAAAATCGCTGCATAAAAAGTCCATTTAAAAAAATGTGCGTGATATTTACATACAAAGTGCATTATTAGCCTTTATAAACAAACAGAAATGTTTTCTTTTAATTTTAGCAGCTAGTTGACCAGAAAAAACGTCTTTAACTATTATTTGTATTTGTTGTAAACATTTCCTGTACATTTTAAAAATATATTTGACTTAGTGATACTGAAAATACACAAAAATTGTCGATCTTTGTTAGCATATTGTAACATTGCCTCCTTTACATTTACGTAATTGTTTTAGAATTGGTGTATTTTTATGAAAAAATCGCTTGCATAATTAATTTTATAAATTAAACGGTTTGCTTTTAGAAAACCAAAAGTAGCCGTTGCACCTAAACTTTTCAAGCCGGATTTAATGATGAAATAATATTTTTCATATCTCTTCTAGTTTTCGAGATCTGAGTGTGACAGACGGACAGACGGACAGACGGACAGACGGACATTTTGCACAAACCTAATAGCGGCTTTTTCCCCTTACGGGGGCCGCTAAAAAATTAACAGAGCCATTCTTTGTCTAATATATGCCTAACGCCTGTCTGTGTTGGCTCTGTTCAAAATTGTTAGAGCTAGGCGGGGCATGTAACTATTTACTACTGGCGTCGTTGTTACATGAATGCGAGAATCCTTGGATCAGAAAGTTGTGGGTTTTTTTTTTTGGGGGGGGGGGGGAAACAGTTAGTAGTAGTTAGTACTGCGTTAGGCCCTACTTCTAGGCAGAGTAACCCTATTGTGGGGTCACTGGTTCGTGCCCTTATTTCGTTACATTTAATTCACTATATTCTCTCATAAAAATTTGGTCCACAGTGCTGCCTTTATATACGTAATATGCATCAATTTTTTTTTCTTTTTGCTATCAGTTCTAAAAGTAAGTATCCGCCTCTCTCCAAATTGTTAAAGAGGCGTTGCCATTGCATGAGATGCATTTCAAAAGTGTTTTTATTTAGAGGCGAATAAATAAATAAAAAAATTTCTTACGATTTTGAGAATTGCCGTCGGTAATGACAATGGCGATTTTGGCCACATTTGTCCTTGAGCCGTGAGCAGCAGTGAATGAGTTCGTCCTGGCGTAGTCCAAGGCGGCAGCAGTGTGAGTGAATCCCGAAAGGTATGGCATGTGGATCAGTGCCTAGAAAAAGGAAAGACAGGCTGCATGGGTGGAAAAGATTCTTAAGGGTTAGTCCCCTGCACAAAAAGACGTTAAGAACGCAATGACTTCAAGTGCTGTTAGATTTAGCAGCGGTTCTCAACCTTTTATGCTCGGAAACCCCTTTTTACAATCCCTCACTCTGCCGCGACCCCCCCCCCCCAACACACACACATACAGCAATAGAAGAATAGACAATAACAATCCATTTTTTCGATGGTCTTAGGCGGCCCCTGGCAAATCGTCAATCGACCCCCCCCCCAAGGGGGTCCCGACCCACAGGTTGAGAACCCCTGTGTTAGAACAAGCAAAATAAAAAAAAAACAAAACAAAGCTCGTCTTAAGGGGAAGAACTCCTTCCTTACAACTATATTTACCAATAATGTACAAGCTATTTCCCTTATTTGAAATCAAACAAAATAAATTAATTACCATTAATTAATTGACTAATTGAGTTTTTTTTGGTTATCGATTCATGTTTTCTTAGGTACAATAAATAATTATTTAAAGTATCAACTTGATTGGAGAATGCGTGAGGGAGAAATGGAGTTATTCATTATTTAAGGGGACTAAACGCAACAAATTTAGCCATATTTGTAAATACGGAAGCATTAGTTTCCCTTGTTGCTATTAAACAAAATAATGAATTACCAGTAATTAATTGTCAAATTGGTTACTTTTTTTTAATGATTCATGTCTTGTCTATGTCAATGAATAATTGTGCAAAATCTCTGTTTGATCCTAGAATGGGTGTGGGAGAAATAACGTGTAAACAATTTTTACCAGACAGAGTGAGTTGATATAAGCATTGTAAACATATTTTATCACACCAATGAAAGAAATACTGCACTAAAGTGACACTTAGTTTTAGCTGCCAACTTGAGGCAAGGAATTACACACAAAGATAAGTGCTAACAAGGCTCCAAATAATCTAGTACTTTAATAATGGTTAAATCAAACAGCCAATACGACACAATTGGCAACGCAATCAACTGCTACAACGTTAGACCGTATATCACTGTACTAAACTCATAAACTCTACTGTCTCTTCCTGGACTCGTACGTTTCACTGGAGGACTGCACCAGGACCGACTTCATGGCCGACTAACAGTCACGGTCTCGACGCTCTCCGGTCTTAAACTGCCGCTTTCTTACACACTGTGTCTCTGGTCTGCGCAGGCTTATGATCAGATGACCATAACACGGGCGCTATTCGCGTGCAAAGTTCATGCCAGTACTGTCCCTTGCCTTTCAATGTAGCACGCTAAACTGTATTACTGGCCTGTGTCACATATGTCAACTGATCACACACAGTTAACCCTTTTGCGTCGCGAATAGGGTTATAACAGTATTATTCGCCTAATAAGCTACTCAACAGAGTCCTGTTAAAAGCTACACTAAACCTCCTAAAACCACAAGCAGAGATCATTATATTAGAGCTGGAAAATTACGAGCAAGATGCTGGCCCCAGAATTCCCTCAAGAAAACAGATTCTACAAAGATCTAGAAACTACAGCGCAGTTCATCTCAGAAACAGGACATGTTATCCGAGCTCTTCCACGAATAAGAAGTTACTCAAACTCTCGCCTTAAAGAAGATAAATGTTAAATATGATGGCTTGTACTCATGACTCATTACCTGCTGAATCTCAGCGTTGGTATGGTAGCGGTTAAAGTCAAACAAGTTGTGGACGGTGTTGCTGAAAAGCAGAGCGCTGAACTGAATTTGGCTGGGACCGACTTTGAAGTTGCTAGTCAGATCGGCAGCGAAGTTAGCCAGGCTGGCGTAGTTTGGTCTGCCAATACTTGTGGAGGAGTCGAGGATGAGGAGGATGTCCGCATCTCTGTCACATTCTTTCAGAACTGGAAACAAATTCAGAAAAAAAAAAAAAAAATTAACGCCGTTTCTGGTGAATATAGACCGGAGGATTTCCAGCTACCCGTCGCCTCAGCGTGGCCCTCCGGTGGAAACATCCAGAGGTGGATCTGGACAGGCTAAGTACGAGTAGCGAACCAGGCCTTCTAGCAGGTCTCCCTGGGTGAGCTTTTGTTTTTTTTATCTCACTCGGGGTGGGGATGGAACAAGTAACCTGCAACCCAGTCCAAAAAGTCCGCCACGCCGTTCCACAAAGGGGGTCGTCATCAGTTCCGGATTGCTGGATTTGCGGCCCTTGCACGGAACAGTGGCGGTTACAGTATAGGAATATGAGACAAGCTCCCCGCAGTTAGCGCTTTCCCTGACACTTATAGCGGGTGACTTAAGACTCGGGGATGGTGCGCTGTGTACACGGCACGGCCCGGTTTTACCAGTCAGTCAACCAATATGGCCGCCTACCGTTGGGTGCCCTCAGACAGGACAGGGGTGAAGAGCCCCATGTCCAGGCCTGGTGGTTGGATAAAAGCCTTTCTAACCATCAACGGGATAATGGCGCCTCCGGCGCCGATTCCCTACTGGACTTCATCGAAGGTGAATATAGAAAAACCTGGCCAACAACAAATGTTCGTTATCACAACACAGTGTTGTTGCCAATTTGGCTTTTTTTTTCTAATCGTATGTCTCAAGGAAGAAACTTTTCCCTTTGATTAAATTTCTACATCCATGCTGCTAGTTTACTATGGCCAACAACATATGTTTACAACATTTAGCCACGTGATTCTATATATCTTCTATTAAAATTATGTAATCCATAGTGGCTGTCACGCAATATGTATTTTTCATTGTTGTATCAATATTATGACGTGGCTAAATGTGTTTATTTACGATTGGTAAATGAGGTCCATTGCACTCCACGTGTATTACATGAAACACTGCTCATTAATTGTTGTTTTAGATTGCCTTTAGCTTATATGCATATTAAATTGATTCTTTCTATTTTAAAACAAAAGTAACATTTTGTTTAAAATATAATTTGCACAAATGTATTAAAATATATTTAAAAATTACCTCCCTTATAAATAGTGTTTTAAAAATTGTGTATTTTATGAAATAACTTCTTGCATAATTAATTTTTTAAGCTACACTTTTTCATTTTGAGAAAAGAAAAAAGTGTCATTGCATCAGAAGTTTAAAAAAATGTAAAATATCATGATATTGGATTCTCAATATCTTTATTTGAGATCTAAACTACGGACGGACAGACAGGCCACGCAAAACTAATAGCGGCTACGTCCCCTTACGAAAGCCGCTAAAAACAAACAAAAAAAAAGGGGGGTTAAAATATATATCATTGGAGATATTCAAAATGGAAGCCAATCCATAAATAGCATGCCGTTTGGTGTATCCGGTGTATAGAAAACGAAAGTATTGATAAACAAAGCATTTGGAGAAACCTTATAATAATTTTTAGGCACTTTTCAGCGTTACTAAGTTCTTTTAATTGTAGCGCTGAACAGTTTTTTTTTTATATTTAGTTGGCAGCAGTGGCCTTCAATCTGGCGAGACAAAATAAAGAATGGCATAGTCTTTTCCTCTTCTTCTTTAGCTCCCATTACATCGTCACTACATTTGTCCATGTCATGTTCTCTTCTTTTCTCTCTTTTATTACTTAAAGAATGTAAAAGGGATTTTAGAAATGAAAGCGTCAACAAAAAAGCAGATTGGTGTGTGTGTGTGTTGGGGGGGAGTTGTTTTTTAAATCTTTTTTTTTTAATTCAATTCTATAAATGTCTTGAAATAAAATATTCTTGAAGACTGTTTTATAAACAATATACATATACATTATTTAAATAGTTTATCAGATAAAATCATATTCATTGTCTTTATTTTACAAGCTAGAATTGCTTAGAGGGGGGCTTTTTGCTCCACCTTTAACTCTTTCTCTCCTAACTGACGATACCAGCGTTGATTCCACCAGAATGTGGTAAATAATTACGGAGAGAAAGAGTTAACTTAATGTAATTTGTAATAAGAAAATCCCAAATAAATTCTGCAGCTTCTTCTAAACGCTAAACAAAAAGAAAATGCCGAGACTTTTAAATGTTACCTTTCATAGCAGAGATACTTCTGACGAATAAAATTACTTACCTGTAGGGGTTGGGGCTTGAGTGGTAGCAGCTGAAATGAAAAAAAAAATACGTATGTTTTTATTTCAATTTTCGCTTTTTTTTTCAATGTAATATTTTTTGTGCATTTTCCAATTTGAAATATTGAGAAAAGAGACATAGAAAATAAAGAGGAAGAGGAAGAGAGAGAGAGAGAGAGAGGAAGAGAGAGAGCGAGAGAGGAAGAGAGAGAGAGAAGGAGAGAGAGAGAGAAAGAGAGGAAGAGAAAGAATTAGAGAGAGAGAGAGAAGGAGAGAGAGAGAGGAAGAGAGAGAAAGAGAGGAAGAGAGAGAGAGAGAAGGAGAGAGAGAGAGAGGGGGGAGATAGAGAAAGAAAGAGA